>NW_004443952.1:5998712-6032414 GCF_000243295.1 Trichechus manatus latirostris | reverse complement strand
TTCAGTTCTGGCAGATTCTACAGGTTCTAGGTCTTTAATGATCTCCTTTCCTTTCTTCCTTCCTTCCTTCCTTCTTCTCTCTCTCTCTGTCTCTCACACACACACACACACACACACACACACACACACACACACACACACATTCCTTTGGCTATTCTCTCTGTTCAGCAAGATGCAGTATTATAAATGACTTAAACTAGAGCTCCCTGTGATTGGTTAATTGGCAGCCACAGTAATGACAAGGTTGCTTCTCCCAACAGGACCATGTAGACATATAGATTGGGGGAGGATTTTACCATAGAAAAGGGGATCCTGTTACCAGACAAAGAGCTTGGACAATCAGACTGAGCAGGGAAAAACAAAACAAACAAACAAAAATGAGCACCACAGTACACTGTGCTCATCAGCACCTATTATATCTAGTCCATAGATAAAGTCTTCATTTGTTTCAGTACAGCAATAACTCAATGAGGTAGAAATGAAGACTTTTACTCAGTTCTAGCCCTGATGTATAGATCTGAGGGATATTTCTTGTTTGATCTAAATACTTTTTAGTAGGATTTATAGAATGCTTGAGCATGGTCTGTACTTTGATTAGTTAAGAAGTCAAGTATGGCCCCATTATTTCTACAGAGAGGGGTGATGAATTGTGTGTTGCTGGACTGAAGCCCAAGTGAGTTGGTCAGCTCAGAACATTACCCCCAGCATTGGCTCTAGAGAAGGCCCAATGAATGAGCTGCTTTCCTCGTGTACCTCTAGATGTGGATCTCCCAGTGAAAGTGGGAGGCCTGGGCTTGTCTACCAAAAACATGGCTTCTGGACTTTCCAACTGTCAGCAGTGCCAGCTGCACACATATCTGACTCCAGTATCTTATTAGAGCCTGTTATCCTGGAGAGGTGACAGCTTTGGTTGGATGAACCAGGGTGGGGTGAGAAGGATTAATAATTAGAGTTTCTCTGGTATTGCCACTTATGGCAATGAATAGACCTCACTTGGTACAATTATTGCACAGGCTGCTACTTGCTACTTGTCCACATTTTTAGATAACCAGGTTAGGCTTTTCTCTCAATGGATATTGCTGTGCATTTTATGGATGTTTGCGTAAGAAAACTGATAATATCCTGTTGTTGTGTGTCACTGAGTCAATTCTGACTCATAAAGATCCACTGTGACAGAGTAGAACTGCCCCATAGGGTTTCCAAGGAGTGCCTGGTGGATTTGAACTGCAGACCTTTTGGTTAGCAGACATAGGTCTTAATTACTATGCCACCAGGGATAGACAGACAGACAGATAGATAGACAGATATTGATTGATGATCAATTCTACTAAATAGATACCCAGAACTCATCTAAGCAGCCCATGAGAACCACTTCATTTCATCCTTATAATATGACTAAGATATAGATACCAATTTTACTCTAATTTAACAGATAAGAAAACTGGAGCTGTTGTTGTTGTTGTTGTTGTTGTTAGGTTCCATCGAGTTGACTCTGACTCATAGCGACCCTATGTACAACAGAATGAAACACTGCCTGGTCCTGTGCCATCCTCATAATGCTTAAACCCATTGTTGCAGTCACTGTGTCAATCCATCTCATTGAGGGTCTTCCTCTTTTTTGCTGACCCTCTACTTTACCAAGCATGATGTCCTTCTCCAAGGACAGATCCCTCCTGACAACATGTCCAAAGTATGTGAGATGTAGTCTCACCATCCTTGCTTCTAAGGAGCATTCTGGTTGTACTTCTTCCAAGACAGATTTGTTCATTCTTTTGGCAGTCCATGGTATATTCAATATGCTTCTCCAACACCATAATTTAAAGGCATCAATTCTTCTTCGGTCTTCCTTACTCATTGCCCAGCTTTCACATGCATAGGAGGCAATTGAAAACACCCATGGCTTGAGGTCCAGCACACCTTAGTCTTCAAGGTGACATCTTTGCTTTTCAGCTCTTTAAAGAGGTCTTATGCAGCAGATTTGCCCAATGCAATATGTCATTTGATTTCTTGACTGCTGCTTCCATGAGTGTTGATTGTAGATCCAAGTAAAATGAATCCTCGACAACTTCAGTCTTTTCTCTGTTTATCATGATGTTGCTTATTGGTCCAGTTGTGAGGATTTTTGTTTCCTTTATGTTGATGTGTAATCCATTCTGAAGGCTGTGGTCTTTGATCTTCATCAGTAAGTGCTTCAAGTCCTCTTCACTTTCAGCAAGCAAGGTTGTGTCATCTGCATATCACAGGTTGTTAAGAAGTGTTCCTCCAATCCTGATGCCCTGTTCTTTTTCATATAATCCAGTTTATCAGATTATTTGCTCAGCATACAGATTTAATAGGTATGGTGAAAGGATACAACCCTGATGCACATCTTTCCTGACTTTAAACCACACAGTATCCCCTTGTTCTGTCTGAACGACTGCCTCTTGATCTATGTACAAGTGCCTCATGAGCACAATTAAGTGTGCTGGAATTCTCATTCTTCGCAATGTTATCCATAATTTCTTATGATCCACACAGTCGAATGCCTTCACATAGTCAATAAAACACATGTAAACATCTTTCTGGTATTCTCTGCTTTCAGCCAAGAGCCATCTGATGTCAGCAATGATATCCCTGGTTCCACATTCTCTTCTGAATCTGGCTTGAATTTCTGGCAGTTCCTTGTTGATATACTGCTGCAACCGCTTTTGAATGATATTCAGCAAAATTTTACTTGTGTGTAATATTAACGATATTATTTGATAATTTCCACATTGAGTTGGATCATCTTTCTTGAGAATAGGCATAAATATGGATTTCTTCCAGTTGGTTGGCCAGGTAGCTGTCTTTCAAATTTCTTGGCATAGATGAGTGAGCATCTCGAGTGCTACATCCATTTGCTGAAACATCTTAATTGGTATTCCATCAATTCCTGAAGCCTTGTTTTCTGCCAATGCCTTCAGTGCAGCTTGGACTTCTTCCTTCAGTACCATTGGTTCCTGATCATATGCTACCTCCTGAAATGGTTAAACATCGACCAATTCTTTTTGGTATAGCTACTCTGTGTATTCCTTCCATCTTCTTTTGATGCTTCCTGTGTCATTTAATATTTTCCCCGTAGAATCCTTCAATATTGCAACTCGAGGCTTGAATTTTTTCTTCAGTTCTTTCAGCTTGAGAAATGCCAAGCATATTCTTCCTTTTTGGTTTTCTATCTCCAGGTCTTTGCACGTCATTATAATACTTTACTTTGTCTTCTTGAGCAGCCCTTTGGAATCTTCTGTTCAGCTCTTTTACTTCATGATTTCTTCCTTTTGCTTTAGCTACTCGAAGTTCAAGAGCAAGTTTCAGAGTCTCTTCTGACATCCATTTTGGTCTCTTCTTTCTTTCCTGTCTTTAATGACCTCTTCCTTTCTTCATCTGTGATGCCCTTGATGTCATTCCACAACTCGTCTGGTCTTCAGTTATTAGTGTCTAGTGAGTCAAATCTATTCTTAAGATGGTTTCTAAATTCAAGTGAGATATACTCAAGGTCATACTTTGGCTCTCGTCAACTTGTTCTACTCTTCTTCAGTTCGAACTTGAACCTGCATATGAGCAATTTATGGTCTGTTCCGAAGTCGTCCCCTGGCCTTGTTCTTACAGATGATATTGAGCTTTTCCATCATCTCCTTCCACAGATGTATTAGATTTGATTCCTGTGTATTCCATCTGGCTAGATCCACGTGTATACTTTCCGTTTATGTTGGTGAAAAAAGGTATTCAAAATGAAGAATCGTTGGTCTTGCAAAATTGTATCATTCGATCTCCAGCATCGTTTCTATCACCAAGGTCATATTTTCCCACTACTGATCCTTCTTTGTTTCCACCTTTCACATTCCAATCTCCAGTAATTATCAATAATTATCAACCCAGAACTAATCTAAGCAGCACATAAGAGCCACTTCATTTCATCCTTATACTATGACTAAGATACAGGTACCAATTTTACTGTAATTTAACAGATAAGAAAACTGGAGCTAGAAAAGATAAATTTCTTTCCCAAGGTTATAGAGTTATTTCGTGGGGTCTTGCATTCTAAAACTAGTATGTGTGTCTCTAAATTTTATGGTCACTTCTCTACAGTGTCCCCCTGTCCCTGAGGGACTTAACACAGATTTAAACCCAGGTGACCTGACTCTAACTTACTCTCCTTTACGCCTGACCATCCTGTCTGCTCACATAGAGAGCAAATGCCATCTGCCCTCCCTACATGCATTGAGAACAGCTCTGTTCACATCAAGGATGTTCTTCCCAGCTGAAACTCTGCCCAGAGTCTGTTCACACAGCCTAAAGATAATAGAGATCCCAGAAGATCCTGGATTTATTGACGACAGTAGAGGCAGAAAAACGCAAAATAGAAGCAGCGAATACATTCCAGAAGAAAATGGCCTCCTTGCTCAAGAAGACCTTGCTTAACCTCTTGGACAAGAGCAGAACGTGGGAATATGGCTGAGAGAGACAGAACTGGGGAGCCCCAGGCTGCCATGGAAACACATGGTCACATGTTTCAGGGGAGCATTTTTGCATTTTTCTTTGTCTCTTCCTTTAAATTCTTACAAATTGTTTGTTCATGGAATTATTCCTTCATTCAATCTTTTTTTTTTTTTTTCGAGAATGCATCATTTGTCAAATGTTATGCTTTATGCCAGAGAAATGATGGATAACCCCACTTATTGCTCTGGTGAGAAAGACAGGCAAATAGCCAGGCACTTGCAATGTATTGTAACAGGTGCTACAGAAAAAAAAAGCTTGCAATAGAAGCACAGGGGAGGACACAGAAACAAACGCCATTTAAGGTGAGTCAGGGAAGGCTTCCTGGCCAAAGGTAGATTGTAAAGGGCAGTGGAGGTCTCTCAAGGAGTTTGGGTTTTATGCTTCTCAAAACACTTAGGGAAGGCAGAGCTTATAATGTCCATCACATACAACTGTTGAAATTGGGGCTTAGACAATAAAAATAAATTGTCAGAAACCAGATACTATAACAAAGCTGACTTCAAGAAGAAATAAGGAGGAGGAAAGGGAGACATGCTGGAATGCATGAGGATAACACAACTTGCTTTCTCACACGTGGATGTCCCCGTGAGTTTGGCTTCCATCCCTTCTTGACAGCCATCCCATGTTCTGGAACTCATGCTTTTCATCTGTCAAATGAGGCTAACCCTGCTAAGTCTACCTCAAACCAGTTCCTCAGCTCCTTTTTGAGAGGCTTGAACTTTAGGGACTCAAGATGAAGCAGGAAGATCAAACCAACAGTGGTCGGGAAATGGCTATGCACATCTTGACCCCTTGCTCCTTGAATGTCTTCAGCTTAGAATATAGATACTGCCTCAGTTACTCAAGGTTTTAATCAAGGGTTTTATTCCTCATCAGCTAAGAGATTCCTTCTCCAACAGTGATTCTTATGGCCTGGAAGATACTCCCAACTCTTAAACCCAGTAATCAAGGCCTCTCACCTCTTTTCTGTTCATTCTGCTTATGAACCTGATGCTCTAGCCTTGAGGAGTTTCAAACCTGGTAAACTAAAAACAAAACAAAACAAAACAAAATAAAATGCTCTCTCTGCTAGTCCTTAAGTTTGATCCCCCCCACTCCCCGCCCACAATACAAGGTTAATGAAAAAAATGTGGATATAATTTCAGGCTTCTATATCTTTGTACAAGATGTTCCCACTGACCAGACATCCTCTTTCTGATCATTTTCCCTGAGTTCACCTGCACTCCTTCTCATGCCTCTCTCCGCTGGAAGACCTCTTCTGACATCTGGAGCAGCCACAGTTGGGATCCCACCTCTCTATACCCACAGCAAAATGCACCTCCAGTATCATTTTAAGCTCTATGAACTGCTTCTTAAACTCAGAGTAAAAATATGGTCATGTGAATTTTATTTTCATAGTTAATCTCTCAGGTTCCCACATGCTCCATTTCTGTATAGTACTCTATTGTAATATTTCATTACTGTAAAGTATCAATTTTTTAGAGTGCCCTTTCCATGGAAACTATTAAAAATAACAAAAATGTAACATGTGGTTAGAAATCTCAAAAGGGGAATCAATCCATCCTCTCTACTAAAGGAAGGAGAATGGTGTCAAATAAGAACATTTCTATGAAGAAAACCAAAGATACAAGGGAAAGATTAGTCCAAAGGACTAATGGACCACAAGTACCATAGCCTCCACCAGACTGAGTCCAGTACAGCTAGATGGTTCCCAGCTACCACCACAGACTGCTCTAACAGGGATCACAATAGAGGGTCCTAGACAGATCTGGAGAAATATGTAGAAAAAAATTCTAACTCACACACACAGAAAAAAGGGAACAAACTTACTGGTCTGACACAGACTGAAGAAACCCTGAGAGTATGGCCCCCAGACATGCTTTTAACTCAGTACTGAATTCACATCTGAGGTTCACCCTTCAGCCAAAGATTAGACAGTCCCATAAAACAAAATGAGACTAAATGGGCACACCAGCCCACGGGTGAGGACGAGAAGGCGGGAGGGGACAGGAAAGCTGGTAATGCGGAACCCAGGTCAAGAAGGGGAAAGTGTTGACATGTCGTAGGATTGGCAACCAATGTCACAAAACAATATGTGTATTAATTGTTTAACGAGAAACTAATTTGCTCTGTAAACCCTCAGCTAAAACATGAGAAAAAAAAGAACATTTCCGCCATTGCTTTTAGCTGCCAAATCTGTCCCTTTGCAAACTACCAGTCTCCGCTCTGACAGACCATGCTGGCTTATCTGGCCACAAGGCTTAACTACTCCAGTCGTTGAGCCTCCTGCTGTGGCTCTTTCAGGGAGCTCACATCTCCTTAGTCAAACTAGGCCAAGGGACCCCCAGTGTTGAGCCCTCCATTTGGAAGCTGTTATGATCATTTCTTTTAAGTATATACCCAGCTAGACCCAAGAATTCTCAGTCAAATTGATTTCAAAACATAATATATCACCAACCTAGAATTCCTGAACCCTTTCCTTTCCTGGGAATTGACATAGGATGGGCAGATTTTTCACACACATAGGGTTGGATTGCCCTTCCCCTGTACCACGGGGGTACTAGCCCTTCCTTCCAAGGGAAGTAGCCTCCGTTTCTCAGCTCCCTTTAGAGAGACTTGAACTTTAGTAAATCAAGTGTGATTTACCTTTCCAATGGAGGTTCATCAAGTGATTCCAAAGGGTCTACATGTACATTCATATTTTCAAGGTAACCTACTCCCTAATACACCCCCTCCCCCACTCCTTCTAAAAGAGACTGTTCTTAGTGAGTGGAAAATGGTTTCCTGGCACATACTTTGCTAAAGAAGAGGTCGGAAAACAAAATTTAATCTCTGGCATGTATTCCACCACAATAAATTTTGGAATCACGTATTGCGATTATTCAGTTTCCTGCCAGGACATGCCACTAGACTGTGGATTTGTTGAGAGCAGGAATTATATCTTATTTATATCCAGAAGTATTACATTTTATTTCTATCTAGGCCCATAGTTTCTAATACACAGCCTGATGCAGATTTGGTCCCTAGTGATTTACTTATTATTTAGTGGAAGAAAATAGAATGAATGAATACAGTGCCTTACTGCCAGAGTCCCCTCTGTGTACCATATTTAAAATGGAAATTGTCCTTTTTCTGTGGTCACCAGTGTTACGTTCCTGAGAAAAACGTCTGAGTTTTCCTTTGATAAGTCCCATTACATGTTACCTAGCTTTCTGACTATCCTCTATCAAGAAACCATAAATCCAGAGTTGTCTAATAACAATACAAATAGCACTAGTATGTGCAAAGTCCTCTATAGGGTCCCAGGATGGAAAGATCTACCATGAAGAGAAGCTGCAGCTCATTTTTGACAATTTTGCTGGTAGCAATATTGAAATATTTCACACATATGTACCTATTTGTCAACATGTGAATCAGTGTGAATACAGTGTCCATAGGCTCTGGCTCCAGCTCTGCCGCCAACTCACCAAGTGACCTTAGATAAGTCACCTCCCCTCTCTGGGCCTCAATCCCTCTTCTTTAAAAAGTAGTGGCATCTCCTGACAGGGAACACAACAGAGTCCCTGATGAAACAGGAGATAAGTGGGGTGAAGAACTCAAATTCTAGTAAAAAGACCAGACTTAATGGTTTAACTGAGACTGGAGGAACCCGGGAAGACATGGCCCCCAGACTCTCTGTTAGCCCAAAACTAAAACCATTCCCGAGGCCAACTCTTCAGACAAAGATTAGACTGGACTATGGGACATAAAACAATACTCGCGAAGAGTGCTTCTTAGCTCAAGTAGATACATGAGACTAAATGGGCAGCTCCTGTCCAGAGGCGAGATGAGAAGACAGAGAGGGTCAGGAGCTGGTTGAATAGACACGGGAAATCCAGAGTAGAAAGGAGGAGTGTGCTGTCACAGTATAGGTAGAGCAACTAGGGTCACATAACAATGTGCGTATAAATTTTCGTATGAGAAACTAAGTTGAATTGTAAATTTTCACTTAAAGCACAATTTAAAAAAAAGAAAAGTAGTGGCATCTACTATCTATATACCCCAAAGAATTAAAAGCAGGAACAAAAACAGATACATACTTGTTTGCCCGTGTTTACTGCAGCACTATTCACAATAGCCAAAAAGTAGAAACAGCCTAAATGTCCATCAAAAGATTAATGGATAGACAAAATGTGGTACATACATACAATGGAATGAATACTAACCCGTTGCCATTGAGTCGATGCCGACTCATAGCGATCCTATAGGACAAAGTAGAACTGCCCCATAGGGTTTCCAAGGAGAGGCTGGTGGATTCGAACTGCTGATCTTTTGGATAGCAGCCAAGTTCTTAACCACTGCACCACCAGAGCTCCAATGTAATATTACTCAGCCATAAAAAGAAATCAAGTTCTGATGCATGCTATAACATGGGTGAACCTTGAAAACATTATGCTGAGTGAAGTAAGTCAGTCACAAAAGGAAAAATATTGTATGATCCCACTTACATGAAATATCTAGAATAGGTACATGTAGAGAGATAAAGGTTTATTTGTGGTTACCAGGGCAGGCAAGAGGGGGGAGGAAAGGAAGACATATGCTTAGGGGACACTGAGTGTCTGTTAAGGGTGATGGAAAAATTTGGGAATGGTTAATGGTGATGGTTGAACAACATTATGAACGTATTTAATGCCGCTGAATGGTACATTAGAAGCTTGTTGAAAGGACTCTGTTGTAAGTTGCCATCAAGTTGGCTATGGCTCATGGTGACCTTATTTGTAACAGAATGAAACATTGCTTGGCCCTTTGACATCTCCACGACCACTGGTATGCTCAAGTTCATTGTTGCGGCTATTGTGTAGTGTCTTTCAATATGGGGGCTCATTGTTCAGCACTATAGCTAACAATATTCTGTTGGGATCATAAGGTTTTCACTGGCTAATTTTCAAAAGTAGATCACCAAGGCTTTCTTCCTAGTCTGTCTTGGTCTGGAAGCTCCACTAAACCTGTCCACCATGGGTAACCCTACTGGTATTTGAAATACTGGTGGCATAGCTTCCCGCATCATAGCAACATGTAAGCCACAACAGTGTGACAAACTAACAGATAGCTGGTGGCTCGGAAAATTACATCCCTGTTTATTCAATTCCTTGAAAGCCATGTGGGCTGCATGCCTAAAATCAGAAGTGACATGTTGTTTTGGTGCACAAGTCCCTGCCTTTACAAATTATTGTCATCTGATAAGCTGGCTGGGGGAGATTTGCTCAGTATTTGCCAGCATGTCATATCCAAAAAGAAATGCAGTTATCTGGTAGTGAGGACTTGGATTTTTCAAAATCCTGAATAACAGCAATTTACTGCTCCCTGGTGGTACAAGGAGTCTTCTGCAGGTGTCCAAACAAAACGTCTTCTGGCACCTTCAGCCCCTACTCCCATCAGGTAGTTGTCTTTGTTGGAAGGATGATCTGAGCTGAAGATGAAACACGCCAGCACAACGCTTCCTGCTAAGTAACTGTTGAATAAGGGCATGTTCACTTCCCTTCCAGAGGAAACTGGCTTCAGATTGTTATATGTAGAAAATCCTTCAAAATATTACAGTTACAGACTCAGAGTTTAGAGCAGGTAACAATAACAACAAAAATACAACAGCAAATAATGGGTATCTGTTAGGTAACACCAGGAAGTTAGAAATGAGGTGCTGATCAAAATACCTTATATATGTTTGGTGGAGATTTTTACATCATGAATCTCAGTTGATACTCATAACCTTCCTCTATTAAGGTAGATATCAAATACTCCATTTTATAGAAGAAGCAATGAGGCCAGAACAACTAGTAGTTCCTGGAATTTTTCCACCAAAAGGTTTCTGTGCTTGGATGACTCTTCCCTAGTGTGCTTCAAAGCCAGGCTGGATTTCCCTATTACCTGTGAAGGCTTACCCTAGCTTCTATTCCTGTGGCTCCTAAATATAATCAATCACCAGAGTCACCTGGGAAGCTCTTGAAAAATATATATATTTCTGAGTCCCATCCAGAGAGTCTCTACTTCGGGAAACGTAGACTAGAAACCACTGCTCTAATGTTTATATCCCTTTGGAGGTGTCTGTGGACATGGAAACTGGCTTATATTTTCTGAATACATAACCTTTGTCAAGTGCTTTCTATATGCTTTGTGAACGCACAGCCTCAGTGAAGCCATGTGAGATAGCTAGTACTTGTTATTCCCATTTTCCAGATAATTAAACTGAGACTTAGGAAGGTGAAGCCACTTGACTAAGACCACATATCTAAAACGTGGTGTGACCAGGATTCCAAGCTAAGTCAGCCTGACTCTGAAGCCTGTGGATTTTTCCACTCTGACATGCTTCCATGTCTGAGTCTGTCGAGTGAAGGAGGGAGAATGTCCCTGAGACATACCAGAATCTTTTCTCACCAGTATTCTTCACAGACCCCATGCTGACTAATAAATGCCTAGACAAATCTTACATCACTGCTTCCAAATAGTTCCTGCCTCCATGGGCTTCCCAGACCTGTTCTGAAGTTCCCAGAGGATTGGCAAATGTCATCTCTCCACACAAATTGGGAGCAGGTTGAAGGAGGATGGAAGGATGGATGAGAATATCGAGCCAGGCTGGAAAATTGAGGCTCCAAACAATTTTTAGCTGGCACAAAGTGATTTTTCCTTGGCATTTTTCTGCTTCCAATTTTTTAATTCATGTTTATTTCAAGTGAAATTCAGTCCATCTGTATCTGATTCATTCACACTAAATTCATCAGCAGACTGCTTTGTCAGAGAAACAGATTCCAATGTGCCTCTAATATTTTACTGTGGAATCAAGGTCTGTCTGGAATGCCAGGGCAAGGTGGCTTGTCAGAAACATATAGAAAAGCAGGTGAAGTTGATTACAACTCCATTTCACCATGCACATCCCTCTTTTTTTCTTTCTGCTTGTCTCAGATACCTCTGATGGTCTTTAAAAATTATTTTGTTACCAAGCTTATATCCCAGTCTTTCCTTCCCTGTTGGCCCCTTTCCATCTGTCCATAAACATGCTCACATTTCTCTCATCCTAAAACACAAAACAAACAAGTCCCCAAAGTGACAACAAACCAAACTACTCTCCCCCACCTTCCATCCCCCCAAAATGTCTTCCTGCACAAACCCTGTCATTTCCATTTTATTTTTCATTCTTATTATGTACATCTGCCCCCACCACTCTGCCGAGACCTTCTAATGAAAGTCATCTTTTTTTTTAAATATTGTAAAAATACAGATAACACAACACTTGCTGATTCAACATTTTTCACATGTACAATTCAGGGACACCAATTTCATCAATCGTGAAATGGCCAAATCCAATGGTAAAGTTTCAGCAACAATTTGATTAGTCTTTCTGTTGCATTTGATGCTGTTGATAACTCCCTGCTTCCTCACACTCTGTTTCATTGGATTCCTTCCTACCTTTCCCTTCTCTTTCTTTCCTTCTTCTTGGTCTCATATTTCCCTATCTTTCTTTATTCATAAACAGTTTATGCAATATGGACTCCAACTCTTCATTGAAGTCTCTGCAGCCAGAATGCCTGGGTTCAAATCCTGACTCTGTCATTTTTGAAAGCTGTGACTGTGCGTTAAGTTCTTAAGCCTTTCTATGCTTCCACTTCCTCAGCTGAAAACTGGGAAAAATTATACTTCTTTCCTCATGGGATTGATATTCCATTTCCTCAACTGAAAACTGGGAAAAATTATACTTCTTTCCTCATGGGATTGATATAGGGATTGCATTTATTACATGTAAAGTTCTTCGAGCAGCACCTGATATCATAGCCACTCAATAAATTTTAACTAGTAGTACCAGTACTAAACACACCCTAAAGATCATTCATAATGACATCTTTAAATGTTTATATAGTAGGATTGATAATAGATGGTGACATAGTCTAATGAAATAATTTTCATGCTTTTAAATTTATGCTGGATACATATTCTGCACTAAAGGAGATAATGTCCAAGCCTATATATGTAGAAAAGTCCATGTTGTTTTATATATGTATATATATTTATTTATTATCTATAAATAATAAACTTATATATGTATATATATCAATACACACATACATATATATACATATGTGTGTGTATATATGTGTATATATATATAGCTAGAAACTAGAGACTAAATACTGCCTAATATTTCATCAAACAAAAACAAATAAAATCTAACATATTAAGGATTGGGAACCAGTTGATTTTTTTATTTTCAAAGTGCTTTCTTTTCTCATGTCTTGAGATTGGAGATACAAAATATTGGACAAGTATGGTATACAGTTAATGAGTTCTCGAGTTCAAGTATACTTCCATTTTAAATGGCCAAAGTGATAGCTAACATATACTAGCAATTAACTTTGTACTGAATGCAACATTGAATACACACTACTATTGGGGTATTTTAATATATTTGCATACGGACCAATTCTGGAAGGCAATATACACATTAAAGCTGGTCATTGTGTTAGAGTGATGGGATTATGGATGACATTTCACCCTCTAATTTCTCAATGTCATGGTGCTTCTATTAATAGAAAAAGAAGGTTTAAGACAAATATAACATCATGTATATATTACAAACATTATAACAATACAATTAAGAGAAACAGAGTGATATGGAGAGAAAGAGCAGGAGTTAGAACAAGAGTGAGAGAACCATACCTATACTTGATGGTAGATACCATGATTGATCCTCTCTGTATCCCCAAGGATTAGCAATATGTCCAGCACATACTAGGCAGTCCTAGAACTCTTTGTTAAACAGAACTGATGGCCAAGAATGGTTTTAGTACCATAGGATATGTGTGATTTTGGAAAACAAAAATTTAATGATAAAAATATAGTTTAGTAAATGAAACTTAAAAAAAAAACAAAACCCTGAAATAATTATGTCCTTACAGGAAACCAGTATAAGCAGAAACAATATTTTAATAATTTCTATTGGCTTTATTCTTTTCTAGGTATAATTTTGTTGTTGTTAGTTGTCATTGATTCTGACTTATGGCAACCCCAAGTGTGCAGAGTAGAACTGGTTTTATAGGGTTTTCAAGACTGTCACCTTTTGGAAATGGATAACCAGGCCTTACTTCTGAGGCATCTCTGGGTGGGTCTGAACCACCAACCTTTTGGTTAGTAGTGCAGTACTTAACCAGTTGCACCATCAGGGAGTCACAGGTATAGCTAGTTGAATATAAACTCTTAACCATGGTAGTTTTTCAAGTAGTTATACCAAGAAAGAAATGTATTCTGGATATGATGAAAAGTAGTTTTTCTTCCTTTGAATCATATATATATATATATATATATATATATGTGTGTGTGTATATATATGTGTATATATATGTGTATATATATATGTACATATATATATACATAAAATAACTACTTGAAGGCACTGGAGAGCAACCAAAAGTAAGTAGAAACTGAAAGGGAGTTGACCCTTGAAAAATGGGAAGTGCTCTGGGTGAGATTTGTATTTATGAAAATGCTTTTTGCCTAAAGATATTCCCCATACCACACAGAATGGGACAAGCAGAACTCAAGCAGAAATCCTCAGCCTACTGGCTTGAGGAGTCAGTTTGGATCTTCAAAAATGGCTGGAAAGTGAGGAGGAAATCACATAAAGGAGAGAGATAAAGGAACGAACCACAAAATCACCATGTAAACACTGCCCAAGTAGTGGCTGACTGTGCAAGGATGAGGAGGACTCAAAGGTACCTGGCAGAAAACCATAGCTAAAAGGATAAAAGAATTGAGCAGAGATTTCAGCTGCTGCCCACTTCTGAAACTAGAATGTGGGGACTCAGTTAACTACCTGCTAGAACAAAAATCAACACTCTTAAGAGGAAAATAACAGAATTCAGTCTCTGCAATACATAAACCACAATTTTCAACATACAGTAAAAAATTGCTTGCTGTTTTTGTGTGGCATCAGGAATATTCTGACTCATAGTGACCCTATAGGACAGAGCAGAATGGCCACATAGGGTTTCCTAGACTATAACCCTTAGGGGAGCAGATTTTTCTCTTTTTCACAGGTCTAGCTTTTTTTTTTTTGCTGGACCTGTGAAAAAGAGAAAAATGTGACTCAGGGTCAAGAGGAAAAAAATTGTCAAAATAAACTGTCTTTTAAATAATCCAGATACTGTAAATATCAAAAACTTTAGAGCAATAATTATAAATACGTTCAGTGACTTACAAAAAATTGGCTGATAATGAATTTACAGCTGGGAAATACTGGCAGAGGAGTAGAAATGATAAAAATAACCACGTGGAAATTCTGGAACTAAAAAGTAAAATATCTGGAATGAAAAATTCACTGAATGGTCTTAGCAGACGATTCGAGACAGCAGAAGAATGGGCCTATAAAATACATCAAAAGAAGTATCCAATCTGAAGAACAGAGAGAAAAAATTAAAAAAAAAAAAAAAAAAGCTCAGAAACTTGTGGAGCAATATCAAACATTCTAACACACTAGGAGTTTGAATTCTAGAAGAAGAGAAAAAAAACAATTAAAATTTAAAATAAAAAATAATGACCCAAAATTTCCAAGACTGGTAAAAACATAGTTACAGATGTAAAAGCTTAGGAAACCCCAAGCAGGATGAATGCAAAAAAATAAAAAATAAAAACCACAACTGTGTACATCATAGTCAAACTGCTGGAAAAAAAATAATAAAGGGAAAATCTTGAAAGTAGCCAGAGAAAAATGACACATTACATACAATGGAACAATCAAACAAACAATGATGTCCTACTGTTAGGAACAATAATGACAACCAGACAATTGGAACAGCTTATGTAAAGTACTGAAAGAAGAAGACAACCTATTAGCTCAGAATTCTCTATCCGGAGAAATATCCTTTACAAATGAAGGTGAGAAACTTCTGCTTCTGTCTAGGATGTTGAAAGCTGGAAAGAGCAAGACTTCCTCCCTAATAATAAAAAAACACTAAACTACAAAATTATAGCTATTAATTAGTTACATAAATAATTGAGTTATAATGTACCTATAAAGTTAATTTATATATTAGAATTATGTTATTAATTATAGCTAATGAAATGAATTTAACAAGATCATAGGATACAAAATCACCATGCAAAAATCAATTGTATTTCTATATACTAGCAACAAATGATTGAAAAATGAACTTTTAAATTCCACTTACTATAGTATCTAAAACCATAAAATATTTGGGAATAATTTAAGAAAATTTATGTAAGATATCTACAATAAAAACCACAAAAAATTGCTGTGAGGACCTAAATAAATGAAGAAATATACCATGTTCTTGGTTTGGAAGACTGAATATTTTTAAGATGTCAATTCTTCTCAAATTGATCTATGAATTCATGGAACTTCCAATCATAATCCCAGAAGACTTTTCCCCCTAAGAAATTGACAAAAAAATTCTAAAATTTATATGTAAATACTAAGGACCTGGATTGTCAAAAAACTTTGAAAATGAAGTACTAAGTTACATATGACTTCAAATCTTATTGTACAGCTATAGTAATTAAGACAGTGGGCTGCTGGTATGAGAGCAGATATACATTAATAGAAAACAATAAATAGTCCAGAAATCAGGCACACTTGTATGTTCAACTTATTTTCAACAATTTTGCCAAAGTAACTCAATGGAGAAAGGAAATTCTTTTGAACACATGGTGCTGGAAAAACTGTATACCTACACTGAAAAAATTAACCTTGACCCCTATCTCACACCATACACAAAAATTAATTTGAGATAGAACTGAGGCCTAAATGTAAAAGCTAAAATTAATTATTTTCTAAAAGTAAACCTGAGGTGGGGAAAAAATACTCAGACAGAATCCATCAAATTAAAAACTTATGCTCATCTAAATACATCAGTAAGAAAATGAATAAAAAGCCACAAAGTATTCATAAAGCATATAGTTGAAAAAGGACTTTTATCCAGAACACATAAAAATTCCTATATATCTATAATACAATATAAACAACCTAATAAAAATGGGCAGAAGACTTGTACAGATACCAACAAAGGATGATATATGAATGATCAATAAGCACATGAAAAGATTATCAGTTCCATTAGTCATCAAGGAAATATACATTCACACCACAATGAGATACCACTAAAAGAATGATAATTCCATGAACAGAATAAAGGAGAGAAGAAAACCACAAGAACATCTTAATAAATTCAGAAGAATCATTGGTAAAGTTGAGGAGTAACCAGACTCTAATACATTGCTGGTGGAAGTAAAAAATTGCACAACTACTTTGGAAAACTATTTTGGTATTATAAAGTTCACATACTTCTTCTGTATGATCTGGCAATTCCATTCTTAGGTGTTTAACCAGGAGAAATGAAAATTTTTTATTTCTAAAATTAGCTGTAAAAAAATTATTACAGAAACTTTGCTCATAATAGCCTAAAACTAGAATGGATAAGCAAATTATAGTATACTTACATAATGGACTAACATACAATAATAAAAAAGAACAACCAACTTATAAGCTCAGTAATATGGCTGAATTGCACAGGCATTATGCTGAGCTCAAGAAGCCAGGCATAAAAGATTATGTGTTGTATGGAATCATTTATAATGAATTTCTAGTACTGACAAAACTAATTCATACAGAAAAAAATCAGAGCACCCATTGCCCATGAGGGATAGTTTATCTGAGAAGGGGCTGGAGGGAAATTCCTATGTTGAAAGCTACATTCTATAGATAGTACTGTGGGTTACATGGGTGGATGCATTTGTCAAATCTCATGGAATTGTAAGTTAAGATGTGTGCATCTCCTAGAATTTAATTTTTATCTTAAAAAAAAACTCTATAAAAAAATATGTATGCTTCCTTGAATCAACAGCCAGATTGCTGGATTGGTTGATCTTAAGCAGCAAAAATGTTGATGAAAGTCAACTCTAAATGAAGAGATACTGAATGCAATATTTTAAGGCTCCTCGAAGTCTTCCATATGTCCATTGTGTCTGAGTTTGTGTGTGTGATTTTTTGCTGTCTTAAAGCCAGTATCAATATTTATCCGCAACTTGGGAAACCCCTTTCCTGCCAGAAATGTGTAAGTTCTCTTTTTCTCTTGCTATAAATGGAATAAGTTATACCAAACATTTTTTTGAAAATGAATGTGTGGAACATTAATTTCTCTATAGCTCCACTCCCCAGCTTAACTGTTTTCATGTGTTTAGTTGTCATTGGTGGAGCTATTGATATGAATCTCCTTTTCTTTTTTTTTTAATTAAAGAGATTTTTAGTTTACCTTGTGTTTTCCCTCTAATCATTTTTTTTTTAACTTAATAACTTTCTTTCTACCTTAACTTCGCTTAGCAGGCAAGAGCACCTATCTGGAATCATCTGTTGGTGCCATCACTATGAACAATTGGATGGACATACAAATGGGGATATTGTTATCTTGCTGTGTGAAACACTGACTATACATTGGAGAATGGAAAGAGATGAGGAGAGGTATATCAAATTCTGGTGAAATGTTTGGTATTGATGTATATTACATACCATATATTTTAAAAATTGGAATTTCATTAAAAATCTGGTTGTTCTACAGGCCTAACAAGTTGCACTATTCTATCAGTTCCACAAAGATTTCTGAAAACTTTTGGGTATCAAACCCTGAAAATACAGACAGAAAACAAAATTCTCCTCCAAGAAATGCAGTCTAGAATAGGTGGCCGGATAACAACACTAACAAATACAATTATAATAAGGTACTATAAATGCTAATATATAGAAGCAATGAGCTTCAGGTGTAATTATGAGCGATAGCTAGCCGAAATCTGGGGGAAGGACATTTGGCAAGATTCCAGAATTTTTCTCTACCCTGCTTACCTCTCCCCACATCACCTCCTTCTTCATCTGACTTTAATTTCTTTCAGGTTTTAGAATATCATATTTTTAGGGACATTTTTTCTAAACCCTTGGACTATGGGATATCTTTTGTATATATTTTCGTAGTTCCCTGTGATTTTCTTCATAACATTTACCACAACTGTACTTAAAGAATCTGTGTAATTCTTTTGTCTAACATCAACTTCTGCTGGAATGTAAGTACTTTGTATTAGTCTGCTATATCCCCAGTGATTATCATGGTTCCTGGCACTTATTGGGTGATTAAAATGCTCTTATCGAACAAAAAAAAAAAGAATGAATGAACGAACTAAGTCTTGAGGGATCAATGACTTTCAGCGCAAAGGCTTCCAGAGTTCTTTCTCCTCTGTCACCTAAATTGGCAATATGCAGCTGCTGTGGTTGCTCTGTCAGCCTGGATACTGTAGTGAGGAAGCCAAAAATGGGCATGTGGTGCGAGCAAAATTAAAGCTTTGTTGCTGTAAACTGCTAAGATTTGGAGGTTGTTCATTACAGCAGCATAACCTAGCCCATCTGGACTGATACTGTGGTCACACACCAAGTTGACTTCTGCTCACCAATGAAGTATTCAATATATGTCAAGTGTTATGGCAGTACATGAGGATTGATTAGATGCAACCTCTGACTCATGATTTCACAGTTCCTTCTTTCTAATAAAATAGAACTTTTTCTGAGTTCAGGAATGTTTTATTCATGTCTAACACAGTTTGTGCTCAGAGCCCTGGTGGTGTGGTGGCTAAGCACTCTGCTGCTAACCAAAAGGTCAGCAGTTTGAACCCACCAGCCGTTCCACGGGAGAAAGATGTGGCAGTCTGCGTCCATAAAATATTTACAGCCTTGGAAATTCTATAGAGTAGCTCTACTCTGTCCTATAGGGTCACTATGAGTCAGAATTGACTTCACAGCAATGAATGAAACGAACTAACCTAAAGGTTGGCAGTTCAAATCCACCCAGAGGCACTGTGGAAGACAGGCCCAGAGATATGCTTCTGAAAAGATTACAGCCAAGGAAACTCTATGGAGCAGTTCTACTTTGTAACGTATCAGGTCACCATGAGTCAGACTTGACAACAATGGTTACAGTACAGTAATATAAAATTTTAGACATGAGTAGTGTAGTTATGAGCTATGAAGTCAGATAGATTTCAGTTATAAGCCTTAGAGGTTAACAAGTGTCTTAACCTCTGTGAAATTTAGATTTTTTTGGTTGTTGTTAAAATGCGAATAATCCTAATTGTGTTGATGTTAACTCTTCATATGATGCCTAGCACAAGTCAGACAATAAATGGAAGTTATATAAAATACAATAAGAAAAGGGAAAATGTAGTAAGTTATTATTATGAGGATTTTCTATTAAGTTCTTCTATATGAAATCATATGTTATCATCATTATGGAACAATTTTGTGTCTTACTTGTCTTTGTTTATCCAGTGCCTATCATGAAGCTGGACACACAGTTGGCAGGCGATCAATGAATGTTGACCTGAATTTTGTGAGAGTTTACAGGAGAGAGGGAGGATGTCAGGATAATGTCAAAATGTCAAGGAGGTAGAAGCATTTGAACTGAAATCTTAAAGTCTAGGTAAAATTTTAATATGTTGGAGACAAGGCATGACTGTTAGAGAAAATAGCATGAGCAAAGACATGAATCAAGACCTCCTGGGATATGTGAAGCAAATAGTAGTTCAATTTGGGTATATGTAGGGCACATGGAAGTAAGAAATTTGCAAAAAGATAGGTCAAGGCCAGATTACAGAGCATCTTGAAAGCCAAATAAGGAGTTGAGCCTTCAGTCTGTAGCAAGATGGAGCTATTTAGAGTGGCTAAGGAAGAATGGGAGTCCCTGGGTAGTGCAAACGGTTAATGCATTTGGCTGCCAACCAAAAGGCTGGAGGTTCAAGTACACCCAGAGATGTCCGGAAGAAAGGGCTGGCAATCTACTTCCGAAAAATCAGCCATTGAAAGCCCTTTTGGAGCACAGTTCTACTCTAACACACATGGGGTCACCATGAGTAGGAATCAACTCAAAGGCAACTGGTTTGTGTTTTTAAAGAATGAAAAATGGAAAGAGCAGCACTTCCAGAAGTTCTTACACGTACAATTGTCCTATGACATAGATAACATTATTTGTTTTCTATATGAGAAAACTGAGGTTCAGAAGTTAATTTGTCTAAGTCACAACACTGTAAGTGAAAAAGATACCACTTAAATTCAACATTCTGTTCAATGTCAAATCTGTATTTTTTTTCCATTTAAGAGCAAAATGGAATAAAGTCTATATCAAGATTTTTCAAATGTACAGGAAAAAGCACCCTTGTAAATAATGCAGCTTTATTGTTTGTTATGCAAGTCCAAATGAGTTTCCTTAATCCATTTATTTTTTCTTAAGATGTACGTTGACAATAATTTGTGAAGTGTAAAGTGTTAGAAGAATACGAGCCTTAATACTAACGCTAATGAGACAAACTGCTTAGAACAACTTTCTTTAGATCATTTAGATCTTTTATCACCCTAGAGGAAAAAAAAGAGATTATTAACTTAATTATTTTCTGATTTCTAATCTAATTTCCCTAACTATAATATTTACAAATCCAGAAGTCCATTGACATCATAGAAATTCAGCCGAGTGCATATCTTTTGTTTTAAGTTCTACAGAAGATTAAAAAGATGTCCAGGCTATAAAAGTTGAAAAAATCCAATGTATATCCCATAATGGAGACCAAAAATAAGATATGATTATGTGCTGTGGGTCATGACTTTTTTAGTTCAAACAATTTAATAAATTTACTAGATAATTCTATTCTTCCCAAAGTTATTTTTCTTTAGGTCACCACTAGGGTATTTTTCTTACTAACTGTCTTAGTCATCAAGTGCTGCTCCAACAGAAATACCACAGGTGGATGGCTTTACAAAGAGAAGTTTATCCTTTCATAGTCTAGTAGGCTGTAAGTCCAAAATCAGAGCACTGGCTCCAGGAGAAGGTTCTCTCTGTCGACTCTGGAGGAAGGTCCATGTCATCTGTCCTCCCTTGGTCTGGGAGCTTCTCTGCGCAGGAACCTCAGGTCCAAAGGACGTGCTCTGCTCCCAGCACTGCCTTCTTGGTGGTATGAGGTTCCCATGTGTTTCTGCTCGCTTCTCTCTTTTATATCTCAAAAGAGATTGGCTTAGGACACTATCTAATCTTGCAAACCTCATCAGTATAACTGCCACTAATCCATCTTATTAGATCATAGTGATTGAATTTACAACACATAAGGAAATTACATCAGATTACAGAATGGTACACAGTCATACAATACTGGGAATCATGACCCAGCCAAATTGATACACACATTTTTTGGGGACATAATTCAATCCATGACACTAACCTATATCCAAGCGGCAAACAACCCTTTCAGACTCTCTCCTCACCTGATTCTCCCCCACCACAGTCACCAATTGAACTTCACCTTTGTATTATTCTAAACAAATCAGGTCTCTCTTTGCTTTTTAGTTCCCTCCCAAATTATAGACCAAGACCCATCAGGGTGCTCAACAAAAAAGGGTGATAGTACCCCTCTCCTTAGAAGGCACATTAACTTCTACCATTTTTTCCCAAAGAAATGCAATGCTTTCTCCAAAAAAGTACTTCATGAATGAATGTGATTGTTAGCATTCAGTTAAATAAGTCTTTAATTATTGAGCTGTCTTACTGACACCTCAAATAATTGGAAATACACAGAGTTTGGACAAAGAAATAAAACTAGTAGTGTCAGAAGTAGGACTAGAAACCAGTTGACTTGACTGTCTCGTGTCTCCCTTGACATCCAGAATGGTAGGGAAAAGGAGAATAGAAAAACAATGAAAGGAAACGTTGTCTACCATTATTTCTACTTTATCATTTATTGTGCTAGGCACTTCATAAACAACATGGAATCTTTCATTCCTCACCATTGCCCTGCAAGATAGGCATTATCCCCATTTTACAGATTATGAAACTAGGTTTCAGAGTGGTGAAGTATTTGCCCAGCTAGGTTGGCTGGTGACCTGTGCCCTTCCCGCAGAGCTCTGACACCAAACCAAAACTCATTGCCATCGAGTCAATTCTGACTCATAGTGATCCTACAGGACAGAGTAGAACTGCCTGTGTCTCTCAAATCCTAGTTTAAATGAAATAAGGAACTAGCTTTTGGGGCATATTTTTATTTGAATTATTTTGGAAATAATATCACACTGCTCTGTAAGGCTGAACTTTCATACGTCAAGTTTGTTTAAATTGGAGGTGGTAGGCAGTGCTTGGATTGGATTATTGGAGGTTGTCTCAATAAGGATAAAAAATTGAACAAAAATGTCCAATGCATGTTTACATATCACACCCTGAGGAAGTCAGCCTGCTGAGAGAGTGATGCATTAAAACAGTGTTTCTCTGTGCAGTAAAGTCTCATTCATTATGTAACGGGGGTACCCCAGGGCCACAGAACACTAAGTGTAATATTTGGTGCTCATGATTCTCTGGAGTGGCCTCAGAAATTTGCAGCTTGCCTATTGAGATCACTGTGAAAAGGACTTTGATAAATGGTGTATGGCATTTCTAGGAACAATCACCTCCTTGAGTTTTTTCTGGGAAAACTGCTGGTAGGACAAATCAAAGCAAAGATTGTTAATATACTGCTGAAGCTTGTTCTGCTCAGCGTGGATAATGTAGCTCAGCCACCAGGCTGAGTGCCTCTGGGACACAGGTGGTTGTTGTTTTTAGCTGCCATCGAGTCAGACCCCGACTCATGGTGACCCATGCACAATGGAACAAAACGCTGCCTAGTCCTTTGTCATCCCCACAATTGACTCCAGATAGGACCTTTGTGATCCATAGGGTTTTCAATGGCTGATTTTGGGAAGTAGATTGCCTGCCTTTCTTCCTAATCTGTCTTAGATTGGAAGCTCCACTGAAATCTGTTCAGCATCATAGCAACACAAAAGCCTCCACTGGCAGATGAGCGGTGACTGCATGTGAGGCTGGGAATTGAACCCAGGTCTCCTGCACGGAAGTTGAGAATTCTACCACTGAACCTCCACTACCCCCATGGGACACAGGTTCTGAAGCTTATTCATCTTAATATTTCCTGCTCCCAGCATATTGTTTGTGGTGTATCTTTATCCAGTCCTCCATGCCTGACAGCCATCTGTGGCTCCATTTGGCAAAACAAAAGAGTGGAACAAGTATGGCTTCACAGAGGAGACAATGTTTAAATTAATCTTTGAGAAAGGACAAGAGTTTAATGGGCAAAGAAGGAAAGCGAGGATAGTCAACTCGGGAAGAGAAAACAGTACACGCAAAGGCACTGAGGATGAAAGCAGGAGAGCAGCAGGTTTGATTCCTGTGCCTGAGATCCGGATGTGTGGTAAGCAGGGCCAGGGATTGATGCTGGGGAACTTGCCAGGAACTACATCAGGAAAAAACAAACCAAACCCATTGCCACTGAGTCAATTCCAACCCATAGAAACCCCATAGGACAAAGTAGAACTGCCCCATAGGATTTCCAAGGCTGTAATCTCTATGGAAGCAAACTGCCCTATCTTTCTCTCATGCAACAGCTGGTGGGTTCGAACTGCCAATCTTTCGGTTAGTAGCTGAGTGCTAAACCACTGCATCACCAGACATCAGGAAAGGGCCCTTTAAATCAGCAAAGGAATTTGAACTTTAGCCTGAAGGCAAAGATTAGCCAAAGGTCAGTGTTTAAAGCTGAAGGTCAAATTTATGTTTTGAAAATTTGACTCTAAACAAAACCAAAAAAAAAAAAAAAAAAATCCAAAAATCTGGTAGACGGCAAAGAAGAAAGACAAGTGGGATAAAGACTGGCATTGCATGTACTAAACACTGCTAATATGAACTGGAAATTTCACAGAAGTGATCGTCACTACACACTGTAATCGTGCTCAGTCTCACTGGCCATCTAGGAAATGCAAAATTAAACAGTAAGTAATAATTTTTGTTACTCTGATCAGCACATTTCAAAAGGCTAAAAACATCTACTGTTGATGAAGGTGTGTATACACAGTTGGTGAAATTCCTATAGCTTTTGGAGAAATTTAAATCTTCAGAACATGCAAATCCATTGACCTGACAGTCCCACAGTTATCAATGTATCCCACAGAATTAAAAACCCAGGATTCAAAGATATGCATAAGCTGTTCATTATAGCAAGATATACCTACAACGTTTCTTATAGCATTGTTTGTAAACAGAGTAAAAAAAAAAAATATATATATATATATATATATATTTATTTTGCGCAAAAAAAGCCAAGCAGAGCAAAAAAAAAAAAAAACAAATGGGAAAAAACAATAGCCTTTGCTGGTAGTCTTGTTTTACCTTTCCAGATCCATTCCCGGCCTCTACTGACAACATGCTGTGAGCTCCTTGCCTTCTGGTTTCCAGCAGGAAGCAGAGGATAGGAGGAAAATGATTTTGGGTTGCCCCCTATTCCCTGCGGGTGCTGGTTTTGACAGAGGACATGCTCTCCTTCTAGGACCACAGCTTTTCCTGCATCTGCTCTCTCTCACAACCACAGCTCTCTCCAGGTTCCAGTAACTCCACCCTTCCCCCTCCCCCTCAGGCCTTGGGTAAAATGGATTTCCTCCTTAAGTACAGGTAGTCCCGGACTTAGGACGGACTTCCATTCTGACAACTCCACCACAAGTCGGTTCTGACATGAATTGAATATCTCTTCTTTTTTTTAAATTTTTCATTATTATTGCCTTTTATTATTAGTATCTTTATAAATCCAATCTTTATTTGTCTTTGGGGGTTGGAAACATTACATATAAACTAACAGATATATTTTAATATTTACACACATACTTACATAAAAAATACATAAATAGTAAAAATTTACTCTGACAATGAAGAAGAGTTGGACAACATTGGCATTTTGTCAGTTGTGGTAATAACTTCACTTGTGGAAGGTTCTGGATCATATGTATTATCCCTGGGAATGGGGACAGCATTTCTAGTCAGAAAATTAGTGAGAGTTGTCTGTGTGTCCCTTTTTTTTCATGTATTTCTCGATAACATCTCACCGCTTCCCGAATCTACCTATCAACTTTAGCAAAGCAATCAGCATTTGGGTCCATGTTTTCAAGCAACTGAAGCCTCTGATTTAGTTTAGAAAAAACTTCAGCTAATCCTTTCACTGTAAAACATAACCCTGAACATCTTTAAGTGAACACCTGAGAATAACATCATCAAATTACATGCTGCAACACTGTATGTATTGTATTTAGTACATATTACTAATGATAACATGTACAAAAAATGGACAGTCATAAGTGTGGTTTGTCATAACTCAAATACATCATAAGTCGGGGACTACCTGTACTTGCTTTATTAAACTTTAATCCATGTTTTGGGTGTGACACCTGTTCCCTTCCCTACCCAACTGAAGAGTAGAGGATGAACTAGGGGGATAAGATGGGAGGAAAGACTACAGGTGGGTTGATCCTTTCAGAATTCCCTGTGTAACATGAATGAGAGACTGGGGACACATTCCAGTTCCAGTTAGGACGATGTCAATCTCTTTCTCAGGCACTCCCAGTAAACTAGAACACTGGTATCAGGAAAGGAGGGCTCAAAAGGAAGGAGAGATGTTGTCCTGCTCATGGAGAACACTCAAGGGGAATTAAGTTTCTCCAGACTTGCCCCATCTTCTAGCTCCAGGAATGTTGTTGATTCCCCCCAAATTCTGGAGCTAATGGAGGCAGTAGAGAGAGCTTGGGGGTTAAGCATGCAGGCTTTGGCAACAGCTGCCTGAGTTCACATCTTGGTTCCTGGTCCTCTAGCTGTGTGATCTTGACAAGCTACTTAATCTCTGTATGCCTCAATTTCTTCATTTTTAAAATGAGGATACTGCTAGTACTTCCCTGATTTAGTACTTTTGAGGATTAAATGAGTTACCGCCTATAAGGATCTTATCACCATGACTGGCACAAAATAGAAGCTTAATAAATACGGGCAGTCATTATTATCTGCCCACTAGAGGATACGGTAGACAGAATGGACATAGGGCCCAGATGCAAAGACAAAAAATGAGCAAATAAAGACAGTGGTGACCTCATACTGCTTCTTTGCTTTTGGATGTGGTTTGGAACCAACAACCATATAAAAAGAAATATGAAAGTCATTATCCAGACAGTCTCATTTCCTTTTTTGATAGGGTTACTAGACTGATAGATTGAGGACTGCTTTGGAAGCAGAGGATCTTGATTTAGAAAGACATTTGGTAGGGTTCTCCTAGGCTCAGTTCAAACCTCTCCCTCTCCAGAAAGCTCCCAGAGCACCTGAGTTGAGGTTATCCTCTTGCTGCCTTACACAGTGGAGTCCTGACTTCTCTCTCTGCAGCAGGGGCATCAGTTTGCCTAGTGGCAGGATCATTTATGTGTGTGCATGACGGCCCCCTAATCTGTGAGCTGCTGGAGGTCAATGTCCACCATATTATGTAGTGGGCAGTCAGCGAGGTTTGTACAAGCAGCCTAGGTTTTGCAACCAAATCAACATGAGTTCAAATACTGGTTCTGCCTCTCACCAGTGGCATCTTGTTGAACAAGTGGTATAGGTTCTCTACTTCTAAATTCCTTTGTCTGTGAAACTGAATTAGTAATACTTTTCATAATATACTAGTTAACATTTATTGACTACTCACTCTGTTTTCCACCACCCATCTGTCAGTTTGTCACGCTGAGGTGTCTTGCATGTTGCTATGACACTGGAAGCTCTATCACCAGTATTTCAAATATCAGCAGGGTCATCCATGGTAGACAGGTTTCAGTGGAGCTTCCAGACTAAGACAGACTAGAAAGAAAGATCTGGTGATCTACTTCTGAAAATTAGCCAATGGAAACCTTATGTATCACAACAGAATATTGTCTGATATGGACACATCAGCAGGAAAGACCAATTGCCAGAAAAGGACATCGTTTTGGTAAAGTAGAGGGTCAAGGAAAGTGAAGGAAACCCTCAGTGAGATGGGTTGACCTAATAGCCATGACAACGGACTCAAAATACCAACGATCATGAAGATGGCGCAGGACTGGGCAAAATTTCTTTCTGTTATTGAGTCAAAACTGACTCGATGGCAACAAATAACAACTCTCTGTTTTAGATCACTCCATGAGAAAGGTACCATTACTATTGCCATTTTACAGAAATGAATAAATTGATGCACAAAAAGATGTTTAAAAAAAAGCTCACTTAAGCTTCCACAGCTCTTAAATGGTGCAGTGAGAATCTGGCCTCTGGCAGTTGGGACCCCAGCCTGTATTTTTAACTACCACGCTGCGCAGCTTTACAGATAGGCTGTGATGAGAATTAGTTGTGAAGTGCCATATAGCACACTCTGCACAATGCCTGGCTCATCATAGATGCTTAGTAGAGTCATTCATTAACCAAAGGCTTACTAAGCCCTGATCTAAGATGTGCCTGGACCTAGATGCTGGGCACAGAGCAGCGATGAAACAATGAAAGCCTGATCTCATATACATTACATTACAATGGGGAATATGGACAATAACCCAACAAAAATCAATAACTACAGCTTGTAATTAGTAATGTGAAGGAAATAAACAGCGTCCTGAAATAGAAAACACTGGGATAGTAGAGAAGACCTAGTGCAGTACGTTGGCCCTAACAGGGACTCACAGTATTTATTGACTACAAATATGCGTGGAAAAGGGTAATATGAGGCAACTGCTATGTGCTGGATAGGTTTATAATGGTAAACTCACCCATTCCAGAGAATGGTCATCAGTACACTGTTGTCAGTTTAGAGAGAGTGATTACTATTGTCAGGTCCTGATTCATTTTTTAAAATGATATCTTATTTAATCTCTAACAGAAATCACAAGATTGAGCTTTGAGAGATGGAGTGGAAATGATAGGGAAACACCCTATTTATTTTGCAAAATATTATGAAAATCATTCATTTCAAAATTCCATGAACATGGGATTCTGTACTGAGAAACCCCAGCATTTCCAAACCTCACTTTCAGTCTTGCTTTGTCATATTTGAGTGATTAGCTAAGAACAAACAAAATCATCCTGACTAGCCAAGAGCATGTAGGAGTCTCTACAGTTTTTCCCAGGTAGGTAGAACATTCCAAGTGTTCTCAGCAACTATTTCTCATCCATACACCAAATAATTTATGAAGCAGGAAAGACAATATTCTATGTTACACAGCAGTCATCTTAAATATGTTCTTCCCAACTGCAGCATGTGTTACTGGCCGCTTTCAGTTTTCCATCTTCTGAACTTGGCTCCATTTTTCCAGGCTCTAAATTCCTGGGAGAGAATGTTATCTTGATCAAAAAAAGGCCTCAGAAATCTCACATCAGCTAATGTCTTACATAGCAGTCAAATACTGATTCCAATTACAGTTACTGGAAAATAAACTCCTCACATATTTTTTTAAATGCCAGTATTTGTTCCAGAATTGAATATTTGAAATGATCCAGGCTGGAGAATACCAAAAGAGAATTTAAAAAAGGATCTGGCAATGTAACAACAGCACTGGGCAGGGACTGAGGAGGCCTGTTGGTCAGAGCTGGCTCCGCCACTGATTTGTTGAGAGACTCTGGACAACTACTTTACCCATTCTGGGACTCTTACGTTCTCTGGGTCTCTCTTTGCAAAATGAGTATATGGACTATATAAGAGGTTATATTCTGGGTCTGTAGGAAAAATGTAGCCTGTGGACATTTTTGCTTTCTCCTTTTGTTGTTGTGATTTTAATTGTTTTATTTTTCTTTGAAGTTTTTTGATAATAATTTTTTTCTTTTGATATAATTTTTAACTTATGAAATAGTTGCAAGGATAGTACAAAGGAGCTTCCAAAAATTAAAATATAACATTTCCAGTAGAAAATATAGAAGAAAATCCTTGTGGTCTTGGGTTATGCAAAGATTTCTTAGATACAAGAGAATAAAAGAAAAAATGGAATAATTGGACTTCGTTGTTAAGATCATAGACCTAAATTTAAAATGTAAGTCAAAAATTTTAAATTCAACCATTGTGGAAAATGATATGGTGCCTCCTTAAAAAGCTAGAAATAGAAATTCCATAGATCTAGCAATCCCACTCCTAGGAGTATACCCTAGAGAAATAAGAGCCGTCACATGAATAGACATATGCGCACGCAGCATTATTCACAATAGCAAAAAGATGGAAACAATCTAAGTGCCTATCAACAGATGAATGGATAAACAAATTATGGTACATGCATACAATGGAATACTATGCAAGGACAAAGAACATTGATGAATCCATGAAACATTTCACGACATGGATGAATCTGGAGGGCATTATGCTGAGTAAAATAAGCCAATCACAAAAGACAAAAATTGTATGAGATCACTACTATAAAAACCCAAGAAAAGGTTTACACACAGAAAAAAACAACCTTTGATAGTTAAGAGGGAGGAAAGGGCTGGGGAGCGGAAATCACTAACAAGTGTTAACTTTGGTGAAACCAAAAAACAGAACAACCAAACCTGTTGACATAGAGTTTATTCTGACTATAATGACCCTATAGAATAGAGTAGAACTGCCCCATAGGCTTTCCAAGAAGCGGCTGGTGGATTCAAACTGCCAACTCTTTGGTTAGCCAAGCTCTTAACCACTGCGCAACCAGGGCTCCAACTTTGGTGAAGGGAAAGACAATACACAACATAGGGAAAGGCAGCATAACTTGACCAAGGCTAAGTTAGAGAAGCTTCCTAGACACATCCAAATACCTTGAGGGACTGACTTATTGGGGCTGAGGGCTGGGGACCATGGTCTCAGGGGAACATCTAGGTCAATCGGCATAACATAGTTCATAAAGAAAATGTTGTATATTCGACTTTGGTGAGTAGCATCTGGGGTCTTAAAAGCTTGCGAGCAGCCATCTATTGGTCCCATCATGTTCAAAGCAAAGGAGAATGAAGAAAACCAAAGACACAAGGAAAACATCAGTCCAAAGGACTAGCGGACCACATGAACCACAGCTTTACCAGCCTGAGTCCAGAAGAACTAGATGGTGTCTGGCTACCACCACCGACCACTCTGACAGGGATCACAATAGAGTCTCGGACAGAGCAGGAATAAAATGTAGAACAACATTCAAATTCACAAAAAAAGACCAGACTTACTGGTCTGATAGAGACTGGGGAATCCCTGAGACCATGGCCCTGGGACACCCTGCTAACTCAGAACTGAAGCCATTCCCGAAGTCCACCTTTCAGCCAAAGATTAGACAGGCCTATAAAAAAATAACACACCTGAGGAATGTGCTTCTTAGTTCAATCATGTATAAGAGACCAAATGGGCAACCCTTGCCCAAAAGCAGACAAGAAGGCAGGAAGGGACAGGAAAACTGGATGAATGGATGCAGAGAACCCAGGGTGGAAAGGGAAAGGGGGAGAGTGCTGACACATTGTGGGGATTGCAACCAAAGTCACAAAACAATTTGCGTAGAAATTTTTTAATGAAAAAGTAATTTGCCTTGTAAACTTTCACCTAAAACACAATAAAAATTTTAGAGACTTTTATTAAAACAGAAGAAAATATCTTGATGATCTTGGAATAGGCAAAGATTTTTGAAGCAGGACACACATTAAAAAAGAAAACTAGCTATTAAAAACTGATTGATCAATTGGACTCCATTAAGTTTAAGAATTTTTTCGATTAAAAGACAGCATTAAAAAATGCTAAGGTGAACCACATACTTGAATAAGATACTTGCATATATCCAACTACAGGTCCTGATTCATTTTTTTTGCCCAGAATTTGTATTGAACTTCTAAAAATCAATAAGAAAAAGGCAGAGAAAACAAAAGTAGAGCAATGGACAAAAGAATTGAAGGAGCACTTCACAAAAGAAGAACAAAATATACATATAAAAAAGTACACAATTTCATTAATCATCAGAAAAATGCAAATCAAAATCACAAAGAAATACTTTTACACAACCAATAGATTGGTAAAAAGAAGAGAAAAATACCACCAGTGCTGACATGGGACGAGGAATCAGATGATGTTTTTTTTTTTCTTTTTGATAAGGCTGGTTATCCCATACATTGTAAGGTGTTTAGCAACATCCCAGGCCTCTACCCACTAATGCTAGTAGCACCCCTCCCCAACCCATTGCGATAACCAAAATTGCCTCTCTTATTGTTGGGAGCTGTCAAGTCAATTCCAACTCATATCGACCCCATGTGACTGAGTAGAACTGCCCCATAGGGTTTTCTTGACTGTAACCTTACAGAAGCAGATCACCAGGTCTTTCTTCCATGGAGCCACTGGGTGGCTTCAAGTCACCAACCTTTCAGTTAGCAGGTGAGTGCTTAACCATTGCACCATGAGGACTCCTAGATATTGCCAAATGTCCTCGAGGGGTGCAAAATCACCACCCGCCCCAGTTGAGAACCACATGCTCTGATGGTGGAAGTGTAAACTGCTATAACCACTTCAGAACTATCAAACAAACCTGAACTTACACATACCCTACAACCCAGAACCTATGAAAGTATTTGAACACAAAGACATGTACAAGAATGTTCATAGAGGCACTATTTCTAATAGCACCAAACTGGAAACAGCCTTGAAGTCCATCTACAGGAAAATGGATAAATACGTATTGACACAATGGAACGCTATACAATAATGACATGTGCTTGGATCTCAGAAACATAATGTTTAGTGAAGAAGCCAGACTCAAAATGAGTATATAATTTCAAAAACAGGCAAAAGTAATTTATAGTATTAGAAGTCATGATAGTGGTAATTGTTGGTCGGAAAAAGATAACAACTACAAGGGAACTCCTGGAGGCTTTTGAGTGTTTAGACCTGGTTTCTTGACCTGGTTTATGGATACACATGTGTGCTCACTTTGGAAAAATTCATTAAACTTCACACTTATGACCTGTGTAGTTTTCTGAATTTTAGTTATAATTAAAATGTTTATTTACCAAAGGGGATTCAAAAAAAGATTCAAGAATTAGGATAACTGAAAATGGCTCTCTAGGCAGAAGCACCATGCCGTCCCTCCACAGCAAAGATCTGAAAAACTAAGCCAAACAGAGAAAACAGCAATCCTGAACACCCTAAAACATCAAATGAAGAGATAAAGAACTCAGCCAAGCACCAAATGGAGTGAGAAAACTGACAGATAACGGAGAGTGAGGCGAGATTCATGCAGGGTCCCCTATCAGCTAACATAGTGTGGATCCACCATCTTGGACTCTATCGGAGACCAGCAAAAACGGGGTACGAGAAAGCAGCTTCATGGAGCTTCCAGCGGGAGACAGAACAACTGATGATTTGCGATATACGCTTTCCCATCCCCCACCTTTCTTCACCCCCACTTGGCCTCCTCTGCTTCCTGTGGTCACATTCTCTTGTCCGGGAAGCACCGGCGGCTTGGATTCCACCCGCCCACACTGGCTGGCTCTCTGAGTGCCATTTGTTGGCTGCTGGTGTTGCTTTTTTCCCGCTTCTTTTGATTTCTTCATTACCTCTCACCACCTCCCCCTCCTTTCGCTCAAATAACTGGCTCCGTGAGCCATCATTGCTTCTTCCAGAGGGGCTGCAGAGCTCTGTTCGAGTGGGAAACTGCTTCCCGGTCTGGGCTGCCATGCTGGTGGGATCCCGGGGCTTTTGTTTGTTTGTTTGTTTTGAATTGTTTGTTTCTTTTCTTTTCCTTTTCTTGAGTTGGGAGCCCGTTCTGGCCGGGCAGTACTGCGCAGCTTGGGACTTACCCCTTGGCTTGCGCAGATGCACAGAGGGATCCCTGAGGGCACTTCGTTTTTTGAGGGTTTTTTTCTGTTTTTTGGGGGGGGGCTTTTCTTGTTCTTTATTTTTTTTTAATTTGTTTTTTTTTTTCCCTTTTTGTCTTTCTTCATTACTCAGTTTCTCATTTCTCTATACCTTCCTTCTCTTTCTGTTCCCTGAATACCTAGTGCTGAATACCTCTACGCCTTCTAGCCAGGCTGTACTGCAAACACCTGAGAACAACTTCCCCAGACCTCATAGCTGCACCGGTGGGATCCCTGGAAGCTTTGCTGTTCTTTTTCCTTCCTGATTTTATTTATTCATTCTTTTCTTTTTTTTCTTCCCCCTTTTTGTTTTTCTACATTTCATAGTCTCTTATCTGTCCACTCCAGTGGCAAGCTCCCCTAGCACTCTTTTTTCTTTGTTTGTATGTTTTTGGCTCCTGTTCCTCTCTCCTCTCTCCCATATCCATCTTAGCTCCACACATAACCATCT
>NW_004443952.1:5950704-5995650 GCF_000243295.1 Trichechus manatus latirostris | reverse complement strand
AGCACAACTTGTACAAGGAAAGGTCATGGAAGCTCCATAGACACATCCAAACTCCCCGAGGGACTGAATTGCTGGGCAGAGGGCTGTGGGGACCATGGTCTCAGGGAACATCTAGCTCAATTGGCATAACATAGTTTATAAAGACAATGTTCTACATTCTACCTTGATGAGTAGCATCTGCGGTCTTAAAAGCCTGTGAGCAGCCATCTAAGATACTCCACTGGTCTCATCCCTTCGGGAGCAAGGGAGAATGAAGAGAACAAGGAAAAGATTAGTCTGAAGGACTAATGGACCACAGCTACCAAGGCCTCCACCAGATAGAGTTCAGTACAGATAGATGGTGCCCGGCTACCACCACTGACTGCTCTGACCAGGATCACAACAGAGGGTTCTGGACAGAGCTGGAGAAGGATGTAGAACAAAAGTCTAACTCACAAAAAAAAGACCAGATTTACTGGCCTAAAGGAGCCTGGAGAAACCCCGAGAGTATGGCCCCCAGATACCCTTTTAGCTCAGTGTTGAATCACTTCCGAGGTTCACCGTTCAGCCAGGGAGTGGACAGCCCCGTAAAACCAAATGGGACTAATGAGGCACAGCAGTTCAGGGACAAGGGATAGAAGGCAGAAGGGGACAGGAAAGCTGGTGATAGGGAACCCAAGGTTGAGTAAGGTTAGTGTTGATGTGTTGTGAGGTTGTTAACCATAGTCATAGGGCAACATGTATACTAACTGTTTAATGAGAAAGTATTTTGATCTGTAAACCTTCATCTAAAGTGAGAATAGCAGCACAATCGGAAGAGCGTAGTCCATGTCACTGAACTGTGCATGTACAAATTTTTGAAATGGTGTGTCTTTGGCTATGTATGTTTTCACCAAAAAAACAAAAAACAGGTCGAGAAGGGAGAGGGTTGACATGTCGTGGGGTTGCTAACCAATGTCATAAAACAATATGTGTACTACTGTTTAATGAGAAACTATTTGTTCTGTAAACCTTCACCTGAAGTACAATTAAAAAAAAAAAAAGAGTTAGGATAACTCCAGGCAAGCCTGGCTTATCTACTTCCATTTTTTTTGCAAGGCTAGGCTCAAACTGGCTTTTGCCATTCTTCTGGACCTGCCCAACGGCTTTAACTCCATCTGCATTTGGCTATCACAGTACTATTACTTGAAATTTTCTTTTTACCAGAGAGTTTAAAAGCATGGTCCAGGATAACTGGCAAGCGGTGGAAAGAAGTAGCTGAAGTTGCATTATGTCACCTAAATACCATTTATGTTTGTGTGACTTCTTCCCCCTGCAGTTCCCAACTGATCAGAAACAAGCACTCCTGAGAGTACATTGAACCTACTGGCTGGAATGTGGGGCAGTGGAAAGTTGTAGGTCATAACCAGCAGAAGAAAGGGAACATTCATTACTCTTTCTGCCCAGCATTTGTTTCCCCTTCCTCTAGTTCAATACCTCAAAACTACTTTGGGAAGCCAGCTTTCCTTTTCCCTCAGTCCATGTGGCAGAGTTAGGGTGGCCCCACACATGCTGTCTCATGGTCAGGCCTGCCTCAAAAAAAAGGCTGAGAATGAGACAATCTAGTGGGCATTTTGCTGATCTGAGCTAAATTTTGCCAGTCACAGGATGGAGGGAATACATTTTGGGATGGCAGCTAATGGTATCTTTGCGAAGTTGTCTACCACTTAACAAATGAAGGTGTTCCACTTTTCTCTGTGTGTACATTATTAGAATTGAATATGTATCATTTTCACTATTTGGAGGAAAAACTCATTCTGAGAAATGAAATCAAAACTATATATAATGCTGTGAGTAACTTATTCATTGTTATTTTTCTTTGTCCAGCACAGGAAATTGGTACCTAACAAGTGCTTTAAAAACTTGTTAAACTGCACAAAATATATCAGCCAGTGTTCAGTCACAAAACTCTAACAAAAAATGGGTCCATTTGTCAAAAGTCATTGACATTCAAGGCTGTTCACAGATGCCTGATTATTTTATCCTTCCAGATTAGTTTATGTTTTTAGGAACCAAATACTGGAGGTTAAGAAAACTCTCTCAGAGTTATGATTAGGTGTAACGGAATAAGCCAATAACAATGTTATCATTTGTTTGGCCTTTTCAAAACTAATTGCTTAACAGCCTTGCTTGGTGAGATGGGTTAGTCAGATATGACTCTTCCCACTTGAAAATGTCACAGAGGGCCAAATGACTGATAGAAAATCACCCAACAGATCCTTGATATGGGTAAGACTAGTGGCTCCTCAGCCCATAGATAGGCTGGAAGCAGAGCCTACCCAAGCACATTCTCCTAAAATATGATAGTAAATCAATTAATGTGCTCTTACTTTATGCCTGGTACTGTTATATGTGCTTAAGAAATATCAATACATTAATTAACCACATTAACTCCATGGTTATTATTATGTTTTATTTTTGAGGAAGCTGAAGCACTGAGAAGTTAAGGAATTTGCTGAAGGACACACAGCTAACAGGTGGCAGAACTGGAAGGAAAACAATAGGGTTCAAAATCAGAGATGTCCTCTGGCTCCCACAAGACACAAAAGCAAATCCTCTCTGGAAGAACCCCCAAACCCATGGCTATAGAGTCAGTTTTGGCTCATAGTGAACCTACAGGACAGAGAACTACCTCCTAGGGTTTCCAAGGCTGTAATCTTTACCGAAACAGACTATCACATCTTTCTCCCACCTCTGGAAGAAAGCACCCCCAAATTAAGTAGCCAGGTTTTCCATAGATTATATTCAACAGTATATGATCTCATGATTCAAATTACTAAACATACAAGAAAAAAGCTACCATGAGTCAACATCAGCAGAAACAAACAAACAAATTCAAGTATTATAATTATCAGCTATAAATATAAAATAGCTCTGTAGGAACTGCTTAAAAATAAAGTAAGAAACTGGAATTTCCAAAGTACCCAACTCTCAAAAATGACCAGCTGCCCTCCTCCCCTACCACCACCACCCCCAAAAAAGAGAAAAATGATCAGTCACATTTAAAAAAAATCTAATCTACAAATTAGAACTATAAGAAATGAAAAGTTAAAGACATTAAAATTAAAACCTTACTGTATTGATTAAATAGCAAATTAGGGAAAACTCAAGAGAGAAAGTTTATTATAAAATAATTCTGAAATTAATGCTAGAATATGGCACCAAAAAAATGGGAGATGAAATATCAAAAACAGGCTAAGGTACATGGAAGATGGAATGGAATGTATAATAATGCACTTTGTATAGTAACTGAAGAACAATGCAACAATACAAGAGGATACCTTTAAAGCAGCCACAAAGAAAAGCCATATCATCTACAAAGGAAGAGCAATTAGACTAAGAGTAGTGAGACTTCTCAACAATAAAAATAAGGGCATTAACAAAATAACCTCAAAGCAGTAATAAAATCAAACATGGATAAGAACTGTGCACTCACCAAACTCTTTTTCAAGAAAGAGAACAAAATATAAAAATAGGGAGCTGGCATAGTGGTTAAGAACTTGGCTGCTAACCAAAAGGTTGGCAGTTCGAATCCACCAGGTGCTCCTTGGAAACCCTATGGGGCAATTCTACTCTGTCCTATAATCAACTCGATGGCAATGAGTTTGGTTTTTTTGGAAACATAAACCAATTATTAACTACCAGCAGGTGTCGCTAGAGTAATTTCTAAAGGAAGAATGATTTCCAAAGGAAGGTCTGAGATTTAAAAAACAAAAGAAAACATTATGTATATAAAATGATAGTAATAGTAATAATTAATTCGTGAGTTACAACAAAGTACACAAACACACATCATCAATAAAATCACATAACTCAGGGAAGGGGTGCCATCTTTAAAGATATCCTAGGTTCTTGAATTCAGAATGTCAGTTAAAATTCTGGGTGACTTTTGACTTTGTTAAAGTATACATACTAAAATTTTCAGGGTAACCATTGAGAGACTGGAAATAAAGCATCTGACATCTGGACTAGGGAAGAAAAAATAGGAAAACATTAATGGATACAGAAAATAAAACAATAGACAAAAAGATTAGAAAAAACAAGAAAAATACCATAACATAAACTGATATAAGTATATACAAATATATTAGTTATCACAAGAAATATCCCCGTGCCGTCAATTCTGACTCATAGTGACACTACAGGACAGAGTGGAACTGCCCCATAGGGTTTCCAAGGCTGTAATCTTTACAGAAGCAGACTGCCACATCCTTCTCCTGCAGAGTGGCTGATGGGTTCAAACCACTGACCTTTTGGTTAGCAGCCAAGTGCTTAACCACTGTGCAACCAGGGCTCCATACAATAAATATAAGTAGGCTGAATTCATTAGTAAAAGAAGAGATTATCAGATTAGATTAACAAAAATACAAAACTATATGCTGTATGCAAATGACACACGTAAAACATAGGAACAAAGAAATGTTGAAAGTAAAAGAATGGGAAAGGATATACTAGACAAAAGCTAATTAAAAGAAAGTTAACTTTACTGATATTTAATAAAGTAGATTTTAAAATAATGAGCATCTTTAGGAAGGAAAAAGTGTCACTACTTAATGATACAGGGTTTAATTTACCAAGGAGATACACTAATCTAAATTTGTATGCATCTAATAAAATAGCATCAGAATATATAAAGCTACATACTCAAACCCACTGCTGTCCGGTCGATTTCAACTCATAGCAACCCTGTAGGACAGAGTAGAACTGCCCCATAGGGTTTCCAAAGCAGTAAATCTTTATGGAGGCAGACTGCTACATCTTTCTCCTGTGGAGCAGCTGGTGAGTTTGAATCGGTTAGCAGCCAAGAGCTTAACCATAGTGCCACCAAGGTATAAAGCAATGCAACAATTATAATTAGTAGAAACACAAAGAAATTTGACAAAAGCGAAAACACATCATTGTGAGATATTTTAATACTTTTACCACAATATGGCGAGGGCAGTGATGGTTCAGTGGTAGAATTCTTGTCTTCTTTGCCAGAAACCCAGGCTCAATTCCCGGCCAATGCACCTCAAACACAGCCACCACTCATCTGTCACTGGGGGCTTGTATGTTGTTATAATGCAGAACAGGTTTCAGCAGATCTTCCAGACTAAGACAGACTAGGAAGAAAGGCCTGAAAATCACTTCTGAAAAATCAGCCAATGAAAACCCTATGGATCACAACAGTCCAATTCCATTGTGCATGAGTCGTCATGAGTCGGGATCCGACCTGAAGGCAGCTAACACCAACAACGTCACAATACGGATAAGTCAAGCAAACAAACAAACAAAAAAATACAGAAGATTTATTCAGTAAGATTAACAAGATTGATTTAATGAACATATAATCATGGATAATACTTCGACAATGCCAGGCGCTGTTCTAAGTGCTCTATACATGTTAACTAATTTAATCCCCTTAACAACACTGTAAGATAGATACTACCATAACCCCCTATTTATAGATGCTTAAATTGAGGCACAGAAAATGTAGCTCATCAGCCCAAGCTGTCTAGCCCTTAATGACATAGCTAGTGGGCAGAGTTGAGATTTAAAAACAAGTACCTAGGAGCCCTGGTAGTGCAGTGATTAAGCACTCAGCTGCTAACCAAAAGCTTGGTGATTCAAATCCACCAGCAGCTCCATGGGAGAAAGATGTGGTAGTCTGCTTCCATAAAGATTACAGCCTTGGAAACCCTATGGGGCAGTTCTACCCTGTTCTATAGGATCACTGGAGTCAGAATCAACTCAATGGCAACAAGTTTTTTTTTTTTTTTCGGTTTTTATTCTGGTCCTAGAATCTGTGCTCTTAACTGATATACTATTTTCCCATCTAACCATATATCCAATAATTAGACAATACAACCATTTGTATACCATACACCATATACAGACATACCATATACATATGCAATATTTAGCATATTTCAAATAGGTGCCATATAGTACATGTTCTTTGACTATAATGAGCAATTAAGTTAGTAAAAAATAACAACAACAGCAACCAAAAAAAAAAAAAAAAACACATACATTTGGGATTTTAAAAACCACTCTTCAATAAATCACAGGACAACAAAGATATTACAGGGGGTTCTTCAAAAGTAAAACTATTATGATAAAAACACTAGCCTATCAAATTTTTAGGATCCCTGGTGGTGCAATGGTCAAGTGCTCAGCTGCTAACCGAATGTTTGGCAGTTCAAACCCTCCCAACAGCTTGTGGGAGACAGACTTGGTTATCTGCTTCCATAAAGATTATAGCCTAGAAAACCCTATGGGGCGGTTCTACTTGGTCGCATGGGGTTGCTACGAGTTCAAAACTGACTTGACAGCACCTAACAACAACATCAAAGTTTGGGGATGCAGTAAAAACAGTATTTCAAGAGATATTCTAGCCTTATATAATCCTATTAGAAAAGAAAAATCGCTGTAAATCAATAAGGTAATCATCTAAATTAACAAGTTAGAAAATAACAAATAAGACTAAAGAAAATATAATTAATGAGTTAAAAATAAAGATATGAAAAAAGTAATGAAATTTCAACAAAGATTTAAAAAAAAAGAAGTCCACAAAATCAAAAATTTTTCTGTTGAACATATTAGTAAAATTTATCAACCTTTAGCAAGGTTTATCAAAGTGGGAAAAAGAAAGGCTCAAATAAAATAATATTAAGAATGAAGGAGACACAATTACAGATATAGCAGATATTAACAACATGAGAAAATAGTATGACCAATTTTATGCTGAAAACATAAAAAATGAACATATTTCTAGACAAATATACTTTACTAAAATTGACCCAATAAGAAATAGAATATCTGACTAGCTCCATACCATTAAGGAAAAATTGAATACATAGTTGAAAGTCTTCCAACAAACATCCTCATGACATTGGAGGAAGCAGAGATTTCTTAAACAGAACACCAAAAGCACTAAACACAAAAGATTAACAAAAAAAAAAAGGATAAATTTGCATATAAATAGACCCAAAAACTTCCCCCACAATGCTCTATATTCTCTTTTATCCGATGTCTGCTGCTTTGTTGGAGGACTCCTAGGTTCTAGGGCAGGGTTCAGTAAACTTTTTTCAGTAAAGGAGGAGATGGTAAGTATATATTATCTCTGATGCAACTACTCAAGTCTGCCATCATAGTGCAAAAGCAGCCATATACAATGCATAAATGAATAAATGTGGCTGTGTTTCAATAAAATTTTATTTATAATAACAGGTGGTGGGCTTAATTTGATCCTTGAGCTGTAGTTTTCTGATTCCTGTTCTAAGGCAATGGTTCTCAATCCACTGTACATTGGAATCACCTAAAGACCTTAAAAATGATGCCTGGCTCCTAAAGATACTCTGATTTAATTAGTATCGAGCATCTGGATTTGTTTTTTTTTTAATTTCTCAAGCTAATTCTAATGTGTAGCAAAGGCTAATGTGATAGCAGAGTCACTAGATGGAAGGAGCCAGGGTAGATTTTGATTGCTTGGACAGAGACCCTGCCACCAAATTGCATCAAGCTATGATGTGAACAAGAAATAAACTTTTACTGTGAAAAGTATTTGAGACACTGGGGTTATTTGATACAGAAACTTAACTACCCTGACTAATACATTAATTGACAACAAAAGTGACACTATTATCACACAAAAGTAAGTATTTGTTTTTGGCTTAGTGGTTGGTCAGCTAGAAAACTGATATAGGAGGCTGGACAGATGAGGGACCATGTTTATATATATATATATATACACATATATATATATACATATATACTGTTGCTGTCAAGTCGATCCCAACTCATGTTTTACAGTAAAAAATATTTGGTAAAATAGTCACCTACAATAATGTAGTTTTAGAGGAAGTGGTTAGAAAGAAACAGAGTGGGTATATTGTGACTTTTTTTGGTTGATGTTGGCAAAATATAACACGAAAGAGATTAGCCCTCTAAAGAACTTGCCAGTTTGGAAACACAAGTGAAAAAGAATTAGAAAGAGTTAAAAAATGCGGGGCATTGAAGGGTTGGAAAAGTTCACTGCTTCTAGAACTAAAAAAGTGAAAGATAACAAGGAAACAAACCTTAAGCAGCAAGGGTCTAGTAAATGTTCTCACTTGAAAAAAAAAAGAACAAGTGATTCAGCCCTTCGGTTAAAATCATTTTGAAAGAGCTAACCTCTCTTAAGCCTATTGTTCAAGATAACCTCAAGATTGCTGCCATTAATTGAAGAAAAACTATGTGGGGGGCGGGTGGGAATGAAACAAAGAAATACCATTTAAGAACTGTGTCTAGGACATAGCTTTGGGTGTGGTCACTGGTACGTGCAACTAACTGGACTCAAATAAGTCATAAACCCACCATGTTTTTGAGAGAAGATGATTGCAGCCTTGTTCAAAAACCCCTTGACTGTTTGGCAAGCTTTAAAATAAACTTTGGACTGGAAACAGGCTGAAAAATATGAGTAGCTCCCAAACCAAAAAAGTGTGTGAGGGAATTTTAAAAATTGAGGTACTTGATAAAATGTGAAACAGCCACATTGATGTTTAGGTACAATTCCTTTGTTGCTAGTTCTGTTTTCACCCTAGCAACAGCCATCTTCTGTGCAGACCTAATCATGTAGGCTGTTTCTAAGGGAAGAATTTCTGGTTAATGTTGACGTAGCTACCCTGTGACCCGCCCTGCTGTCACATATCCTTACGATTACCACACTGTCACCAATCTAAGAAAGACACATGTCCTTTTAAGCCAATCACCCTACAAGCTCCCATTACAGGAAGTCCTGCCTTATGAGTTCCCACCACAAGAAATCTCGCCTTATAATAATCTACTACCAATCGAGTAATGGCTTTCAATGATCTAAGTTTGGAAATACCAATCAAGTACTGTACTTCATGTTTTTTGTCCCCCTCCCCCCCCTTATAAAACATCACTGCAGCATCGCCATTCTGGATTACTGGATTTCACTGCCTGGGGTTCAATCTATCCCTGGCTCGAACTGTTCCTTTAACTTCAATAAATCTCTTGATTTTATTTTAATCAGAGTACAGGTGGTTAGTCTTAGACATTCATTGGTGTAGTTGGCAGGATTCTGAAGTATTATTAACTTCTGTGTCCCCAAGAAGTCACAGACCAGCTTGCCCTGGTGCCAGCAAGGGCCTCTTGTGCTCAAAATCATCTCCTTGAATTCTCCAGGTTTGCAGGAAGTAAACCTCTCAGACTGAAGCTTCCACTTATTGTGGAAGATAGCTCTTTGAGAGATTTATTGTTTATCTCTTCTCTATACCTTCATTTTCTGCTAGTCTCATTCAGTTCATTACCAAATTAAGTCTGGTAGGTCTGCCATCTCATTGCAAGTTTATTTTACTGAACACCCTTTTATTTCTCATGCACCATAAAGTTTTTGCACTCATTTAAGTCTTTAATACTTGCAAGTTGCTCCGTAAGATGGGGAATGCCACATCCAAGGCTGAAGCAGGACCCCCTAAAGGAACTCTGCAGCTTATATGAGTAAGCATTATGGCCCCAGTTCAGTCTTATATTTAGGCTGCTGGCATGTACTTACAGAGGGAAATGTAAAAGACCAATAGCCATTATGGGGGTCATTTAACTAAGTTAAATTTTCAGTGCAGTAAATTAGAGGTTAAGGGCTTACAAATAAAACTAAAGCAATGGGAGGCATTTTGTAATTGGTACTTGGAAGCTTCCAAAAGAAATCAAAATGATAAATTTGCCTCCTTGCAGGAGACTGTTTTGAAACAAGCTAAAACAAATTAAAGAATTACAGTGGTGTCAGGGCTTTGTAACGTCGATGATACCTACCCAGCAGCAGCACCTATACCCTTCCCTTCCCAAAATGACTTACTTTCCCAAAATGACTACCTTTCCCAGAATGGCTCCCTTCCCCAAAATGGCTCCCTTTCCCAAAATGGTGAAGTCTCCAGCATCTGTTGTCCACCCCTAGCCTCTGACGCCTGGCTCCCTTCTTCTCTCTCTCTGCCCGTCCAGCAGTTACTCCCTTGTACCCCTCTTTACCTATCTACTCCCCTGAAATCTCCCCATACTGAATTTCCTTATTATGTCAAGGAACCTCTAGAAGAGGTAAAACCCATTTGTGAAATGCCTTTTAAAATTAGATGTCCTGAAGAGGCTCAGAAGCCACCACAAGTTATTTTTGCTCCCTAGTCAAAAGCAGAACTTTGCACTATTGTTAAGGAATTTCCTAACCCTTGCAAAGATCCTTACAACTTCACTCAATAATTAAGAATTTTGGCTTATACCTATGAACCTGGTCTGGCAGACTTATATAATTTAAAAAATTCACTAATACGGTCAAGTTATGCTCAAAGGAGAATGGAAAAGACCCAATGGAAAAATCCTATAGACTCCTGAACAACCTGGCCTAAGGTTTCCAGCATGGAACTAACAGCACAGACTAGAACTATTGTCACAAACCTTAATGAAGCTATTCCAAAGGTTTTCCCCAAAAAAACAGATTGGACCTACATTCAGGATTGCAAACAAACATGAAAACGTTTATGTTCATAGGGGTTGTTTAAACTAAGAGGTCCTTGCTGCAACTGCTAGACTAGTTGAGACTACAACAGATACAGTTGCACGAAATTTTCTTGACATTTATGTCCCTCATGCAGTGTCAGCCATTTTAAATTCAACACTTACTCAACACCTGTTGGTCAGTAGGCTGACTTCTTATGAAGTTATACTTTTGGCCTCTTCTAATGTTCGAACATCATGATAAACAGAAAAAATATTGAAGATGTCAAGGACTTCATTTTACTTGGATCCACAATCAATGCCCATGGAAGCAGCAGTAAGGAAATCAAACAATGTATTCCACTGGGAAAATCTACTGCAAAAGACTTCTTTAGAGTGTTAAAAAGCAAAGATGTCACTTTGAGGACTAAGGTGCACCTGACCCAAACCATGGCAATTTCAACCACTTCATATACATGCAAAAGCTGGACAATGAATAAGGAAGACCAAAAAAGAACTGATGCCTTTGAATTATAGTGTTGGCAAAGAATATTGAATATACCATGGACTGCCAGAAGAATGAACAAATCTATCTTGGAAGAAGTATAGTCAGAATGCTCTTTAGAAGTGAGGATGTCTCATGTACCTCGGATGTGTTATCAGGAGGGACCAGTCCCTGAAGACATCGTGCTTGGTACAGTAAAATGTCAGCAAAAGAGAGGAAGATCATCAATAAGATGGATTGACACAGTGGCTACAACAATGGGCTCAAGCACAGCAATGGTTATGTGGATGGTGCAGGACCAGGCAGTGTTTCCTTCTGTTGTACATAGGGTCACTATGAGTCAGAACCAACTCAGCGGTACCTAACTACAACAACAACAATATTCAGTACATACTGTAACCTCTCTGAATCCAGCTACATTGTTACCTTTATCTAGTAATGATGACCATCTACCCCATGATTGCTTAAATCTTATTGATGTTTGATTTGCTCTCAATTCAATCCAGGGAAACCTTATAAAGCTCCACCTGGGAGATTTCCCCTGCCATCAGGACCAATGCTTGAATGGCAGATTGATTTTATCCAACTCCCCCCACCCCCATCTTAGGTTGGGTTCTTTAGAGAAGCAAAATCAGTGAAGTGTATACACACACACATACACACACACACACACACACACACACACACATATGGAGAGAGAGAGAGAGATTTTTATCAAGGAAATGGCTCACACAGTTGTAGAGGCTAGAAAGTTCCAAGTCCGTAGGTCAGGCTGGAGGCTTTTCCTGACTCATGTAGCTGCAGGGACTGGCGAACCCAAGATTGGTAGGCCAGACAGCAGGCCTCTGGCTCACAGGCTGTGGAGGCTGACAAATCCCAAGACTGGAAGGTAAGCTGCTAGCTCTACTCCCAAGAACTGGAGGTTAGATCAGGAGCCAGCTGCAGGATCCAGAGAGAGCAAAAGCCAGACAGCTTTGCCAGAAAGTCTACATATATTGGATACAGGCCACACTCCCAAGCAAACTCCCTTTCAACTGATTGGCTGCTCGTAGCAGATCTCATCATGGAAGTGATTACATTATATCACATCTCATTATGGAGGTGATTGCATCATAACATAGCTGCCAAACTACATCATAACTGCCAAACCACTGAGAATCATGGCCCAGCCAAGTTGGCACACAACCTTAACCATCACACACCCTTTGAGTGGTTACAAGTTTGTATTAGTAATGATTTGTAGATTTTCTCACTGGGTATACGTTTTCCCAGGTCATCAAGCTACTGCCACTTTTATGGCTAAGAAACTTCTTGAGAACATTATCCCTACTTCAGGATCCCCGAGGGTCCTTTGCAGTGACTGACGCACTCATTTTACCAGACAAATAATTGAGGAAATATGTAAAAATCTTCCTTATTTTTCAAAGACTTCATTGTCCTTATCATCTTCAATCCTCTGGTGTAACTGAAAGAACAAATGGCATAATAAAAACTCAACTAGCCAAACTTTCCAAATCTTTGAAATTGCCTTGGATTAAGGTGCTGCCTCTCATCTTTTTAAATTTAAGAGCTACTCCATCTGGACCTCACAGATTGACTCCTCATGAAATTATCAGTGGATGGTCAATGGCCCTTGCCAACTGGGCAACATGCTCTGATTCAAATTGAGTTCAATCTGATTTGTTTCAATATTGTAAATCTTTGATTCAATATTCTAAACAATACTTTACACGTTAAAGAAAGCAAGTTAAAGAAGCTTTTGATGATCAAAAGTAAGAAATATCTAAATTACCTGATGTTCAACCTGGAGATTTTGTTTACCGGTAAAGACATCAATTAAAAGATTCTCTTGAACCTCTATTGGAGGGAACTTATTTGGTCCTTCTCATTAATTCTTGTGCTGCTAAATTACAAGGAGATAAGACTTAGATTCATCTCTGCTGATTAAAGAATGCTATGGCTCCCACCTGGAAGGTCCAACTCACCGAGGGACACAAACCAAAGTTCAGCCACCCAGGTGGTCAGAAGCAGTTGACAATGGCAAAGGAAGACAGCTTTTCTTAAGACCACGGAACAAAACATCATGAAAATCAAAATTGAGGACATTTTTGGACTTTGGTTTTTTACTCCGGGGTATCTTCATGGTAATTGCCTTACTACATAAAGTTGGTTTTATCACATGGCAATGCAACTATCAAGATAGTTGCTCTTTGCTTGACATTTATAACCACTGAAGTAGCTTTAGTCTACAAATTAAATTTTACTGACTGGTAAGATGCTTATTATTGTTCAGTTTCTCACTTTTATAATGCAAACATAGAAGTCTTTATACACCTTTTTGCCTTTTGTATTGTAACCACTTTTTCTGCTCTTCTTTATATCCACCATTATGTTACATTTTATGCCAATAACCAAAGGAAACTACTTCTTTCTTACTATTATTTGTATGCTTTTTTGCCCACATATAGTACTTTTAGACAATCTTTCCTCATTATGAAACTTTTCTTGAGGTATCTCCTTTTCATAGATGTAATCCACATTAATACTTGGCATCAAAATGCTTTTATTAGATTAGTCCAGTCAGTAACTAGTACAGCAATCTGACTAATGGCTGGATTTTCCATAAAATCTCCAAAACGGGACCTAACTTTTCTGACTCACTTGCCTTTCTAGTCTTTAATTATAGTTTTGTACCTAAAACCACAGTGAATACTAGTGCCATTGCAAGAAGAGCAATTCACGTCAAAAGATGGCATCCACCTGGCTCCCATACTCACCCTTTCGTACCTTGCTTTTATCTCATTCGTGCCTAATAATACTTATGCTGATGGACGCCCTATTCCTTTTTTGGAGAACTGATATTATACAACATTAGTAAACCTCTGCAATGCGAAAAAGGTAAAGGCCTAATTTTGCTCCTGTCTTCAAAGACAATCAGAATTAGGGGGATTGTCTATTTGCAGTAATTCTCTCACTGAAAATTGGCTTGAGAGAGCAAATCAAACTATCCATCTTCCTAATAATCAGACCAGTGCAGGAATCCTTTGTGCACCACCTGGATATATATTTTTATGTGGAAGATAAGAATATTTACGGGAAAGCATCATTAGCAAACTCTTTACTTAGGCTTTACCTTGTTTAGATGGGTGGAGCATGGATGGCCAATGTCCATTAGGCTATTTAGGAGTTCCCCTAAATATTCACTCCTACAATAAAAGCCTGTACTGCACTGATAATCTAAAGTTATTAGGAAAAAGGAGATCCAAACAGTCTAGAGACATTCAAGGCTGTCCAAGTATAAACTCTTTAAAGGAAAAGCCTGGTCTAGGTTACTTTTTCTTAAGAACATTTCTTCCTTGGTATTGAGTTCCTTGGTATGGACACGCGGTCTGGAATTTCTCTAACATTATGGAGCCCTGGTGGTGCAGTGGTTAAGAGCTTGGCTGCTAACCAAAAGGATGGCAGTTTAAATCCACCAGCTGCTCTTTGGAAATCCTATGGGGTAGTTTTACTCTGTCCTATAGGGCAGCTATGAGTCAGAATTGACTCGATGGCAACGGGTTTGTTTTTTTCAATGGGTTTTATGAAAAAAACAGCAGACAATACAGCTAATGGAATGGCAGCCCAACAGAAATCTTTAAACTCCCTTGCCAAAGTAATACTAGATTATAGAACAGTTCTTGATTTCCTTCTAGCACAGCAATGAGAAGTTTGTGCCATCACTAACACCTCCTGTTGCACACGGGTAAACACATCAGGAGAGGTAGAACAAGACATGAATCTAATTGGCCAGAAGGCTACTTGGCTCCATATAACTCCACCCTCACACTCCCCTTTTCTAGGTATTTTCAGCTGACTACCCTCAAGCGTTGGAATATGGATTAAGTTGATATTGTTAACTGGACTAATACTAACCATTATCATTGATGTAATTATAGGAACTATTGTATGTTGTATGAAACTTTTGACAAATGTTATTACCCAAAAGATCCATTTAATGCCTACGAGAGAATAATGTACATTGACAGTACTTATATTTCAGATGGACTTGAGCCCACTCCTTGAATAAGCCAGCAGATGTCAGGTTATTCTTCTAATGTGGCCTGCCCTGCACTAACCTTCAAGTAATAACACCACAGAAGCAAGAGGCTAAAGCTATGGCATGGTGAAGACATTAGCTACCTTTTTTACAGTATTCCATTATTATTCATAGCTGCTATTCATAGTTTAATTTCATTTTCCTTGAATCCACAGTCAACACTTCAGGAATCAGCAGTTAAGAAACCAAATGACATATTACATTTGGAAAAATCTACTACAAAAGACCTTTCTAAAAGGTTAAAAGCAAAGAAAGATGCCATGTTGAGGGCAAAAGTGCACTTGACCCAAGCCATGGTATTTTCAACTGCCTCATATGCATGCAAAAATTGGACAATGAATGAGGAAGACCAAAGAAGAATTGATGCCTTTATATTAGGGTGCTGGTGAAGAATATTGAATATACCACAGACTGCCAAAAGAACAAATCTGTCTTAGAAGAAGTACAGCCAGAATGCTCCTTAGAAGTGAGGATGGTGCAGGGCTGTGCAGGGTTTCGTTCTGTTGTACTTGGGGTTGCTATGAGTTAAAGCCAACTTGACAACATCTAACAATAACAGCCTTTTCACACACATAATGTCTGAGGTCTTAAAGGCTTATTAAATAAGCAGCCATCCAGAATAAACATATGCTCAAAGTTCATGTAGAAGAAAGCCTTCTTTCAGAACAATGGTCAGTAAACTGATCAAAGAATTTCATTTGAAATCTTTAATCAAAAAGATTTTTAAGGAAATTTTAAAAATTGAGGTACCTGATAAAATCTGAAATGGCTGGATTGAGGTTTGGGTCCGATTCCTTTGTTGCTAGTTCCATTTTCACCCTAGCAACAGCCACCTTCTGTGCAGACCTAATCATGCAGGCTCTTTCAAAGGGAGGAATTCTGGTAATGATGACACATTTCACTGCAACCCCCCCCTCCATCACATACCCTTATGATTACCACACTGTAACCAATCTAAGAAAGGCACATGTCCTTTTAAGCCGATTGCCTCATGAGCTTGTTACAGGGAACCCTGCCTTAAGAGTTCCCACCACAGGAAGTCCTGCCTTATGATGATTACAAATCAAGTTATGTCTTTCAATGATCTACGCCTGTAATTACCAATCAAATAATTCCTTCAATGATCTAAGCCTGTGTCATAGATTGAACTGTGTCCCCCCAAAATATCTGTCACCTTGGCTAGGTCATGATTCCCAGTATTGTATGATTGTCTACCATTTTGTAATCTGAGGTGATTTCCCTATGTATTGGAAATCCTAACACTATGATGTAATAAGATGGATTAGTGGCAGTTATATTGATGAAATCTACAAGATTAGATAGTGTCTTAAGCCAATCTCTTTTGAGACATAAAGACAGAAGCAAGCAGAGAGACGTGAGGACCTCATACCACCAAGAAAGCAGTGCTGGGAACAGAGCGCGTCCTTTGGACCTGAGGTTCCTGCACTGAATCTCCCAGACCAAGGGAAGACTGACGACAAGGACCTTCCTCCAGAGCTGACAAAGAGACAGAACCTTCTCCTGGAGTCAGTGCTCTGAATTTGGACTTCTAGCCTACCAGACTGTGAGATAATAAATTTCTCTTTGTTGAAGCTATCCACTTGTGGTATTTCTGTTATAGCAGCACTAAATGACTAAGACATCCTGTAATTACCATTCAAGTACTGTACTTCATGTTCTTTGTTCCCACCTTATAAAATGTCACTGCAGCATGGCGATTTTGGATTACTGGATTTCATCGCATGGAAATCAGTCTATCCATGGCTCGAGCTGTTTCTTTATCTTCAGTAAATCTCTGAATTTTACTCTAATCAGAGTATGAGTGGTTACTCTTAGACAACAACAAACTCATTGCTACTGAGTCAATTCCAACTCATAGTGACCCTACAGAACAGAGTAGAACTGCCCCATAGTTGTAATCTTTACAGAAGCAGACTGCCACATCTTTCTCCCATGGAGCGGCTGGTGGGTTTGAATCACCAACCTTTCAGTTATCAGCTGAGTGCTTAACTCACTGTGCCACAAGGGCTCCTCTGAGTAGCCCCCAAGGAGGGTATGTTCCCCTACACCCACTTCAAATGTGGCCAGGGAGTATAATGGGTAAAAAAGACCCTCTGAGGATGGAATCAGGAACCACAGAGAACAATGCTCAAGAAAGTCTCTCTCAAGAACAGAATCAGAGCCTGTCAACGAATTTCCTCACCGCTCCACAGAGGGCCTTCACAATGTCTTCCCAATGGGATTTCAAAGTTGCTACTGTCTAATAACTACCGTGTTTCTCCCATTCTCATCCTCTGTGAATAGGTACCCAGAACCTAAAAATCTACATGAGCACCTGATAGAGAAGATTGTGCATGAGCCAAATATCCTGTATTTTGAGCTGGATGAAATGACTGGTGGGATTTTGGCTTATTTCTCTTGGGAAGAGGCTGAGTGTGTTCTATGTGTGGGAAGAATAGTAAAATGTATATTCACCAACCAGAAGTGAGGGTTGCAGTAGAAAAAATGTGATGTGTTTTCCAAAACATGCTTCTTTTTCCTTCTGGGGACACAAGTAGGCTGTATTTCCCAACACTCACTGCAGTTAATAGGACCGAAGGAATATGAGTGGAAGTTATATATGCTACTTCCAAGCCTGGCCTTCTACACAGTCTCACGTTCATCCTCTGCAGCTAGATGTAAAGTATCCTGAGGAAGACTCAAAGGCTCTAGAGGATGTTGGGGCCATTAGATGGAAGGAGCAAGGATCCTTGAATGACAACTTGAAGCCCTGCTGCCCACCTGCATGGAATGTAACGTTAATTAGCATAAACGTATTAAGTCAAAACAGTGAGATCTGAGGGCTATTTCTTACAGCAGCTGGCCTTTTCTATTATCTAATACAGTGATCCTAAGCTAGTAAGAGAGGCTCTAGGAGATCACTCAAGGAGTTCTGAAATGCGTTCCTTGCTGGTCAGAGACATTAGAAGACCACATCCGAGTCATGTCTGAGAAATCCAAAGATGTCTGTGGACTAAGGCCTGGCTTCGATCTAGTAAGTGTAGAAGGAGAACGGAGGATTGAGCTGCTGTTACAGAGTTTGTTAGGGCAGGGAACCTTTAATTATTTCCCATAGAACATATGTGGGCCAAGTGAGAAATAGTGTTAAGTGAGGTCTTGGTGCTCCCTGTCCAATAGGTCTGTCTGGAGGAACACGGAGATCTCAGACAAATAGAGTCTGCAAGTGTACCTGTGGAGGCCCAAAGAATGAGGCCAGAGCCTTAGAGACCTAACAGAATAGAGTTGTAGAAGCCTGGGGTCAAGGAAACTGCAGAGGAGGAGGGGTTCAACATGTTACCTCTGAGGAGTGCAGGAATGCACCCCCGAGAGAGAGAGAAAAAAAAAAAAAAAAAAATATATATATATATATATATATATATATATATATATATATATATAAGCTTTAATCTTTTGCTAAGCCTGGAGAGTAAGAAATCAACCAGGAATGAGAAATGGTCTATACCCATGTCACCCACATCCCCTAATCTATAACGGAGCAAACAGAAGCTAGATATGATATACTATTCAGGTAGGTGAGGCTATACTGCGGCAACAAATAACTGAAAGATCTCCATGACAACATAACAGAGTTTACTTCTTGCTCACACTACAGTCTATCATGGGTTGGCTTGGGTACTCGGCGCATCATAGTTCACACAGGCACACAGGCTGATGGAGGCTCTATCTTGATATGTTAGTCCAAGGAGCCATCACTGTATAAGCAACACATTGAACCACTGTATGATGAAAGTTCTTCCGTGAGCCTCAATTGTACCATTTTTTAAACGGTAATTAATGTTATGTGGCAGGAAGAAGAACACTAGATTAGTATTTCTCAAATTGTTTTTAAAGGAGTGTGCGCATGTGTGTGTGTGTTTCAGATTAGAATCATTTAATTTTCAAAATTGTCTTCCCCTAAAATTTATTTGACTCAGCACACTTTGATTTGCTAAAGACCAGATTAAAAGTAACTCCCAGTGTTTCGTGTTGTTGTTGTCATTGTACTCATATGAGAGTCGTCTGGGAGACCACACCAGACGTGCATTGGTCGAACTTATCCTGTTTTTATCTGTTTCGATTTTTCAGTTCTGAAATATGACCATAAGCATCTTCTGTTTTGAAGGTAAAATGACCACTAGAGGGAAGCAACCACCAGACAGAGTAGTTTCTTTAGCATATGGTTAATTAAATCTCTCTTGGCACGTTTCTAAAGGTTTTCGCAAAATATCTACCTCTATCAGGGATTTAGGAGTCAAGGAAGCTGGTTACAGTCAAGCTGTTTCACTGACTGTCAGCAAACCACCTTCAGACTCTATGTGTCTGAGTCCCTTTAGGCACAAAGTACAGCCTTCAGAAACATGAATGACCTTTGTGTTTCTTTTCTTCACCTTTCCCAGTAGTTGTCTTTGTAAAGCACTTAAGGCTCCATTTTTTTAAACCTAACTGTGCAACATCAGCCCCTCACTGAGTGGAAAGTTGCCCTTCTTTCCATCCAGCCAGCTGGTCCCCAACCCTCAGGAGAAACATCACTCCTCTCTCAGCTGGAGGGGATCTAGAGACAATTTGGTACACCAAAGTTAACCCCAGCCCCGCTGGGGGCAGAGAAACATCACAATCAGATGCACCAGGGACCTTAACGAATGCAGATAACTTCAATTTAAATCAACAAGTAACTCCTGGAATGTCTAAAGGAACTCTGGAGATTAGAGAAGAATCAATGAATGAGCCAGTAGAGGATGGATTAAGGCAGTAGTTCATGAGTCAGAATCCACTCGATGGCAACTTTTTTTTTTCTGTCACCAGAAAGAGTCCAAATTCCAATCATTGATTTTTGATACATTATTTAGTCCCTCTGAGCTTTAGCTTCTTTATCTGTACAAAGATGTGGCAATACCTATATTCCAAGGTTGAAAAAAGTAGTGTATGCACAGAACCAGGTACACTATAGCACTTAAATGTCCATCTTAAAAAAACAAAAAGGAAAGTAAAACCAAAAACCAACTGCTGTCAAATCGATTGTGACCCGTGGTGACACCATGTGTCAGAGAAGAACTGTGCTCCATGGGATTCTCAGGGGCTGATTTTTCAGATAGATCGCCAGGCTTTTCTTCCGAGGAGTCTCTGGGTGGATTTGAACCTCCAACCTTTAAGATAGTAGCCAAACTTGTTAGCTGTTTGCACCACCCAGGGCCTCCTAAGAAAAAGAAGGAGGAAAAAAGAGCAAACTTTGTGTGCCAGCTATCGGGTACGATAGAATAAATGAGAGCTTTGGAGCACATCAAACATGGGTTCAAATTCCAACTCTGCCATCTATGTGCCTCTGCGACCTTAGACTTGTCATTAACCTTCATTGAGCCTCAGTTTCTTATTTGGAAACCTAAGATACTGATGCTACTTGTATGAGATCTAAGTGAGATGATAGAGGATATGAAATAGCAGGTAGCAAGTTGGAACCTAGCAGTGATTATTGTTTATCCATAACAGACTCTTTTCTAAATGCTTACAGATTAATACTCTATACAATTTCATCACCAACACTATGAAGTAAGCACATTATTCTTATTTTTACAGGTCAAGAAACTGAGTTTAAGTGACTTGCCCAAGAGAACATCAGTTTTAAAACCAGAGAGTGTCTGATCTGGTTTCAGACAGGATTGCTTCCTTGAGCGAATGCCTTGTCAAGTCTTTAGCTCTGGTATAGATGTGCTGAGCCATACTGACTTCCAAAGCAACGGGCTAAGGTTCCCTTTAACAGATGCTGTTGACTCTGCAAAAACACAATCAACCAACCCATTGCCATCGAGCTGATACTGACTCATGGGCACCTCATGTGCTTCAGAGTAGAACTGCATCATAGGGTTCAATGGCTGTAATCTTACAGTAGATCACCAAGTCTTTCTCCTGCAGTGTCACTGGGTGGATTTGAAAAGCCAATGTTTTGGTTAGTAGTTGAGGGCCAGCCAGGACACACATTCCCCTTTCCCATCCCTTTTTTAGTGTGTGCACTGACTACAAATACCCACTAGATGGTGCCACCATTCTAACTTTGGTTTGTTTTTGTTTCTATCCGCTATGTGAATTAAAAATTTACCTTCTACATCAACAAACCTAAATCTCGACATAAGTCCCAGCTTATGCTTGCAAAGATTTTTTAAAAAAGGATTCAGGGTGAACTCTGGAGGCTTAGTTATCTTGCTTAAAAATGCAGACTAGCCCTCTATAAATTCACCATCTGAGGCCCCTCCATGGCCATGAGCAATCACAGTGCTACAAGTGTCTCTGCTCCAGGGTGAGCTGAGAATTATTAGCAGCTTTTTCTCCGAGTGCATAGATCGATGGGCTTGCAAGAGCCCACCAGCAGTCTGTAGCTTCTGCTTACTGCTCTGTGAAAGCAGACACAGACCATAGGCTAGGCTGACAGCTGATGTGAGGACAGAAAAGGGCATTCCAGAAGATTTGATGACTCCCTGGCCCTACATTCCTCCCCTCATAGCGTGTCACAGATGTGATACCATCTTTTGGTTATGGCGTAGCACCCCTTTGTAATAATAATAATAACAAAAACAATGATAACTAATCTCTATATCGTCTTATGGGGACAGTGGTGGTTCAATGGTTGAATTCTCAGTCAATACACCTCATATGCAGTTACCATCTGTCTGTCAGTGGAGGCTTGCATGTTTCTATGATGCTGAACAGGTTTTAGCAGGACTTTCAGACTATGACGGACTAGGAAGAAAGGCCGGTGATCTGCTTTCTAAAATCAGCCAATAAAAACCCTATGGATCACAACAGTTCTATCCACAACTGATCATGGGGTTAGTGCAGGACCTACTGGGCAGTGTTTTCATTCCATTGTGCATGGGGTCACCATCAGCTGGGGGCCAAAACTGGATGGCAGCAAATATTATAGTCTTTTATAGCTTACAAAGCTTCTCTCTCAATGGTTTATTTGGCACACCTGAATTAACCCAGTTAGGATTATTTACTCTATTTTACAGAGGTGAAATTTGGCCTCAAAAAGAATAAGTGAATTCCTAAGAGTCTACAAGCTATATGATCAAAATGACAGAACTTGAACCCAAGCCTTCTGCATGATACAATATAAGTATCATGTTTACATCACTACATGAGATAAAAATCTGTATTAAATCTTAAACAATGAATTTATAATGACAATTCTTCTCCTGTGACTTCTTTTCTCTTCTGCTTGCCTCTGAATTTCACCTCTCTCCAAAACGCGGAGTCCCTGGGGGGAGAAAATAGCTCTGCCTCCCTCTTTTTCTACTGCCTAACCCAGCAGTAAATGTTGTGGGAGGTCACAAAGGAGACACTGTCTGTATCCCATGTAGCTACAGAACACCAGAGCTAGAGAGAGCATTGGGATTATCTCATCTAACCACCCCCTTTTACATATGAGGGAATCAAGCCCAGGGAGGAGATGAAATATTCCGATATGTCATGCCATTATCACAAATGACCTACTTTTCACTAAAGCCGGTCTATACCTTGGTATCCATTAGTTTGGAAACTGTGTTCATGTCAACTGCCTTTCCTTTTAAAATGGTATGTAATTAAGCTTTTCACTACTGCAGCAGCACGCCCCCCCAAGCACATGCACAATTAACACTGGAAGTTTTAAACTTTGTAGTGTGAAATCTTATCAGAGATGAAATCTTTATGTCATAACTTTCTTATGTTAGGGTCTAAGGCGAAGCAAGCTACAGTTGGCCTTGGCCTTTTAATTTTTATTTGTCCCATATTCCGTATTTGTCTTGTACGTTCATCTGTTATTGAATTGATCTCAATGTATTGCAGTTGCCTTTCTCCTTGTCTGATTCCCTCATGGAGCATAATATCCTTCAGAACAAGGACTAAATCTTAGAAATCTTTGTAACTCCAGAGCCTCTAACAGTTTTTGGCAAAGACTAGATGATCAATAGTTAATTGCTGAATTGAATTACATTGCATTGAATTGCACCTACACATTAAGAACTACCTCCCTGGAAATATATCATGGGAATTTTAAAATCCAGATGGAGATAGATAAAGACATCTATTAACAGACACTTGAGGTCTACAGTATAGCAAGCCCTTTTGTCATGTGGCCCTCAGTGTCCTTACAGTCTCACTGGTCAGATTAGGGCATATATATCGAGGATTAAGCTACACAGAATCTAGTAATTTAGTAAATATTTATTGAGCTGCTTCCATGTGGAAAAGTAAGTAATGAAGACTTCTAAAAACTGCAAAATTCCTATGGGTAGCAACAATCAGGGAACACCACCTGGAGGAGGATGAGTGGAGCCAGGCCTTTAATGGAGGGCTGTATTTAAAGAGGCAGAGCAAGGATGAGCGGTGCATGGTTTAGGAGTGGCAGTGATAAGAAAGCCTGCCTGTGCTTGACCTTGGAGGACAGAGTCCCATCATTTTCAGACGTAGAAGAAGCTTTAAGGTCTCCTGGTTCAACTTCTGGTGCAAGTTGTTTGTGCTCAACTATTAACCAAAAGTCTGGTGATTTGAACCCTCCCAATGATGATGAAGAAGAAAGATCTGGCAATCTGCTTCCATAAAGATTATGGAAAATCTTACGGAGTCCAGAAAATCCTATGGAGCTTAGTTCTACTCTGTAACACATGGGGTCACCATAAGTCAGAATCAACTCGATGGCAATGGGTTTGGTTTGCTCTTTGGTTTAGTTCAACCTTCTATTTTATAGTTGGGGAGACTGAGGCCCAGAGAGAGGAGGTGACTTGGCCACAGTCCCCAGCAAGTGAGTGACAGAGCCGGGATGAGAGCCCAGGTCTCCTGACTTCCAGCCCATTGCTCTTTTCACCACATTCCTTGAATAATCCACTGTGCACCTGGCGATGCTTTTCTTTCGGAATCCAACCGCTACTTCGTTTTCTCTGTATGGCAGGCAGCCAAGAGCCTTGAACTTCTCCATGTTACCATTTTGCCCTCTGCAGAATGGGATATTAAAGTATTCACTTGAGGGATGGGTCACAGGGTTCCGTCAATAAATGTTTGTGAATTGCTCTGAGCTATTTGGACCAGAGGGACTCCAGAAATGGGAGACCCCAGTGGCGGTGGTGGTGGTATCTGAGCCTTTTTTGAGGTCTTGCCTTTACTCTGCAGAATTAAAGAGATGGTTTAAGTGATAAACTATTCCTTATGAGCTGTATTTGTGTTGAAAGCACAGCATGAGTTCCCTGCACGCTTCCTCTCGCACAACCACAGCTATGCGCCAATCCTCCTGGGTTCAGAGATGGAACTTTGGTTAAATGCGTGGAATTTATTCTTAGTCCTTTTCTTAATTACGACTTTATTTTTATTTCTCTGGTGTTCTCTAGGGGAGGGGTTAGAGAGGAGAGGACAAGGAAGGAAGGAGGCAGGGAAATACGTTATGGAGTCAAGGCTGTTTTTGATTCTGAGCTGCTCGCTGTCAGCAAAGTAAAGGGATTTAATGGATCTTGCAAGCCTCATTCCAATGGAGCCGGAGCTCAGCTGACACGTAACAAATACAATGAAAACACAACTTGAGGTGAGGGCCATCACCGTTTGACTAATAAATCCCCTGGGCCGATAGAAAAAGACTGAGCCTTTATTCATCATTTAATTTAATAAACAAAGGGGATGGACTTTCAGAGTAAGAGGACTATGTAGTCATGCCGAGGATGTTCCAGCAAATTGCTATGTAATAACCAACCTCACAGCTACTCCAGGCTAGTCATGCAGCCTTCTCTCCTGTGTCCAATTTGGCATCTCAAAATGCTGAAAACCCTACTCACTCTCATGCTATGGCTCTTTTCTTATCAAAACATAGGTCAGGGCACGTCCCCTGCATGCTTATAACTAGTCCTACGTTCTCAGTCTATATCTATTCCATTGATACCCAGAGTTCCTTTAAATTACTGACATTACTTGCATATGGACACATTCTGAAGACGTTTTCTTTCTTCTCTGCCTCCTCTTCCTCCTTCTCCTTCTGTATCTTCTTTTCCTTCTTCTTCCCCCATGTCTCCCTTTGTTATTTTCTTTTTTTATTATGCTCATTATGCCATATGCCATAGAACACTTTCTACACTCTACAGAGAGGAGAAGTAAAAAGATGATGGACTTTGGAGGTGGATATCTTCCTTGTGAATCCTGATCTTGGTAGTGGCTGGTTATGGGGAATTAAGCAAATCTTAGAAACTACATAAGACTTCATCGTCTGCAAACGGGAGGGAATAATTCTTCTTCCACAGGCTTCTTGTGAGGATAATCTGAGAGAGTGCATGAAAACACCACAGTGCAGTGCGTAGGATAGAGTGATAACTTGACAAATGTGAGTTTCCATGATCTCCTTTGACACAGGCTTGGATGGTGGGGACTGGGAGCTTTGCCTCATATAGCATGTTTATATGGGCTTGTTCTTGCTCTGGGGGTGTTCCAAAGGAACATCTCCCTAGGTGCTTCCACTGACCCACCCTCCTTCAGCCCTCTTTACCCCATGAACCAATTAAACCATCTGACCAAGGAGGTGGTTAGCATGGTGTATAAGAGGGAAAGTTAACGAGTAGGAGATAACTGGGTTTGAACTCAGGTCAGCTGCTCCACCAATTAGCTCTGAGACTTTGCACAAGTGACTAAAACTTTTATCTAAGCTCTAGTTTCTTCACTCACAAAATGGGGATAATACCTACCTTGTAGGCTTGTGGTGAGGAACTACCAAGTGTGAAACAGTTGAAATGACACCCAACACTCAGTAAATATCATTACTACTACTTCTCCAAGAGTGGCCTCAAGTGGGTAGATGCTTAGTGCCATGGGTCTGCAAAGGAGCAAGAGGACACAGGGAGCTGGTGGAGACTATGCTTTTCTCCTAGCTGGGTTGTGTTTCCATTTCTCTCCCTCATTTATTACTGATTAATATTGCATGCACACCTCTGGCCCAGCTAATGTGCCATCTGCTCCATGGAGCCTTCTGAATGCCACTTCCTTCCCACTATCCACATCCAGATATAACCACCATTTTCACTGAGCTGCTGGAGCACTATGAACCCCTCTTCTGTGTCAGTGAGCACTGTCTATCTAGTGCTATGGCAATGTATCCTCGTGGTTCAATTTTCATGCCAGAACATGAGCTTCTAGAGGACTCAAACCATGGTTTTTACCTCTCACCCTGGCTCTTGGCACAGGTTGATTTATTCAACGCTTATGAAATAAATACATTGGTGAGTGGACAGTCTACTAATTGCAATTCAAGTGTTTCAGTATAGTCACTTTCTGGACTGTATGTATTTCTTTGTGTAGGGAGTATCATAAGCTGTGAGGTGTAATGAACCTTGGGAAGTGATTTGTCCCCTTTGGAACATCCATACTGAAGTATGAAGTATGATCAGTGGCTTGCATCAGACGATGTTGCATTTTTAAATGGCAAAAGGATGTATGATGAGGAAACAAAGAGGAGATTTGCTCATACTCTGAATCAGTTATCAAAATTTTCAAAGTAACTAATGTTGTTGAATGCTATTAAAGAACAGACTGAAAGAAAAACAGCTACATCTCAAATGCCCAGCAACTGAATGGGTAGAGCAGTTTCATTGTGTTGGTCATAAATAGCTTTCACAGAGTTAGAATGCTTACTTGAACCCTACTTGAACTAGCTGGATGCCAGTGCATTCACTACGCAGAGAAGAATTTCTTAAAGGCTTTGGGTTGCTCCCACTTCTTGCCAAGGAATGAGCCAATTTTTATGTCTGTTTATTACTTCGTATCCCAGCTGGCCCTCAGAAGGATGGGGCTGTTGTGACCATGGAAAATAACATAAACGCACACAGACACCAAAATGAAGTCAGAGATTTTCTGGAGGCTTAGATAAACATTTAGTCTCATAAATAAATACATTATCAGACCACACAAAGCACTTCCTATCCTGTCTCTTCCTCAGAAGTCACACTCCAAATTGCATCTTTAATTCTCCCAGGTTCAAGCAATCAAGATGTATTTACTGATTACCTACTGAGTGACCAACCCCAAGCCACAAGTTCCACGAGACCCAGTCGCAGAAGATGTGGTCCCTTGCTTCTCCTAAAGAGATGCAATTGTAGATGAAAAGGCAAAATGCACAAACTTAAATCAGTTGGTTACAGATGCAAGCCAGGATGAATACTAACTTGTAGTACAGTAGGAAATGGATTACAAGGTAAGAGGTCTGAGTCCCAACTCTGTCGCCAACTTGCTGGATGGCCTTATACGTCCACTCATTTGACAAACAAATACATAAATAAGCAAGCAAATACTTACATGGATCTTGCCCTTTACTAGGTACTGAGAATATTTTGAACAAGTCAACACACAGTTAATGAATATACAATAGGTTAGGCACTGTCCTAGTGTTGGGGATACAGCAAGGGACATGAAACTTTCCCTGCTCTTTGAGGTCCCTGCTCCTCATCATTACATTGATCTGTGTATGGGGTGGGGAGGGGAGTGGCAGATGCTAGTGGATTCATTGTTCTCTAATGTCCTTTCTGCCAAGAATATGCTAAGCGGTGGACTGGAGGATTTTTTTGGCTCATTTGCTCAGTGTCAGTTCAAGAAGATAAATGGCCATTTGTAAAAATGGAATAAACCACTGGACTTTGGATTGCAGACTTTTTGCTGGGAATCCGCTAAGAGCCTCAAAGCACAGCACTTACATGCCTATGTGTTCCTTTAAGAATGCAAGTCAATCCTGTTCATCCCTTACACATATACATCTCTTTTTAGTTTACAAGTCACTTCCACGTGGACAGTTTTATTTGTTCCACATAGCAATCTCATGAAGTCAGGGGCTTAACATCCTCTTTTAAAAGATAAAGAAACTGAGGCCATGAATCGTTGCATGCACTTACCAGTGTCTGTGAGACCTAGAGATGAGATTAGAGCCCAGGTCTCTGGCTTCCCAGTCTGGTGCTTCTGAAACGACAATGGTATTCATTTTATTTGTGCATGTGTTTTGAAGGTCAGTTCTGCCCCCAGGCACTTGGCAAGACCTTGGGGGAAGTTGTGAAGAGCCAGAGAGCAACGATTTTACTGTCAGTTGTCCTCTCACTCCTGCTCAAAATTAACAAGAACTCACACAGCTTTGTAGTTCAAAGAGTAGTTCTGCATACAACTTAAAGTTCAATTACTGGGACATAAACTCCTCGAGGACAAGTGCAGGGGTAGGATAAATAACACTCAAGGAAACATTTTATAAAATATTTTCATATCTATCAACTCAATGGACATTGTCAATATATAAATATAATGTATATAACATTATTCTAACTTATTGACAGTAAGAGTTAAAACGAGAGACCCAAAATTACACACCTGGTTAGTAGAAGATCTAGAATTTAATCCCAAATCATCTGCATTCTTTTGTCAACTGGTACTTTGTTATTAAAAAAAAAAAGCTGTCGACTTGATTCCAACTCATGGCAACCCCATGTGTTTCAGAGTAAAACTATGCTCCATAGGGTTTTCAATGGCTATGATCTTTTGGCAGTAGATTGCCAAGCCTTTCTTCAGAGGCACATCTGGGTGGATTCAGACTGCCAACCTCTCAGTTAGTAGCCAAGCCACTCTTTAAATAATACCTCATCCCACCTTGTCATACTTAGAGCCTAGCAGAATGCCTTCCCTACAGTAGCAACTCAATCAGTCATTGTAGAATGAGTAAATTGGGCTTGGATTAATTTGTTTTTGAAAGGGCTACACATTCAACCCCTGACATCTAACTGTCACCAAGTCTAAGAGATACTAATTTCCTCCTAGACAGAAGCTCATAAGGAGAGTTTGAGGTAGGGAGAGGGATTAAGAAAAAAGGAAATAATGAAAGATGAAGGAATGAAGAAAGAAAGAACAAGGGCTTTGGTGTCACACAGACCTGAATTTGATCTTAGCATGACCACTTACTTGTGTATACCTTTTGGGTAAATTCTTTAACTCTTGGGTTAAGAGGATTAAAAGCAATGATGTATGGGGATCATTTAGCACAATCTGGTCTATGTATGGTATCCATGTTTATCTCTATATATGTATATCAACAGGTCTATAATAAATACTCAGTAAACACTGTGGTTGTTGTGTGCCATCGCATCAATTTCGACTCATAGCGACCTCATGAGTAGAACTGCCCCATAGGGTTTTCTAAGCTGTAATCTTTATGGGAGCAAATCACCAGATTTTTCTCCCACAGAGCCACTGGGATGGTCTGAACTGCTGACCTTTAGGTTAGCAGCTGAGTGCTTAACTGTTGTACCACCAGGGCTCCTTCAATAAACACTAGTTCTTTTTATTATTCCAACCTGGGAGCAAATACAGGGCTATAAGGAAGTATAGCATACATTATTGGGTAATACGAGGTAAAGTATTTTAAAGGACTTTCAATGCCAAGCTAAGGGGATTAGGATCTATCTTGATACTACAAGAGAACCATAATAAGTGACATGTTTTACAAAGATCACTGTAGAGATGGGTTGGAGCCAGAAAAAGCCTGTATACAGACAAATGTCGAGAAGCTAGAGCAGACTGGAGTAGCATCCACAAAGTCGTTTTCCCTAGATTTACTTCTAGTAATGGCTGGTGCTAAAAAATGCCAATTGCCCAATTGTACAAACCTGAACAACTCTGAGTTTCTCCAAGACAAAAATCTTTATCCACTGCATGGTCTGAGAAGGATATATACGCATATTTGATGATGGATTAGCCCTTTTGGACTGTGGCCACACCATAGAGGGTTTTTCTAATCTATTTTGAGTTCTAATTGATTACAGCATTTGGAAAAATGTACAGCAAATTGCTCCGTTAATCAAGGTAAATCAAGCTGATGTCATAGATGCTAAATATATGTCTTTGCAGTAATACTATTTGCATGGCTGGAGCTAAGGCTGCTGTCAGTGTTTCCACTTGACAGCCCTTGCCTTCTCAGAAGGCATCCGTGACTTATCTCTGAAAGCACTCAGTGGTTCATCTCCAAGGCTGGGTTCCCAGGTCCTTCTCCCCACATCTAAAGGAGGGGTCTGGAGAGAGGTGGTAACTGCCTCTGTATGCACAGACTCAAAGGTAGTGGGCATGAGGCCACACCACAAAGGCTAGGAAGACAGTGAAGGAGATCTCATAGGCTAATCATTTTATGAAGCCAGAAGGAGCAGGAGGTCACATCTCTAGGCTGATGAGGAAATTGAGGGGCAGGAGGAGTACTTTGTTTATATACAGAGATCACAGCATGGAAGGAGCCTCAGAGACCATCAGGTTCTCTTGATGAGACCACTGAAACATAGCTATAAAAGAAATTTATCAAAGATCACACAGCAACTTAGCTTCAGAGCTTAGGTTAAAAATTAGGTGTCCTGACTCCTCATCCAGTACTCTTTCCAAATGACAGAGAATACTGTTGTTGTGTTTTTTTTGTTTGCCTTCTCCTTCTTTCTTACCATCATCCCTAATGTTCACTGAATTTTTACTATGCACCAGGCTATATAAGAAGCACTCAATATTATTACAACCATGTGAGGTTAATATTACTTTTATTCTCACTTTAAAGATAAGGAAACAGAGGCCCAAAGGTGAAGTAACTGGACTAAAGAAATTTTACTAATGAGTAGCATAAAAGGGATTCAAACCTGGGAATGTTTAACTCATATGCCTATGCACTTAATCATCATGCTAAACATCATAGTCAATTCATTTTTAACATAGTGCTACATACTTCCTTCACCACCCATCTACCAATTTGTTGTACTGTGGTGGCTTGCATGTTGCTGTGATGTTGGAAACTATGCCACTGATATTTCAAATACCAGCAGGGTCACCCATGACAGACAGATTTCAGCAGAGCTTCCAGACTAAGACAGACTAGGAACAAAGTCCTGGCAATCTACTTCCAAAAATTAGCCATTGAAAACCCTATGGATCATAACAAAATAATGTCCGATAGAGTGCTGGAAGACGAACCCCCCAGGTTGGAAGGCACTACACTATGGCTGCAACAACGGACATGCCAAAGCTCATGAAATGGTGCAGGACCAGACAATGTTTCATTTTGCTGTACATAGGGTTGCCATGAGTCAGAGCTGACTCAATAGTAACTAACAACAACAACATATACTTCATAAACAATGTTTTTAAACCTCACAAGGATGCTGAGACATAGATGATCATTCTCTTGCTAGTTGAGGTGAAGTAACTTGTCAAAGGACATAGAATAAGCAATAGAACCCATGGATCTTTCTGTGAGTCTGAGCACAGTTGTATATGGGTTGTATATGGTAGCTGAGTGGCTGCAACAATGGGCTCAAGCACAACAACTATCATGAGAATGGTGCAGGACTGGGCAGTATTTCGTGTTTCGTTCTGTTGTACATAGGGTCGCTGTGAGTCGGAGCCGACTCAGTGGCATCTGACAACAACATGGTAGTTGAGATAAGAGATAGAAGAGCTGAAACTCAGCTGTGTCCTTGAATGGCTGTATCCTGATCCTGATCAAGTACCTTTTTCTCTCTTGGTCTCAGTAACGTATTTATATCATGAAGATACTAAGCTTTCTGTCATGTTCTGCTATTCTAAGAGAAAGATCAATAGCGATAGCAACAACAATTAAAAGAAAAAAAAAAAGCAGAGGAAGAAGGAAATCCAAGAGTGCATGTGCAGAGCTTCTTAAACTACTAAAGATGATTGAAATAAAGGGTTAGAGGTCAAAAGGGGGATCAGGAAGCTCATCATTGGGCCAGTTTTGGGAGATCATCCATGGCCTTGGGCGGTGCCCATCAGGCCCAGATCAAAAGCAGAACAGTGATGCAATCGGCTGTTTGCATACAGATGCTGGCCTTCAAATTCCCACGTGTGAACATCTGCTGGGGACAACCACTTTACAAATAAGTAGGCAATTAGGTAGCAGGTCAATCTGTGCCAAGAACATGGGACCACCAGCGGCGGGACAAGAGGCCATGCTCTTATGCTCATGTGAGAGTCAGACTGTCTAAAGCAGGAGAAGGGAGAGAAAGCCAGGTAAAGAATTGAGCAGAAGAGATTGCTCTTGTTTTGGGGCCTGGCTTCATGATTCTCAGTCTTGGCTATATGTTAGAATCACCTGGTGATTTTAAAATATCCTGATACCCAGGCTGCATTCCAAAGCAATTAAATCAGAGTCTCTAGGGATGAGACACCAGCATAAGGATTTTTTAAGGTTCCCCAGGTAATTCAATGTGTAGCCAAGGCTGAAAACCACTGGTCTGAAGTCTCTGAACTTAACCACTGAGGTTGGTGATACAAGGGTAGTGGTCTAAATAAAGCTGTCGTCTTTATTCCACTACTTTCCTCTTTGGAATAACTACAAAAATGCATTTTGAGTTTATAAAATCCTCATTTCAATGGTGTAGGACTCAGGCAAGTCCACCTATTCGCTGAAACAAATGCTAGCTACTACTTCCACTTCTGCTGCTACTAGCTGACCTTAAACAAACGGTTCTCTCTCCAAGATTCCATTCCTTTATCTGATGTCTTGCAGGGTTGTTTGTTGGAAAGTAAAATGTGATTATGTATGGTCAAGCGTTTATAACATGCCTAGAACATAATAGATGCTCAAAAAATGTTGATTGAACATTAGCCTGAGTCAGGAGAAAACGAAAAATTGGAGCAGGTCAGCTTGGGCATGGTTCTTGATGCTACTCTATCCATCAGATGCCACAGCCAATCTATAGCCAATCTTACAGATTTTATGTCCCAAATATTTCTTGAGCCAGTTACTTTCTCTCTAGTCTCTGCCAGAGTTTAGGCTCTCACCACCTCTCACCTGGACCATAACAACTACCTAGAGTTGCCTTCTATACTTCCAGCCTTGTGATCTGGGATCCATTCTGCACATAGCAGCTAGAAGAATTCATAACAAGCAAATCTCACCCATCATTCTTCAGTTTAAAACCCTTCAGGGACTCCCTGCTGCTCACAGGACAAAGGCCAATCCTTCAATGTAGCATGTAAGACTCTCTATGACCTTGTCCCTGATGGTCTGTCCATACTCACCTGTCTGTATAACTCCACCTCTCCATCTTTCTACCTTAACCAAGTTCATGTCCCAATGTTATCAATGTCCTTGTATTTTTCTCTGCATGCAGTAGGCTGCTTCACACATAGTGGCCTTTTCTTATGCTGTTTGCTTATCCCAGAAAAACTTTCTGACCATCATCCTTCACCTAGATAACACAAATGCATTCCTTAAAGCTCAGCCCAGGCACTACTTCCTTTAGGATGCCTTGCCTGAACCCTTCTGCTTTGGTCTACATTAGATGCTCTACCTTGCATTTCCCTCTATCGTAACATTTTCTATTTTGTTAGAATTACCCAAACACATTTCTGAATTTCTGCCAATAGTCTGTGAGTTTTTCCAGGGCAGAGACCGTCTCAGATCCATTCTTATATAACACACGTATTCTCTGACTTGTAGTAGATGTTCAATCATTTATAAAATTTCAGCTCAGGGAATCTGAGACACCTTCATAAACTCTGTTCTCAAGGCAGAGCCTGCTGGCTCTCTTCTCTTGCACTTACCCATGGGGAAAGGCTAGGGCTGGGAGATCTATATTCAAATTCTGGTGCTCAGACTGCTCCTAAGGCCAAAGACCTGAAGGCAATCCTCTGGGAAGCTATTGCAGACAGGAATGGAGCCATTCAGGAATAGATATCAGCCTGACTTCTTTCCTCTGAACCAAACTGACTCTGAGTAATGCCTTTGAGATCCTGACCACATCCTCCTCTTCCATTGCCAAAACAAGGGGCCAGAGATAAACCATAGCCCAGGCTCCAAGGCTTCGGGGAAGGTGACTCGCTTGCTGGGTCAGGGCCATATTTAAGGAGGGTTCCTTCAATTCCCTTAGGTCCTAGACTAGACTATGTCCTTCCAGTCTTATAAAAAATGAGCTGTCAACAGCAAGTCAGAAAATATTAATGAAGTGGGCAAGAGATGCCCCCCAAAAGGGAAGATTGAAACAAATGCTGAGAAAACACTCAACAGGGTGATATTTCTAAAGACTTTGCCCTCTGTTACTAGTGACTTTTATACACAGTTACTGCTGATTTCCCCAACTGCACTGGACATGTTTAAATTCTATATTCGATTTCACAAAATTAAGGATGATTTGAATTGGAAGGGATGTTAGAGATAATCTGGGCCAATCCCAGTCCTTTTGTTTTTCTGAAGAGAAGTAGTGGATTTTGTTTTTCTGGCTTCCCAATATTCAATCTCCTCTAGTTAACCAGACCCCTGCTTTTCCTGGTAGAATTAAAAGATGTTCCCCAAGATTAATGCCTCCCATACCCATGACCTGTGTGTCCTATCCTCCTGCCCACAATGATTGGTTCATAGATGGACATGTGAACCACTTTGTGCCAATGAGAGTCAGGCCTAGGGCTTTTGCTGGATCTTTTTAGGAAAGAAAAGTGCTCTCTTTTCATTAAAATTGAAGCTGAAGGCATTTAGTTTGGGGGCTGATGTCAACCATCTTGCCACCATGTGGAGCTTGGGAATGAAGCCAACATGGAGGAAAACAGATTTGAACAATGAAAAAAGATCAGATCTTCTGACATATTGAGAGATCTGGATGAAGCTGACCTAAAGCCAGTTACAATGGAGTGGAGGTTTCAGTGACCTAAATCTGCTAACTTCTACATTTGGTTTAAGAGAGTTTGAGACCAGATCTTTGTCCCGTGCAATAGAAACTGCTATATATGATACACGGGACAATTTGGGGTCAGAAAAAGGAATATGTTGACCCAATCACATAAGTAATAAGTTGCAAGCATGGCAAGAAAGGAATTCAGGTCTTCTGTTGCCCAGTCAAAAGGTCTCTCCATTGCCTTATTGCTATGCTAAGTACCTAGTAACAGGAAAATACCGGTTTACCAAGAAGAGAATACAATGATAATAACAACAGCTATAGTTCAATAAGCGTTTATTATGTGTCAAGCTCTTTGTTATAAAGTTTATATATGGTATTTAATTTTATATCCCCATAAACCTTATCAATTTGGTATCTTAATTATCTCTATTTTCAAAATGATAAAACTGAAGCTCAGAAAAGTTTACAATGTAAGCAAGATCACATAGCCAATAAGTGGAGAAGCCAGGATTTAATCCTTATCTATCTGCCTCCAAAGTCTACTCTCTTAACGATTGTGTTAATTGTTGCTAGGATAAAACAGAAACAAAACAAACCTAGGGGATGTTTCTTTATTACTTCAACTTTATTACAAGAGTATGTCATAAAGGAATCTTTTTTGATTAATACTGATCCACAAAGACTGGTTTATATTTCTCAGCCAATCAGAACTTCCATGCTTGAAGAAATCTTTAATCCCTAACACTGGAATATTAAATTGCACATCTCTTATCCCTACTTTATTTTAGAAAGTATACAGGAAATATATTTGGAAGGAAAAATGCAACTTGATATCTGGAAAAAAGGATAGACTAGCAGTTAAGACATTTGTATTCAAGTCCATATTCTGCCCCTCAAATCACCTCCTCTCTTTTGACATCTGTTTTCTGATCTATAAAATGAACACTTTACATTAATGAAAAGAACTTTTGCTTGTAGAAGACTCTGTCATTTATGAGGACTTTTTGGTGAGATTCCCAATATTCATGACTTTTTTTTTTTTTTTAAGTTAAACCAACATATACTCCAAATTGGACCTTTGGTGGGGTTCTCACGTGTCAGGTCACTGAAATGTCACCATGCCCAATGTATAAAAATAAAGTACATTGTTTAAGTACCTATCTGTTACTGCAGATATATCTATGCCTATGCCTATGCCTATGCTATATCGCACACACCAGCCGCTTCTTGGAAATCCTAAGGGACAGTTCTACTCTGTCGTATAGGGTTGCTATGAGTCAGAATCGGCTCAATGGCAACGGGTATACCTATGCTATATTGAACATAGCATCCTGAATTTATTTAACACACATCACAGATGAGGAAATCGAGTGACAAAAAGGTTAAATAACTTCACCGAGGAGCAGAGCATAAACATAGGTTCACCTGACTCCAAAGCTTGTCTCTCTACCCTCAGACAAGCTGCTCCCTACTTGGCTCCTGCCCCATGACAGCTACTGAAGTTTTAATTTTTATAGTCTCTTGTAAGTCATCTGAAGTGTTTTCTGGATCAAGGATCAAGACAGGCACAAGTTAAAATGGAGTAAATTATGTTTCCTGAGACAACAAGGTACAACAGTGCCTAACAGGATGATAAGAGAGTTTGTTATCCTTACATCAAATCTTTTTTGGCTTCTACTTTTCCTTTGCATGGCAACAATACTTTTTTTAAAACAAATTGTATTTTTTAGAACAGCTTTAGATTTACAGAAAAATTGTGAAAATAGTACAGAGACTTCCCACACGCAGTTTCCCCTATTATTAGCATCTTACATTAGTATGGAGCCCTGGTGGTGAGATGGTTAAGAACTTGGCTTCTAACCAAAAGGCCAGTAGTTCGAATCCACCAGCCACTCCTTGGAAACCTTATGGGGCAGTTCTACTCTGCCCTATAGGGTCGCTATGAGTCAGAATCCATTCCATGGCAACGAGTTTGGTTTTTCTGTACATTAATATGTTACATTTTACAATCAATGAACCAATATTGATACACATTTATTAACTAAAGTCCATACTTTATTCAGATCTCCTTAGTTTTCACCTAATGTCCTTTTTCTGTGCATTTAATTGTCATGTCTCCTTAGGCTCCTCTTGGATGTAACAATTTCTCAGGCTTTCCTTTTTTGTGATGATCTTGGCAATTTTGAGGAGTACTGGTCAGATATTTTGAGAATTAAAAAAAAAAAAAAAAACCCAAACCCGTCGTCGTCCAGTCGATTCTGACTCAAAGCAACTCTACAGGACAGAGTAGAACTGACTCATAGGATTTCTAAGGAGCAGCTGGTGGATTCGAAGCGCCGACCTTTTGGTTAACAGCTGTAGCTCTTAACCACTAGGCCACCAGGGCTCCGTTTGTTTTTCTCTTGATGAGACTGGGATTATGGGTTTTGGGGAGGAAGACCACAGAAGTAAAGTGCCGTTTCCATCACATCATATGAAGGGTACATATTATCAACACGACGTATTACTGCTGCTGGTGATCTTGATCACTCGACTCAGGTACTGCAGCACCTTTTAAAGTCTATCGTTTCTACCCTCTCATATTCCTTCTATTCTCTATCTGGAGGCTCTGCTCGAGAACTGCTTTTCCATCAACCTACCCTAGATGATGGGGAGATATGATCTTAGCCAGCAGGGTTCTGTGCTTGTCTGGTGACTGGGGAATTTCTGGAGCATAGGAAGGGGAGGTTTGTTTGGCTTTCTGACAATTGTCTCCATTGCTTCATCTTCTGTGATACAATTAACCCAAGCAGTTACACTTTTCAAACTGATGGTTTTAAAATGGATTCTATTAGCTGCGAGTTGTAATGCAGGGGTTTTCTGCCATATGATGCGGTATCATCAGGGGTTATGGATTCTGCTTGTGTTTCCCACTCACACCACCAGGGGCAGCAGAGAGGCTTTAGCCCCGCATTGTAAAATCTTACATTCACACATGACTTGTTTTTAAAATGCATCCATTTACTTAAAATTCCTCCCAAATGTAAGCAATAAATATTTTTTTAATAATTTAATGAAAAAATAAATGAATGCATCTGTACATTCCCAGCTAAGGGCAGCACAGTGACGTGGAAAGCCTCAAGAGTTTAGATTTAGATGTAACTGAGTTTAGTTCCTTTCTCTGCAGCTTACTGGCTCTGGGACCTTAAGCATGTGAGTTAATTTTCATGGTATCTGCTGTTTATTCGGTGATAAAACCTATCTCAGGATGATGAAGAGTGAAATACTACAAGACCTGTAGAATATCTGAGACTAGATGACAAAGTGTACTTTTGTTGGCATGTAGAATTGGAGTACTAAAACACTGAATATTGTATGGATCCAGCAAATTAATGATTATAGTCCCTTTAAAATAATACCACATAAACAAACAATCCCTCAAGGAAGTGGCTATTTGCTATTATTATTACCATCACCAATTGATAAAGAAGGGAACTGAGGCTCAGAGAAGTCAAGCAAGTTCCATGAGGGAAGAGCCAGGATTTGAACTCATTTCTGTCTGACCCCTGAACTTGTGCACAAATGCACTAAACTATAACCATCTGCCCTTTCCTCTTCTGGGGAGAATATCCTTGTCTGATTTAACTACAGTGCTCTGTGTTGGGATTGCTTTGGGTATGAAGTAGAACCATCACTTTTAATGACTCAATCTACTCTAGTCTGAAGTATACCAGATCCTTTCTAGAAGAGCAGAGGGGAATGAAAAATTCCCTAGAAATGGAGATCACTTTGTTCCTCTTGGGGCAGGGGGGAGCTCACTTTATAGCCACCCTGTAGGAATTGCTCTGGGGTTTGTTTTACTTTCTTTCTTTCTTTTAGGAAAAGAGAGTCATAATTGCTGTGATTTATGCAGAAAAAATTTCCCAAGAGGATTCCAAACCATTTTGCAGATTTTCTTAACCTCTTCAGCCACCCTCTTGGGGTCCCTCCAAATTGCTGTCTCATGAAAGAAGGAGGGCCCTACCTAGCCTTTTGGGGAGAATGCATTCAGCCATTTCTCAGCTGTATCATATACATAAAAGAGGGTGGGAGTGGGGGATCTCCAGGCATTAGATCATCTGGTTTATCCCAACATCAGGAGATTGTTCCCAGTTGGATATCTCAAGTATTCTGAATGGCTGCTATGTTGAAGAACTTCACATCTGTTATTTGAGGCCAGTCCCTGGGCAGCAAGAGCCACCAGTGGAATAAGTATTACTTTTCTTTTTCAGACTATCCATGGCAAGCTTGCTGGGCAGGGGGAGGGGGTTAGAAAAACAGAGATTATCACTTTGTACACCCTATTAAGACTGAATTATGTTGATTTCATTATCTGGTGTTAGAGTGGGTGTAGACACCTTGTACCCATTCCCCATCCCTAGCCATTGGGGAAAGGGGAACAGAAGAGTGAAGAAAAAGTGGCAAGAGAAATGCAGAAAGATGGAAGAGGAACCCCCTCTGTCTTTTCTGCCTTTGTAACCAGCACCTCCCATTCATCTCCTAACACAGCTCTCGTTTCTTCCCCTGCACTTGCAGTATAACTGAGGATTTAATCTACTCAGACAGTGGTAGAACTGGTTGCATTTTCTCTTACTGCATTTGCAGTGGGTGTGCAACATGTCTTCATTAACTCTCCATGACATTCAGAATAGCTTGGGATAAAAAAGGCACTCAATCAAAGAGGAAAAACAGCCCTCTACCCTCTCATCTCCAATCCCAAGCACCCCCCAGGGCATGTATTAATTACTGAAGATGAATGCTGGACCTTCATTCACAGCAGGAGCTTTTAAATTGTATTGCTCTGGCAGGTCGGAAGATGGTGCTCCATCTTGCAAAATGGTAAAAGAGTCTCAATTTCTTGAGGAAGTAGCAGCTAACAATGATCTTTGTTTACTGAGTGTCTACAATGTGACCGAGGAGCCTGGGTGGCACAAGTGGTTTGCGACCTGCTACTAAGCTAAAGGTTGGCAGTTCAAACTCACCTAGCAGCTCCACAGAAGAAAGGCACGTTGAATTGCTTCCATAAAAACTTACAGACAAGAAAATCATATGAAGCAGTTCTACTCTGTAATACATGGGGTCACCAGGAGTCGGGGGCTGACTTGATGGCAGCTAACAACAACAATGTAACCACTATTATTAGGCTCTTTTCATGAATAGCCCACAAAATCCTCACACCTATCCTACAAAAACACATTATATTCCCATTTTCCAGGTGGGGAAACTGACTCCAAACTCCATGCTATTTCCAGTACAATAGCTGGCTCCCCATGGTTCAAAACTGTGATCTTATGTCTAGCATGACACTGCCACAGTATCTTCATTACCAAAGCCTGATGGGAATTGAGAAGATGGTTCTCAAATCCGAGTTCATGCATCACCCTTCCCAGGAAGGTTTCCTGACTGCAAACAAGATAGAATGTATTCTTTTTTATATCAAATGGGGGTTATTCCTGGCTGTCCCAAGAGGAGGCAGTGCTCAGGTGGAGGTGGCCTGCTTTTGCTTAACCACTGGGTTGCTTAAGTACACTTCAGATAGGCCCCTTCTCTCATACCCCCGCCCGATCTCATCCAAGCAATTATCAAATCTCTACAAATGAAGTTAAAGAGATATTAAGAGTACATAAGAGCAGCATTTATCGATGTTTTCTTGGAAACACTAGTCTCAGTGCTCAGTTTCAGAATAATGCATTTGTAAAATCCTGGTTATTCTCCTCCTCAGCTTCACTCAATAACTAAAGAAATATGCACTTATTGAGAAGTCCCGCAAGGGGTAGGGGGCACAGAAAACATAATACAAACAAAAACACCAGTTTACTTTTGTTTCACCACTCCTCTCCTTTTTTTTTTTTTTTCCTGCCCTGGAAACACCTGTTCACATCCATTAGAAGTATGGCTTTTCAGAGAACACCTTGGTAATCTCTATGCTAAAGACATTTCAAAGAATTACCATCACAAATGCCCCCCCCCGCCCCAAAAATGGGGATTTATTTATTTATTTACTTTTATTGTGCTTTAGGTGAAAGTTTATAGAGCAAATTAGTTTATCATTAAACAATTAATACACATTTTTTTGTGACCTTGGTTGCCAACCCCACATGTCAACACTCTCCCCTTCTTGACCTTGGGATCCCCATTTCCATTTGTCCAACTTTCCTGTATCCTCCTGCCTTCTTGTCCTTGTCCTTGGACTGATGTGCCCATTTAGTCTCATATACATGGTTGAACTACGTGTTGTTTGTTTTATAGGCCTGTCTAATCTTTGGCTGAAGGATGTACCTCAGGAATGACTTTAGTACTGAGTTAAAAGGGTATCTGGGGCCATACTCTTGGGCTTTCTCCAGTCTCTATCAGACCAGTAAGTCTGATCTTTTTTTTTTTTTTTGAGTTAGAATTTTGTTCTACATTTTTCTCCAGCTCTGTCTGGGATACTCTATTATGATCTCTGTCAGAGCAGTCAGTGGTGGTAGCCAGGCACCATCTAGTTGTGCTGGACTCGGTCTGGTGGAGGCTGTGGTAATTGTGGTCCATTAGTTCTTTGGACTAATCCTTCCCTTGTGTCTTTGGTTTTCTTCATTCTCCCTTGCTCCAGATGGGATAGGACCAGTAGATGTATCTTAGATGGCCACTCACAAGCTTTTAAGACCCCAGACACTGCTCATTAAAGTGGGATATAGAATATTTTCTTTATAAGCTATGTTTTGCCAATTGAGCTATATGTCCCCCGAGACCATGGTCCCCAGCCCTCAGCCCAATAACTTGGTCCCTCAGGTAGTTTGGATGTGTCTATAATCTTCTATGACTTTGTCTTTGTCTTGGTCAAGTTGTGTGGACTTCCCCAGTATTGTGTACTGTCTTACCCTTCACCAAAGTCACCACATATCTATTGTCTAGTTAGTGATTTTCCCTCCCCTCCTCCACTCATAACCATCAAAGATTGTTTCTTTCTGTGTGTAAACCTTTTCATGAGTTTTTATAATAGTGATCTCATACAATAGTTGTCCTTTTGTGATTGATTTATTTCACTCAGCATAATGCCCTCCAGATTCATCCATATTGTGAGATGTTTTGCAGATTCATCATTGTTCTTTATTGTTGCACAGTATTACATTATGTGTATGTTCCATAGTTTATCCATTCATCTGCTGACGGGCACTAAGGTTGTTTCCATCTTTTTGCTATTGTGAATAATGCTGCAATGAACACGGGTGTGCATATGTCTATTTGTGTGACTTCTCTTATCTCTCTAGGATATATCCCTAGGAATGGGAATGCTGGATGGTATGGTATTTTTATTTTTAGCTTTTTAAGGAAGGGTCATATCGTTTTCCAAAATGATTGCACCATTGTCCATTCCCACCAACAGTGCATAAAGAGTTCCAATCTCCCCACAGCCTCTCCAACTACGTTATTTTCTGTTTTTTTTTGATTCGTGCCAGTAATGTTGAGGTGAGATGGTATCTCACTGCAGTTTTGATTTGCATTTCTCTAATGGCTAGTGATGTGTGTGAGCATTTCCTCATGTGTCTGTTAGCCTCCTGAAATGCCTTCTTTGGTGAAGTGTCTGCTCATATCCTTTGCCAATTTTTTAACTGGATTATTTGTCTTTGTGTTGTAGAGGTGTTGAATTTTCCTACAGATTTTAGGATTAGACCTCTGTCAGACATGTTATAGCCAAATTTTTTTTTCAGTCTGTAGGTTCCCTTTTTATTCATTTGGTGAAATCTTTTGATAAGCATAAGTGTTTAATTTTTAAAGAAATTCCAATTATCTAGCGTATCTTCTGGTGTTTGTGTATTATTAGTTATGGTTTGTATCCTATTTATGCAAATAAGAAGGAACAATAGTTAGAAAATATGGCTTTGGTGATAGAAACGATGCCAGAGATAGCATGATAGAACTTTGCAAGACCAATGACTTCTTCATTGTAAATACCTTTTTCAACAACATAAACACCAACTATACACGTGGACCTGGCCAGAGAGAATATCCATTAGCCCCGTTGCCATTGAGTCGAATCTGACTCATAGCGACCCTACAGGACAGAGTAGAACTGCTCCATAGGCTTTCCAAGGATCACCTGGTGGATTCGAACTGCCAACCTTTTGGTTAGCAGCTGAACTCTTAACTACTATGCCATCAGGATTTCCAGATGGAATATATAGGAATCAAATTGACTACATCTGTGGAAAGAAATGATGGAAAAGCTCAATTTCATCAGTCAGAATAAGGTCAGAAGCCAACTGCAGAACAGACCATCAATTGCTCATATACAAGTTCAAGCTGCAGCTGAAGAAAATTAGAAGAAGTTCACAAGAGCCAAAGTACAACTTTTAGTATATCCCACCTGAATTTAGAGACCATCTCAAGAACAGATTTGCCACACTGAACACTAATGACCAAAGACGAGACGAGTTGTGGAATGGCATTAAAGACATCATACATGAAGAAAGCAAGAGGTCATTAAAAAGACAAGAAAGAAAGAAAAGGCCAAAAATGGATGTCAGAAGAGATTCTGAAACTTGCTCTTGAACATAGAGTAGCTAAAGCAAAAGTAAGAAAGGATAAGTGAAACAGTGGAACAGAAGATTTCAAAGGTCGGCTCAAGAAGACAAAGTAAAATATTATACTGAAATGTGCAAATGCCTCAAGTTAGAAAACCAAAAGAGAAGAACCCCTTTGGCATTTCTCAAGCTGAAAGAACTGAAGAAAAAAAATCAATACTCGAGTTGCAATGTTGAAGGATTCTATAGCGAAAATACTAAATGACCCAAGAAGGATCAAAAGAAGATGGAAGGAATGCACAAAGTCACTGTACCAAGAATTGGTCAACGTTCAACCACTTCAGGAGGTATCATATGATCAAGAACCGATGGTACTGAAGGAAGAAGTCCAAGCTGTACTGAAGGCATTGGGAAAAAAAAAGCTCCAAGAATTGACAGAATACCAATTGAGATGTTTCAACAAATGGATGCAGTGTTGGAAGTGCTCACTTATTTATGCCCAGAAATTTGGAAGACATCTACCTGGCCAACTGACTGGAAGAGATCCATATTTGTGCCCATTCCAAAGAAAGGGCTACTGCTACTCTGCTGAATCTTTCTATTAGTTCCATAATTTTTCTCCTGGAGTCATTTGGGTTCTCTATGTATAGTATCATACGATCCATGAATAGAGATAGTTTTACTTCTTCCTTACCAATTTGGATGCCTTTATTTGTTTTTCTTGCCTTATTGTTCTAGCTAGGACTTCAGCACAATGTTAAATAGGAGTGGTCATAAAGGGCATCTCTGTCTTATTCACATTCCTAGGGGGAATGCTTTCAGCCTCTCTCCATTGAGAACGATGCTGGCTGTTGGTTTTGTATAGATGCCCTTTATTATGTTGAGGAATTTCCCTTCTATTTCTATATTACTGAGAGTTTTTATCAGGAATGCGTGTTGGACTCTATCAAATGGTTTTTCTGCATTGATTGAGATGATCATGTGATTCTTCTCTTTTGTTTTATTTATGTGGTGGATTACATTGATTGATTTTCTAATGTTGAACCATCCTTGCATACCTCGTATGAATCCCACTTGGTCACGGTGTATTATTATTTTTTCATATGATGCTGAATTCTATTGGCTAAAATTCTGTTGAGAATTTTTGTAGCTATATTCATGAGACGTATTGGTCTGTAATTTTCTTTTTTTGTGGTGTCTTCGCCTCGTTTTGGTATCAGGGTTATGCTGGCTTCACAGAAGGAATCTGGGAGTATCCCTTGTTTTTTCTATGTTCTGAAATAGTTTGAATAGTACTGGTGTGAGTTCTTCTCTGAATGTTTGATAGAATTCTCCAGTGAAGACATCTGGGCCAGAACTTTTTTTTGTTGGGAGTTTTTTTTTATTACCTTTTCAATCTCTTTTGTTATGGGTCTGTTCAGATTTTCTCCCTCAGTTTGTGTTAGTTTGTGTAGGTAGCATGTTTCTAGAAATTTGTCCATTTCCTCTAGGTTTTCAAGTTTGTTGGAGTACACTTTTTCATAGTACTGTGTTATGATCCTTTTTATTTCAGTTGGATCTGTTGTAATGTCCCCCATTTCATTTCTTATTTGGGTTATTTGCTTCCTCTCCTATTTTTCTTTTGTCTGCTTTGCCAATGGTTTGGCTGGTTTTTTTTTTTTTTTT
>NW_004443952.1:5917971-5950604 GCF_000243295.1 Trichechus manatus latirostris | reverse complement strand
TTGATTCTTTCTATTGTTTTCTATTCTCTATTTCATTTATTTCTGTTCTGATCTTTATTATTTCCTTTCTTCTGGTGGCTGTGGGCTTCTTTCACTGTTTGTTCTCTTTCTGTTTGTTTGAGTTGTAGAGCTAATATTTTTATTTTATCCCTTTCTTCATTTTTTGATGTGTGCATCTATTTGCTACAAATTGACATCTGAGCACTGCCTTTGCTGTGTCTCAAAGGTTTTGGTATGATGTGTTTTCATTCTTCGAATGTGTTTCCATCTTTGATTTCTTCTATTACTCAGTGGTTTTTAAGCAAGGTGTTATTCAGTTTCCTTTTTTTTTTCTCCCTAGCTCCTCCTGTAATTAATTTCTACTTTTATACTTGTGATAGAGAAAATGCTTTGTATTATCTCAATGCTTTGGATTTTGATGAGGGTTGCTTTGTGGCCTAAGATGTGATCTATTCTGGAGAATGTTCCACATGCGTTGAAGAAGAATGTGTACTTTGCTGCTGTTGGGTACAGTGTTCTATGTATGTCTATGAGGTTAAGTTGGTTGATTGTGGCCTTTAGATCTTCTGTATCTTTGTTTAGTTTCTTTCTAAATGTTCTGTCCTTTACCCAGAGTGGTATGTTGAAGTCTCCTACTATTATTGTGGAACTATCAATTTCTCTTTTCAGTTCTGTTAGAGTTTGTTTTATGTATTTTGGAGCCCTATTATTTGGTGCATAGATATTTATTATGATAATGTCATCACAGTGGATTGTCCCTTTAGTCATTATATAATGTCCGTCTTTGTATTTTTTGGTGGATTTCATCTTAAAGTCTGTTTTATCTGAAATTAGTATTGCCACTTTTGCTTTTTTGGTTGCTGTTTGCTTGATATATATATATTTTCCATCCTTTGATTTTTAATATATTTATGTCTTTGTTTCTAAGGTGTGTCTCTTATAGACAGCATACTGATGGGTCATGTTTTTAAATACATTTTGTTACTCTCTGTCTCTTCGTGGGTGCATTTACTCCATTTACATTCAGTGTGATTACTGATAGGTATCTTGGTTATCTAGTGCTGCTACAACAGAAATACCACAAGTGGATGGCTTCAACGAACAGTTTATTCATTCACAGACTAGTAGAAGTCCAAATTCAGGGTGTTAGCTCCAGGGGAAGGCTTTCTTTCTCTGTCAGCTCTGGAGGAAGGTCCTTCTCATCAATCTTTCCCTGGTCTAGGAGCTTCTCTGTGCAGGGACCCTGGGTCCAAAGGACGCACTCTGCTCCTGGTGCTGCTTTCCTGGTGGTATGAGGTCCCCACTCTCTGCTTGCTTCCCTTTCCTTTTATCTCTTGTAAGTTAAAAGGTAGTGCAGATCACACTCCAGGGAAACTCCCTTGACATCGGATCAGGGATGTGACTTTAGTAAGGTTGTTACAATTCCACCTTAATCCTCTTTAATATAAAATTACAATCACAAAATGGAGGACAACCACACAATACTGGGAATCATGGCGTAACCAAGTTGACACATATTTTAGGGGGACACAAAATTCAATCCATGACAATAGGTGTGAGTTTATTGCTGTCATTTTGCAGTGGTTTTTTTGTGGTGCTAACATTTTCTTTGTTCCCCTTACTCTTCTGTGCTGAGTTCCTTTTGTTTGTGGATTTTATTTTATTTTTATAGATTTTGTGTTACTGAGATGTTATGTTTTTCTTCTTTATTTTGATGAGCAGGTTTGTTAACTTTCTTTGTGGTTACCTTGAAATTTACCCCTATCTTCCTAAGTTTGAACCAGTCTTATATTACTTGATATCACCTTGACTTCCTCTCTATTTGAAAGTTCTATACCTACATGTTTATTCCCCCTTTTATTGTTCTGACTTTGCTGTCACTTACAGACTAACGTCTCTGGTTCCCTGTTGTAAGTCTTTTAGTTTTGTTATATCCTTGAAAGCTCATTACCTAGGCTGGTATCTGGCCAATGCTGTCTTGTGTCCTAGATTCACGCCATTGTCTGATGTTGTTGGTTATCTAATCGAAGGACTCCCTTTAATAATTCTTGTAAGTTTGGTTTGATTTTTACATATTCCCTTAATTTCTGTTTATCTGGAAATGTCCTAATTTGGCCATAATATTTGAGCAACAGTTTTGCAGGATATATTATTCTTAGCTGGCAATTTTTTTCTTTCAAGGTTTTATATATGTCATTCCACTGCCTTCTTGCTTGCATAGTTTCTGCTGAATAATCAGAGTTTAATCTTATTGTTTCCCCTTTGTGTGTGACTTTTCATTTTTCTTGGGCTACTCTCACAATTCTTTGTCTTTGGTTTTGATGAGTGTGATTATGATACTCCTTGGTGACTTTCTTTGGGGGTCTATTCTATATGGGGTTCGTTGAGCTTCTTGGATGGTCAGCTTTTCATCTTTTATGTTATTAGGGAAGTTTTCTGTCAGCACATCTTCAATGATCATCTCTGTGTTTTCCATTTTCTCCCACTGTTCTGCAACTCTGATCACATGCAATTTTTTGCTCTTGATTTTATCCCACATAGTTCTTAGAGTTTGTTTTTCTTCATTCCTTTCTCTGATTTTTTCTCAAACAATGTGGTATCCAAGGATTTGTCGTTTATTTCACTGATCCTGTCTTCCATTGTTTCAAATTGTCTCCTAAAACTTTCTACTGCATTTTTCATTTCTGAAATCTTGTTTATCTTTTGGATTTCTAACTGCTCTTTTTGTATGATTTCTAATTGTTGATTTTGACATTTTTTTCTTGTATTATTTTCCTCAATTCTGCCATTGCTTTTGTCTGTATTTTCCATGATTTTGTCAATTTTTTTATTAGTTTTGTCTGTGTTTTCCTTCATCTCTTTCCTAATCTCTTGGAGAGCCCTGAATATTAGACTTTTGAATTCCTTGTAAGATAGTTCCAGTGCCTTTTCTTCTACCAGAAGATCATCTGGTGTTTTATTTTGGTTGCTTACTGGAGCCATCCTGTCCTGTTGTTTGTACGTTCTGATATTGTCTGCTCTCTCTGAGACATTCGGGAATTGTTTTCTTCATTTATTAATTGTAGGTTTGTTTGTTTCATCCTGCTTTTTTGTTTTATTTGGTTATGTCTGGGTGGGTGGGCTGAGTGTGTTTTGTTGCTTGTTCATCTGTGGGCACAATACTTCTCACCACCTTGTCCAGGCAGGCAGGGCAAGTCACTCAGCTGTTGTCAGCAGGGCAGGTCTAGCGGGGGAGGAGTGGTGGGGACGGGTCATTTGCAGCACAAACTGGGGCCTGTGGTAAGGGTGTGGGGGTGGCGCAGCAGGGTGGGGCCTGGGGGTCTGGAAGTCCACATTGGTCCCACTCAGGGCATGGTGCTTGGTGTGGCATGGCCTGGGAGTGGTGTAGGGTGGGTCCAAGGGTCCTCACCAGTGCTGCTAGGGGGCACAGCCCTCAGTGCACAGAGCAGAGAGGCTTGAGGGAAGGAAGAGGATGTGACGTACAGAGTGGGTGCTCTGTCTCCTGTTGGGAGCTCCATGAAGTCGCCTTTCCATACTTCCTTCCCAGGGTCATTGGTGGCTGTGCTCCAAGATGGCAAATCTGTGCCACATTAGCTGACAGGGGACCTCCACTCCTTAGCTCTCCTTGTTCTCTGTTCTCTATCAGTTTCTTCTTCCATTCAGTGCTTGGTCTAGTTCTTTATCCCTTCATTCGATGCTTAGGGTTCAGGATTGACATTTGTATCTGCTTTATTTAGTTTTTCAGGTCTCTGGTACATAGGGATGGCATGGTACTTCTGTCTATAGTGCTATGTTGGCTCTGCCTCCTAAAATGAGGATTACCTTAATTCTCCAAACAGATGTGCATTCTCCCTTTTCTGAAATCCTGTATCACTTTATCTTTATTGTTCTTTTGGCTAATAAAACTAGAGATGGTGAACTAATGGAGAGAGACAGAAGTATAAACAGATACAGGTAGGTAATTCTTCCTACCTTGTCTTTTTTTCGCTCTTCACTGGTTTTCTCTGATTACAGATGAATATATGCCCATTATATAACATGTAAATATTATACAAATGCAGAACACAAATGTTTTATCTTGGACTGTAATTAATTATATCCAGGACTTAATTCCTCCACAACAGTGTAAACTCTTGTCACGGATATGGAGCCTGATTCTTGGAACATTGTAGGTTCTTAGGAAAGATGCACTGGATGTTAATGAATTGTTTTATGACATTTGTTCACTGAATTGTGAGTTCCTTGTGGACAGAGGCCCAGTCTTGCTCATCATTGTTTCCACCATGCCTAGCATATAGTAGATACTAAGTAAACCTTTGTTTGCAAGAGTATGCGACCTTTAGGAGTGCTCCTGAGCAGCCCTTGGGGGCAGGAGTTTGTACTTAGTGCCAGGCACATGTGGGTTTCTGTTTTCATCCTATCATGTACTGGCTGTGTTGCAAGAGGCTCAGTGTCTATTGTTGTTAGTTAATGTCGAGTCAATTTTGACTCATGGTGACCCCAAGTGTGCACAGTAGAGCTGCTCCGTAGGGTTTTCAAGGCTGTGATCTTTTGGAAGCAGACCACGAGGCCTGTCTTCCAAGATGCCTGTGTGGTGGTGGGTTTAAATCGCCCACCTTTCAACTAATAGTTGAGCGCTTGACTGTGCCACCCAGGCATTCTGTCTGTATGTATTAGTTAGGGGTAATATTACCTACTTTATAGAGGTTCTGTTAGGCTCACATGAGGAAATATATATAAAAGTGCTTCATAAATGCTGAAGTGTTACTTAAGTTAGTAATTTTATGATTACACAGGTAATGATCTATTCTTGAGATAAACCAAGTTTATTCAAATAAATAAGCAATAATTGATAATTTCTTGTATGTCAGGGAGAGAAACAGATAAAGAGAAAATGGTGCAACGATATGGTCAGTGGTGAGGATCATGATTGTGGTGAGTACAGGATGCTACTGGGCAATTTCCCAATGGTTATGATGCCTCAGGCAAAAGAGGTGAAGGTGTGTTTTGGGGAGAGGAATATTCCACACAGAAGGAAAAGTTTGAGAAAAGTATAAAGATGTGTAATACATGTGCATGTAGGGAACTATCACAATTCCAATAGGGATTCCAGACACACATTTTTGTGATAAGCTAGCTGTTGCCTACATTATGTAATGCAGTGCATAGCTTTGAAGACGGGGAGGCCAAGGATGCTTTGCTAAGAATGTTGCCTTGTGTCTGTTATGCTGTCTTGTGCTCAGTCATGGACTCCTCCCAATAAGCCCTTGAGAATTGCTAGAGCTCAGAGAGGTGAAGTCATCTGACCAAGATCACACACAGGCAATTAGGAGTCAGAGCCAGGATTACAACCACAGTTGAAACCAAATGTCCCTGTCCATCACACTTCTGTCTTAGTGCATATCTCCTCATTTATCCTAAATTGAAGAGACGGAAGGGATGGGAATGCTTTTCTAATTATAAATCCTCCTTTTATGGTGGGCTAGTGAAGGGTGCTGAAGGCTTGATCTGGTCTTTTGCTCTAAAGTGGGCAAGTTAAATTCCATTGTAGCTGCTCTGGAAGTGGGGTCCCGTGGAGCCCTGGCTGGCTGAGTTGTAATTAACCACTATGAGGCAGCAAAGAAGGAGCCCAAGATGTTAGGACACCCAAGCAGCTGTGGTTTAGGAGCTCCAGCAATTCACATTTGCAACTCAGTGTCTCAGAAGGAAGATGGAGCTTTGGAAACTCCGGAGCTCAGCAGAGATTCTGAGGCTTGGGAGTCTTGTCCTTTAGGATACCAAGGAGCTCTCCAAGCCCCTGACATTTGAGAGACTGTCAGACCTTTAAGCAGCCAGAGAAAGGCCTTGTCTCAGAAGCCAAAGTCATCAACAGAAGGTGAATTGAATGAGCAGGTTTTTCAGAGGCTGGAAAAGAAACTGTTTCAAAAATCTATTTTGACTTTTGCAGACACTGCCTTTCCCTCTGGTCCCATAATTGAGTGGGGCTGGTAATGTTTATTCACCTCTTAGTCTATGGATGAGTCACCTCTCCTTCTCATCAGAATGTTATGAGTATGTAGAGGTAAGGTGTTTATTGGGCAGTCTCACTGCATCTTAGGGTTGTAGTGGTGTTGGGGGTTGGGGTTATTCTCCACAAGTAAATCCCAGAGGGTCTTGCACCTAGCAGCTTAGTAGGAAAACTACAGTTTATATCTAACTGACCTAAATGACTTTAGGGTTTTGGCTGGGGAAGAAAAGACTAATCTATTTGGGCAGCAATATGACAGCAGCAGTGTTCCTTCAATTCATCAGGGCCCCTTTGACAATTAAACAAATAAAGTATCTATGAAGAGAGCTAGAAAATTAAATATATTCTTCCTTTTTATTTTCCTTTCCTTCCTATCTAGTTCCTTTCCTTTGATTCTATTTGCAAACCCAGACTAAGTTCTAAAGAGCTTCTTTTAGCCAGAGGTCTATCGAAATAGTGCTGTTGGTACAGATGATATGATAGATTTAATCAAATTGCTTGCCCCTCTAGGCTCTACAGTTAGTAAGAAACACAACTTTCGGTTGTATAGCATCATACACTTACCAAGTATCTTTAGGTTCACTACCTCATTCCGTTCAATTTTTTTAAATATATGGGTAAATATTAACATTTCCATTTTACTGAAGGTGAGGTCCAAGAACATCTATGAGCTTATGATTGATTCCACAAATATTTTCTTCTGGGTGTTTTTTATTTTGTATTGTTTTAAATTTTAGTTTGAGACATATCCATCAAACTACTTGACATGAGTACCTAGATATCCCATCAAAAACCAAACCAATTGCCATCGAGTTGACTCTGATTCATGACGACTCCATGTGTGTCAGAGTAGAACTGCACTCCAAAGGGTTTTCAATGACTGATTTTTCAGAAATAGATCCCCACGTCCTTTTCCTGAGGTGCCTCTAAGTAGACTTAAACCTCCAATCTTTCTGTTAAGAGCCAAGTGCATTAATCATTTGTACCAAACAGTGACTCCTGGGTGTTGCACCAGTACTTCAAATTCAGCAAGTCCAAAACTGGCCTTATCACCTCCCCTCCCTATTCCCCAAACCAGCTTGCTTGGGAAATCTGGCTAATGGTAAGACCTTGCTATTCATCCAATCATCCAAGGCAGAGACCTTTCCTCCCCTTGCCAGTCCCAAATCCAATCAGTTACCACCTCTTGTAGATTCTCATTTCTTAATAATTTTGCAAATCTACCTCCACTTCTACGATCCCAGTCCAAGCTACAATCATCTCTCACCAGTACTATTGCCAATCTTCTAAACATCCTCTCTAAATCCAGTTTGGCCCCACCTAGCCTATTCTTCACACAATGAGTGTTCTTTGTAATATGAAAATCTGGTCATGGTACTTCCCTCCTCATGCATATTATTCTAGTCTTGTCTTTCATTGAAGTCCCACATTAGGCCCACTTTGTACCCCATGTAAGCCAAGCAACTCGGTTTTGGCCAGAATGACCCTTCTCACTTCTACCCGTGCCTCAGTCATCTGTCTTCCCCACTTCTTCCCTGGCTAACTTCTATGCATTTCCAGATTGTCTCCTTTGGGTTCCCATACTATTTTGTGCTTCCATGTAATACAGCACTTACTTTAATATACTTTTTGCTTTTTTACCTTTTATTTTCTCTCGAGAGCAGAGTCTGTGTCTTAGTCATCCTTAGCTCCCAGGATCCAACAGCAGTCTTGCAATTTGTATATCCTTAATGAATACTTGAGAGGTTCCCACATTCACAGTGAAGGAGCAGCTACTCAAACTCAAATGTCTTTTCTTTAAGTCAAGTGCATGGAGGAGGACAACATCCAAGAGGCCACATTGTAGGAATGACTGAGATTCTTTTCAGCTATCAGTCGATGAATTTGATATAGCACTTAATTTAGAATATCATGAAATCAAGGTGGACTGCTTAAATGGCTTCTGTGCAGAAAGCTTTTCTAGCTCTCACCTTCTCTCCATTATCTCTCCACTATCTTCTCTAGTTGTTTCCCTAAGGGCCCACACTAGCTGCACCCCACATCCTCCTTGGCTCTTGGAAGCAAAAAAAAGAAGTTCTCAAGAAATTTTGTAGCTCTTACTTTTTCTGATTTGCCTGGAAAGGTGAAAAAAATACGGGTCTGACTAACTGGGATCACTCTTACCTGCCTTCATGAAGCCCCTGACCCCAACAAGGGAAATGTGAATAAATTAGGAGTAACATTGTCTGAAAAGCCAAGATTTAGAGCAGCACTCTTCTCTTCTCCCTCATCATATACTGCCATTCGAGTTGATTTGCTAGATATTTTAACATAACTCAAATAACTTTTATCATCCCAGGAAGGACTGTAGAGTCCTATAAGGAACATCACTGTCAAGGTGCCTGGTACTAAATTCAAAGATTTTTGTGAAGATGCTTCCCATTTCCTCAAGAGGGAAAGTAAGGTCAAGAGTGAAAGAATGCACTCAAAGCCACTCAGTAATAAAGTGGCAGAATTAGAATCCACATCTGTGGATTCCTCATTCTTTGCTCTTTCAGCTACACTAACATCTTTGTAGATACTCAAGGCTGAAGAGCCAGAAAAATGAATTCTGTTTACTCTGGATCCAGAGGTGGTTACCATCTCAATAGGCTTTTGAGGGGCCTGGAAAATTGACTGCATTTTCAGGGACGGGATGTTCCATTAATCACAGAAACCAATCATATACTTTCATTTGACCAAGTTCTGCAGAGCCAACATGAACGCCTACTTTTTTCCATTACATTCATAATATCCCCCTCCCAGAGAAGAAAAAAAAAAGAAAGAAGAGGGGGGAAGAAAGAAAAAAAGGCAGCAGGATGACTCCATGCATGTGTTTGGCTGATGGAGTGGATGTGATGGTTTAAATTTGTCAGTTGCTGGCTCCAGTTCCCAATGCCCTGCCTCTGAAGCGTGTTCCTGTTGAATTTTAAATGAGAGTAAAATTAGGTCTCCACATAGGACCTTTCATACTTTTATTTCCTTGGGTGTTCCTGAATGGCACACGAGGATGGAAAGCAGTGCTGTGCATTTGACCCTACTGAGAGGCCATTATGCTATGAAGAAGAAATTACTCACTGCCTTCTGTGTTATTATTTGAAGTACATCTAGAGCCTGGCCATACAGATATAAACCTTGGGCATTTGGAGGCTATAAAACATTTTAGAAAAGAACAACTAAGCTATAAGGAATTTTAATGCTGGTTTAATCCAATCTCTTCATTTAAAGAAGGGAAAATGAAAGCCCAGGATAGAGAAGTGATATGTCTCAAGGTCATGCTGTGAGTTATCAACAAAACAAAGATGAATATAACTCTCTCTTAGTGAAGCTTTGCTGATGATGAGAGCCTTTGTGGGCACTGTCATTGTGGTTGATTGCAGAGGATGTGTGAACAAGACAAGACTTGGTCTTTCTCTTCCATTATTTACCATGCCAAATCTATACGGTCTTTTGTGAATAGTAACCCTTCTCAGGAGCCCTGGTGGTCCAGTGGTTAAGAACTCAGCCACTAACCAAAAGGTCGGCAGTTCAAATCCACCAGCTGCTCCTCAGAAACCCTATGAGGCAGGTCTACTCCGTCCTATAGGGTCACTATGAGTTGGAATTAACTGATGGCAATGGGTTGGGTTTGGTTTAACCCATCTCAGGGCCCACTCTGCCTATCTTCTAGTGTCTGTCTCTTCTCTGTCCTTTCCTAAAAATGACTGCAACTTCCCCCCTTTTCCTGGGGACTTTCTTCGCTCAGCTGCACTAGCTGAGTCACTGCATAGCCTCATTCCTTCAGAAACAAGAGCTTGAGGCAATACTTGCATACTAATACTTTCTGGGCACTTCCATCCCAAAGGAGAGAAGGGGGAGGGGAGGGAAGGGAAGTGAGGCTGGGAAGAAAGGAAAGCAAATACAAGGTAGTGAATACTGAGCTGTCTACAGCTTCACAAGAACATTCAGCTGATGGCTAAATCATGGAGGATATCTCTGGAGAGGCTGTATAGAATCAGTATAAATTGGAACAGTTCTTTAGGGTTTGGAGAAGAGGAAGGGCAGACAATTTATCTCTTGAGTCTTGCCCTTCTGCTGTATCTCATTGAGAACTTTCTCCAACAGTAGTTAATCTCCCACCATTTCCAGTTAGCATCATCCAGTCTTTCCAGAGACCACTGTGGCAGTCAGATCCTCTATGGATTTGTTGTGTCTGACCTGGGTGCTGGTGCTGCTGGGGCCCACGTCACAGTGGGGGTGACAGAGGACACACAGCATTCTAATCCTTGCCTCGGGGGCAGGTGTCAGGATACGAGGTGACAGAAGGCGCCAGGACTTGAAGACCATTAGAATAGCACAAACCATCACTGGGAAAAGCCAGTCTGGGTGAGTACCTAAAACTAGGTCTGATGGGCTCTGCCACATGAAGTAGTAGGGAGGCCATTTTCACAAAGCAAAAACTTTAGTTGGTCTTGTTAGCTCCAAAACAGTTTTTAGAAAAATGTTCCTTAAAAATGTAGAAAATCTCTTTAAAGGAGCCATAAAATGCCATGTATGCTGGGAGCTCAAAAAATGTTAAATATCTGGGATTACACAATATGAGGCAATCTGTTTTTGAAATCTAATGATTCTTCTAGTTACTCCTATGACAAAATCTTTCAACTCTCCAGGCTTTTTCTCAGGAGGTACCTTTTACTTGAAATGCTCTTCAAATCTTAGTTTAAAAGTCTAAAGTAACTCCACCCTGCTTCAATATTCTCCATCTCAGGATAATTTTTTTAGACATTCTTCATGATATAAATTTATTGAGATTATTTGCTTGTTAGCTTATTCTTTTATGTATCCTCCACTGAATTATAAACTCTCTGGAGCTATGGAATATGACTAATATTTCCCATTATGCTGTATGTTTGAGTCCACTTAAATTCCCAGGAGTTGGTAGGCAGGGCTCAATTAACATTTGATAACGAATGAGTGTGTTCCTCCTGTTTTTCTGTGAATTAATTGTTATCATTATGAGTAAGACTTTCATAATCTTCTAAACTGTTTCTCTTTTGTCTTGCATATTCCTAACTATTTGTCTTCCTCAGATACTGGTCTCCTGTGAAAGAAATGGATGGTGCCAGGCTACCACTACTGAACATTTTGATCAAAGATTCTATAGAAGGATCCTGATCAAAAGGGGTAAAATGCAGAACAGAATTTCAAATTTTCATCGACTCCAGACTTCCTGGAGCCATGAAGGTTGGAAGAACCCCTGACATTATTGCCCTGAGATAATCTTTAAACCTTACACCAAAAATATCCCCTGAACTCTTCTTAAAACCAAACAGTAGTTTAGCTTAACTGGTAAAGAGTTTCTGCCTTGAGCATTGTGCCCTTTTAAAATCTATCTATATGGGATCAAATTAACAACAACTTGAAAGATTAGATAGAAAACTTAGGGGGCAGTGAGTTTATGTTAATATGGGGGGAACAACTCAGAAAAGGAGGGTGATAATGGTTGCATAACTCAAGGAATGTAATCAATGTCACTGAACTGTACATGTAGAAATTGTTGAATTGGTGTATGTTCTGCTGTGCATGTTCTCAACAAGAACAAAAATAAAATAAATCATATATATTAAACCAATACTGGTCTCCATGAGTAATCCTCAGAGAGTTCTTTAAAAAGATTCTATGATCAAGCAAGTCTGGGGAAGGTTGCTTGCTCTACCTCTTGGGAATTCACAACTCACATTTGAGTTTTAGGGCCAGCATAGTGTTTTCAGTAAAGAAGCATGCTTACTCTTGTTTTTCCAAACATATTTGAGCAAGGAGCTCCCCATATTTTGTTGTTGGTTTTGCCCTCATGAAACACATGTTAAGAAATATGAGTTCCATGAAATATATTTGGGGAAATGCTATCCTAAAATATTGTTTTTCAACATTTTTTGGGCCCTGTTTACAAATCTCACACCCTGTCCCTTTTCGTGGTGGCTTTTGAATTGCTGATGAACTGGCAGATTCTGTAGGTAGCTTTCATCCTCTTGTTCAATTCAGTTGGGACAGGCTACAACATTAATGGAATTCAGAAAGTTGTTCCCTTTCATGAAGCACCCAAAAGCCTGGGCAAAGGTAAAGAATTTCTCAGAGGACAGATCTGGAATATTTACCCTTATGGTGAAATCACAAAATTTTAGTGTCCTTAGGTGATCTAGGAGCCCTGGTGGTGCAGTGGTTAGGAGCTATGGCGAGCTACGGCTCCTAACCAAAGCGTCGGCAGTTCAAATCCACCAGCCACTCCTTGGAAATCCTATGGGGCAGTTCTACTCTGTCCTATGGTGTTGCTATGAGTCTGAATCGACTTGACAGAAATGGGGTTTTGAGTGATCTGAATACAAGGGGTGGCATAAAAGAAGCCAGACTATAAATGAGTGACATCATGCCATCTCAACTCATCATCTCAAGCAGATACGAGGCGTGTCAACTACTATCAGAAGCTGCCGCATATTCCAGATGGAGAATGTTGGAACCCATAAGTTAAAGGGGAGACCTGAGAAATCACTTTTGAATTTGAATCCTATGCTTTGCCAAAATATATCAACTGTATTATTGACACTTCTTCCTCTCTGGTCATCTGTTCATCTTTCCCTCTCTCATTCTCTACTTCTCCATTCTCTCTCCCTTATTTTCCTATCTCCTTAAATAAAACATCTGAGCCTCAGTGATTTGAGACTGAGTGATACATTGCCTGAATTGCCCAAACTAAATATATATATTTGAAAAGAATGATTGGGGGTAGGTGTTGGAGTATCTTGAAAACTGTAGGAGCTTGGACACTACCAATGTCCAGGGAAGAGATCAATACTGTACTTTTGCTCAAAGCAATCTCCATTCCTTCATACTACAGATCCTTCCGTTTCTTCTCCCCCCTCCCAATCCAAATCCTACCCATTTTTCAAGATGAATCAAATTTTTACCATCTCCATTCTTCACCCATGCTTTTATTTAATCAAGAGTACTCAGTATCTACTAAATTATAGGCACAGGGTAAGTTTCTGGGAATAGAATGGTATCCTAGTGGTATTTTGTCAAGAAGAACTGACAAAACCAGAAAATTAAAGCCAGCTGTGAAAACAGTGGGATGGAGGAGATGTGGAATGTCTAAAGGAGGTGGGGAGGGTCTCTGAACTGCTTAGGGAGGGGTTCAGGAATGACTCCTCAGGAAAAATGGTATCTAAGGTATGGAATGAAAGTTGAGACGGGGTTAACGTACAAAATCTAGGTGAGATGATCCCTATAGAGGAATGGTGTGTACAATGGCTGGGAGGCTAGAGACAGCATCGTGCTCCAGAGAGCTCAATATGAGTCCATCAGTTGAAATGCCTAGTACATACGGAACACTGGTAGCCAGCCTCCAAGATGATCCCCAATGATTCTAGTCTTCTGGTATTTATTTACATCTTTGCATAGTCCCCTCCCTCATTAAGTAGAGCAAACCTGTGTAATCAACAAGATATTGTGAAAATGACAAGGTGAGACTTCTAAGGCTAGGTCCAAAAAGACATTAGAGCTTGTGCCTTGTCCTTTCTTGGATCATTGACTCTGGGGGATGCCAGCTGCCATGTCACATGGACACTCAACAAGCCCTATGGACAGAACTACAGAAAAAGCTGAGACCCCCCTGCCAACAATGAGCATTTGCTTGCTAGGTATGTGAGTTAACTAAACTGGAAGCAGATAGTCCAGTCCCAGTCAAGCCTTTAGATAATTGCAGCATCAGAAGACAACTTGACTGTAGCCTCATGAGAGACCCTGAGCCAAAACTACCCAGCTAGGCCACTCCTGGATTCTTCACCCACAGAAATGATGTGAGATAATATTTATTGTTTTAAGGCACTAAATGTTGGGGTAATTTGTTACTCAGCAATAGATAGCTGATACAAGAGGAAAAGGGTGTGCAATTAGGCTGGAGAAGTAGGCATGGGACAAATCATGAAGCGACTTGAGGTCCCATTAAGCTGTTGGAACTTTAACCTAAGAGAAATGGTGAATCATTAAAGGACTTTAAGCAGGAGAGTAATGTCATCAGGCTTATGTTCCTCTGTGCTTTTTTACAACAACAACTGTGTTCTTAAATTTCTGTCTCTTATGTGGTGTGGAACACAATGATTTACATTAGGCATGACAAATATAAACTTCACCTGGAGAATGATAGATGGTAGAGAGTACAGGATCTCTCAGTAGCAGCAAGAGAGGAGGATCGCTGATTCCCAGACTAAGTAAAATTGATGGAATGCAGCTCCAACATGCTCCCACTCCCCATCAAACCCATATTTATGGATGAGTGAAGTGAAATGCTTTCTGTCAGAGCATGTTCAACACAGCCACTTTACAACATGGGTGTGGGGAGACAGGAAGAACATCTGCCTAACAGACTCATAATAATATAGCATGATTTTTCCAAATATATTTATAGCCTTGGTGTGGGAGTTGGAGTAATGATTTGACCCCAAAATGTCACAATATGTGAAATAAAACTATATATAGACTTGTATGGTCTTAACGTAATAAAAAGGCTGTAGAAGTAATTTAGTCCAACTTTCAACTCAATGTTGGATTCATCTATTGAAAAAACAAACAAACCAACCCATTGCTGTTGAGTCGATTTCGACTCATAAAGACCATACATGGTAGAGTAGAACTGTCCCATAGGGTTGTGAAGGCTGTAAATCATTACAGAAGCAGACTACCACACCTTTCTCCCATGGAGCTGCTGGTGGGTTCGAACCACTGACCTTTTAGTTAGCAGCCAAGTGCTTTAAACACTGTGCCACCAGGACTCCTTCAGATTCATCAGTAGAGAACCTAACAATAACACAAAAAACCCAAACCTGTTGCTGTTGAGTTGATTCTGACTCATTGCAACCCTACAGGACAGAGTAGAACTGCCCTGTAGGGTGTCCAAGGAACAGCTGGTGGATTTGAACTGCCGACCTTTTGGTTAGCTGCCTAAGCTCTTAACCACTGTACCTACAATTCATTGAGTATGAAGTATATTAGTCACTCTATGACCTTTACTAACATGATCGGATTTATCCTTGAAACACACCTTGTTTTCACCTTGCATTATACGTATTATTTAAAAAAAAACCGAAGAGTTGGAAATCCTAGGTCAGTGCTTCTTAAACTCTAACCTGCATACAAATTTTCTGGGGATATTGTTAAAATCTAGATTCTGATTCAGTAGGTCTGGGGTGGGGCCAAGACTATACATTTCTAACAAGTTCCCAGGTGAGGCTAGCAGAGGTAGGTAACTAATTCAAAGTCTCAGGTAGACATGTGGCAGATTTAAAGCCTCTGCTGTCTGACTCCAAAGTGCAAACTCTTGACCCACTAACAACCCCTGCCCAACCCCATCTAAGAAACAGTTATCCAGTCTCGAATGCATCTGTTTACTTGGAGTTCTCTTTCCAATCTTAAGTAACTCTAAAGTGAAAAGTCTTTCTTGTACTAAGCCAAATTCTGTCTCCATGGAACTCCAGTAGATCATTTGTTGAGCCATTATTAAAGAAGCATTTTCTTTAACATCTGATTAGTGTTCCTTCTGAGCACTCCATTTGTCAGAGAGCTATGGAGAGGAAAGGCATGTGGTTTTGAGAGGAGGTAGGGGAAGGTTTGAATAACAACACATCTCTTGAGCCCATAACATGAATTACTGAATGAGCAGATAAATGATGGAAGAGTGAAGGCACGGTATTTAGAAAGGGTAGGGCATTTACCCTTTCAGAACTAAAGAAATGGAAATGTGGCAGAAGGAGCCAAGTATAATCAGGGACAACTTTCCTTTTTCACACTATTTCCAGTTACCAATCAAGATATGGTCTTGAATGTATTGATAAATAAAATATATTGTGGATCATGCTAATTATATCCCTCTATAAAAATTGGCCCAATTGATCAATGGAGTCTACTCTTGCTCCGATTCATACAGAATAAGGCACAAGAAGTTGCCCGTGAGATAAGGCTTAAGGCACTCTGGTGGACTGAGTTCAGGAGCTATGAGTGGTGAGACCAGCTTTTCTATAAGCTGACTGTATGCTTTCACATGCTAAGCTAAATCATTTAGTACTGGGGAGAGCAGAATAACATACAAGTAGTCCCCAGTTCACAACATATTTGAGTTACGACAAACCACACTTAACGATCGTCTGGTTATTATTATTATTTTTTGTAAATCTTATCTTAGTAATATGTATTACATATAATGTTGTAGCACATAATTTGCTGATGTTAACATTTTCAGATGTTCACTCGCAGATGTTTATAAGTAGTGTTTCCAACTCCCAAAGACAAAGATCTGATTTATAAAGATACTGATAATAAAAGGCAATAATAATGAAAACTAAAAAAAAAAAAAAAAAAAGAGGTATTCGACTTATATCAGAACCGACTTACAAAGGAGTTGATGGAAAGGAACCCCATGGTAAGTCAGGGACTACCTCTAGAAAAAAGGCATCAGGCTGGGAGTCTAAAACCTGTGTTCTAATACTGCCTCTGCCCCTAAACCCTTTGTCTCTTCATCTAACCATATGCACAAAAAAGGAGAGTGGGGAGTGGTGATCAGACCAAATGGTCTCCTATTTCTCTTCCAACTCTAAAATTCTAGGCTTTACCTTCACAGGGGGCAAGCAAAGCCACAGATTCCAAAGGGGACAGGCACTGTGCATCTTCGAATCTTGAACCAAACTGCTGATTACTTGTTTTCACTTTCTAACAGCAAGGAAAAAAAATTAGAAGTGTTAGAAAAAGAAACAGCGATGTTGACAGAGGATTCTAAACTCTTATTCACTTTTCCAGGGCAGGATGTATTTCTCTTAAAAGTCAGTCGAGATAAAAGATTCACAGATGGATGGTGGCAATTCATGCTGTCTTGCCACTCAGTTCAGAATGTACTGAATTAATAGACACTTGGAAACCTCTTTTGGTTCCATATTCCCAACTCACAAACGGGAATTACGAGGTCTTTGACATCCTGCTGATATTATATTGTTTCTTGATGTTCTTTGGGTAAACTTCTTTAAGTGTCTCTATCCTCCACTGAAATGATATCTTATAAATTTTTTCCATCAATAACCCTTAGCGATTGGTAGAAGATGGGCCCTAAAATGCTGCCATCTACCATAGGGAAACCAAGTTTCCATTTAGATGATAAACCACAAGAATTTTAGAAGCTATGGGCCAACTTTTATGGAGGGTTCTTGTTAATATTACTCATGATATATTTTCCCCCTATTACTCCAAAGCCATATCCTTCTCAATGACTGGAAAGAGTGTGTATTGTCTGAGTTCAGTGTCTGCAGAGAGACAGAGGTCTGGGGGAAATGAGCTTCTAGGGTGTGGATTCAGCACCAGGAAAGTACTCTGATTATAGAAGTGCAAGATCAAAAATGTAATGGAGCTAATCATTTTAATATTAGACGTTAGGGAGCGAAGGGAAAAGAGAAAGGCGGAGCTCATTCTTATGAACACCCGCTATGTGCCAGGCACATGCTAGTTCCTTTATGCATATCATCCCAGTTAGTCCTCAGAAGTAACTACTATTCACTCTGCCTTCCAAATGAGGACACTGAATACGACTGGAAGAGCTTAAATAACTTACCCAAATTTAAGCAGATAGTAAGTAACAGAGAATCAGCAGTTCAAATATATCTTTCAAGATCTAGAATCTAAATGCTTCTCAATATTTTTGGCTCTGCCACTTATTTGTTAAGCCATGTCGAGTTACTTAACCTGGAGGAGACTCCACTTCTTCATCTATTAGAAAAGTGGGCATTGGATGCTTTGGATGCTTTCGATTCTTTTACTCTGTGTGAACAGAGACCTTGGCAGGAAATAAGCACATTAAAAAACTGTAACTATTACACCTATCAACATCATCATTGTTGCAGCACACAACCTCTTTTAGCTAAGTAAGTAAACAAACAAGCAAGCAAACAAATAAATAAAATCTTAGTGCAGAAGAGAAAGGAAGAGGCAGAAGATGCGGGGATGGGGAGTGGGGTAGAAATACACTACCATCTGCTCCCTGAACCCTATGCTGACATGCTGACATGTGTGTTGGTTCTGTGGTCATCAAGGTGACACTTCAGGCTTCCACCATGGCTTTTCTGACCACAGTCAGGGTGAATGTGGGCAACATTCATATATAAAATCCCTCCCTTTCTCCTTTTTTCTTCCCTCCAGTTTCAGTCTCTCCTCCTCCTATCTTACTCTGGCCTCTTGTCTGTTTGTATAAAGCTACCTTGGCCTCTCTTATCTCTATTTAAATGCATGTTTATCTTGAGAGAAGGTCGGCTATCAAGGAAGGAAAGGGGTGCTCAGGAGGTTGCATGTAACTGGCCAGATTTGTGTGGATGAGGAGAGCCCCTGTTCAGAGAGAATGTAGAAGAGTGTGTTGGTTGTACCAGGGTTAGCCAGAATTACTCCAATTTAGCTTTCTGAACTGCCATTGTTGAGCAGAATTGTGAATTACCAAAAGTTAAAACAGAGAGGGTAGGAGGGTCCTTAGAGATCATTTTACAGATGAGGAAACTGAGGCACAAGGAAAGGGACTTAATCTGCTTAGACAGTGGAGGCAAAGGCTGGTCTCCTGGCTGTCTGGGCATCTTTCTGATACAGTCCAGTGCCTCAGTCCCCATTTCATCTTCTGCTTGGAGATACATCCTAATGACCTTGGGGATTTTGAATTGTCACTTTTGTCTCTGTTCTCTTTAACCCCAGGCTCCTGATTTGGTAGATCCAAAAGATTTTCGTCAATGTAACTTTCTTTATCCACTTCAAAGCCTTCCAACTTTTCCCTAAAAACAGCTTACTCTCTTTTTCCAATCCTAAATTTAAACCCTGGAACATTCTCCAGTAAGTACTCAAATGAGGGAAAGCAAATGAAAACAAATATCTTCCAGACTTATAAAACTATTATCTGTGTATATGCTTGTAGTAGTGTGGGGGGTGGGTGCATACTCCACAACGACACACTTCCTTTCAGCAACTGACTTGCTTTTGTAACATTGGACAAGTGAGTCATTTCATGTCTTGGACTTTAAGCTCTTAAGGATGACAGTGTTTGGTTATCTCTAAATTGTTGTATTTGTAAATGCTCTCTATCCTAACATACCACCCTGTGTTGTCAGATGTACAAACCCTGGTGGCCTCCAAAAGGAGATAGCAAAGGGCATTTTAGGGAGCCCCAATGGTTGCAGAATTGTGATAATTCTTTTTTTTTTTGTTTGGTACACTTTGAAGTCCAAGGATTAAATGTTTGAAATAAAAATAAAATAAAGCTAATGAATTCATGCTGTATTCCATTTGGAAATCTTTGTCTTTTCCTTAGTGGTGTTCCTTAACGCCACCCCCTTCTGGAGATCAAAAGCTCCTTTTTTGGACCAAAGGAAAAATCAGGTTTTAGAAATTGCCACACTTTCCCCACCCTCCCCTAGAATAGGTGGCAGCTTCAGCTTCTTGGATCTTAGCAATTGCATTCCCCCTTTGTCCCTGAGGTGGTCCATGGGAGGACCCAGGCCATTGTCCCAGGCGCCGACCTTTGTTGGACTCTTGAGAAAGGACTGCTAAGGCAGACGCGAGGCCGGCTTTTAAGTTTTCCCGCCTCAAAAACTCTATTGAAGCATTTTGTGAGGTTACTTGTGAGGGTCAGGCTTCTGATCTGACCCCAAGCATCTTTGGGTAATTAGAGCATGCAGAACAGCACCTCCTCCCTAGCTAATTGGCTCTCTCAATGAACCTTTCAGAGAGGAAGTTTGTCTATGACTCACTTGCCCTCCACAGCAAACTTCAGGCCCCAAAACATTCATCTCTGTCTATGTGATGGGATGGAGACTTAGGAAGTGATTAGAGCAGGGATCAAACAAGCCCCTGATTGCCCCATTAGGAATGGGGCCCATTAACTCTTTGAGAGCTGTCTACCACCATGGTGGGAAACTGATTGCAACTGAAGATCCTTTCTCAGGCTTGGTGATGTTAACATATTTATCTTATTTCTGGAAATCACGGTAACTTCTTGGCTCTACCTGGAAATCAGTTAGCATGATATAAAACAGCAATGTCTAGCTTGATATTAATTAACACCTTAAGAAAAGACAAGAGCCAGGGAATGAGGGTTGAATTAGAAAATAATTATTTTAATAAACCATGCTACAATGGTGGCAGGAATTGGGGTATGGGGATGCAATAAGGATTCTATTCTATGTCTATCATTATGGTCACCAGCTCTGTGGAGCTTTGTAGTTTAATTCAAGGAACGCAAGTGTGAATGATCCCGAACAGTTCCAGACACGAGACCTCCCTGAACACAATCCTTGTAGACTGCCCTCAAGCCAGGCCACTCCATCTGGAAATGGCCACATTCTGTTTCTTGCTGGAAAGAGTCAGGATTTTTAGCAGGCCCAGTGAGGATAAATTAAGTACTGGTTTTGTAGGTCATCTCTTGTTTTTCATGAATGATTTACCTCCTACTTTCCTGGCTGATGCCCAGGTCATTCACAAAGTGTAACCCGAATCTTCTCTGACAGGTTGTGACTTTTAGGAGTTCTTAAGTGGCGACTTGTGTTAGCAAAGGACGCTAAATGTTAAAGACAAACACTAGGCTGTTAATGTAGATTACTTCAGGGGTGGTGGGGAAGGAAAGAGGAGTGAGAGGGTGGGAAAAAGCATTATTTTTTTCTTTATACAGCTTTGAGTATTTACCTCTTATGATAATGCAATAAGTTTTTAATTTTGAAAATGTGAAAAAAGCTAAAAGTAGGTATTTATTTAAAATATTTTTCTTAAAGAGAACGTTTAAGTTGGCTTTTATTTATTTTGGTGTTTTACTCAATGCATTTTGTGTCAGATGGATTAATAAGCCTGAGATTTTGCTAAGGATAAAAACTCACATTTTTATAGTCCAGTTTTTCCTTCCCTTAGGCAATATAGGAGCCCTGGTGGCACACTGGTTAAAAGCTATGGCTGCTAACCAAAAGGTAAGCAGTTCCATTCCACCAGCTGATCGTCGGAAACCCTATGGGGCAGTGCTACTCTGTTCTATAGGGTGGCTATGAGTCAGAATCGACTCGACAGCAACGGGTTTGGTTTTTGGTTTTTTGGGTAGGCAACGTAAGAGTTCATATAAGTCAACTTACATATTTGCATGTTGAATCTCAGCTCCACCACTATTATGGATTGAATTGTCTCCCCCCCAAAATGTGTTTCAACTTGGCTAGTCTATGATTCCCAGTACTGTGTGATTATCCACCATTTTGTGACTGGATGTGATTTTCCTGTGTGCTATAAATTCTACCTCTATGATGTTTATGAGGCAAGATTAGTGGCAGTTATGTTAATGAGGCAGGACTCAATCTACAAGATTAGCTTGTGTCTTAAGTCAATCTCTTTTGAGATATGAAAGAGAGAAGCAAGCAGAAAGACAGGCGGACCTCATACCACCAAGAAAGCAGCACCGGTAGCAGAGCGCATCCTTTGGACCCGAGGTTGCTGTGCTAAGAAGCTCCTAGGCCAGAGGAAGATTGATGACAAAGACCTTCCCACAGAACTGGCAGAGAGAGAAAGCCTTCCCTAGAGCTGGCACCCTAAATTTGGGCTTCTAGCCTCCTAAACCGTGAGAGAATAAATTTCTCTTTGTTGAAGCCATCCACTTGTGGTATTTCTGTTACAGCAGCACTAGATAACTAAGACAACCACTTATGACTAGATTGTTTGGGGCAGGTTATCTATTCAATCTCATCAAAGGTCCAAGTTCTTCAGCTGCTAAATGGAGATAGTATTAGTTACTACCTTATAGGTTTGCCATGTGGATTAAAAACAAAACAAAACAAAAAAACAAAAACAATGCCTGTATACAGTGTCCAGTACAACACTGAACCCCAGGTGATGGCTTTGTAAATGTTGCTAATATTGGTGCAATCATTATAGTTGGGAAAGCTGTGGTCCAGAGGAGTTAAATGAGGACCAACAAAGGGGAGAAGAGCCTACAATCCAGGCCCTTGACCTCAAGCTTATTGCCTTCCCAGGACCTCAGGTGGAACCCTTCTACCTGGTCCCTCTGTTGATTCTCACAGCCATCTCGGGGTGAAACAGCATGTCTACTTCACTGTCTCCATTTTATACCAGAAGAAATAAAAGAAAAATGTAACACTGGCTGGAACAGTCCAGAACTCTCTCCACAGTCTAACCCGTGTTACGTTTTCTCAAGAATCCTACTGATTTTTCAATGGAAAAAAAATGACATTTTTAGGGTGTGTCAGATGATTTACCCATGGGGGTGGTGGTAATTTTTGTGATATTCCACTGTGGGACTTTAACAAACTGAACTCTGCTTCTGGGAATTGTTTGATCTCTTCCTCCTATAACTTGCCCTAACACTTGAATGGGCAATACTAACAATTTAAAAGGTGGGGGGAGAAAAAGAAATTAATAAAGCCACCAATATAGTGCAGATGATTTTTCGAACAAGATTTTAAATGTCAATGATGAGACAGAGTCTTAGTCACTTTTATATCCCTAGCAACATGTGCTATGCCTGGGGCATAGTCTGTAAAAAAACACCAGTTTGCCATCGAGTCAATTTCTACTCATAGCAACCCTACAAGACAGAGTAGAACTGCCCCATAGGGTTTCCAAGGAGGGGCTAGTGGATGTGAACTGCAGGCTTTTTGGTTATCAGCTGAGCTCTTAACCACTGCGCCACCAGGGCTCCACCAGGGCAGAGTAGAGACTGAAAAAATGCTTGTTGAATAAATTCTAGGTACTACTTGAAAATTTTAAAATAAATGAAGGAATCAAGTAACCACCACTTCATTTGCTGACTGCAAGGTATATCCTTGGGTAATGGCCCAAAGAGAAAGATAGGACTGGAGTTGCAATCCTTTAGACTAAAGGAAAAGAAAAGGAGGGCGGGGCAGGGATGAGACAGCTAGAAGAGGAGCAGAAGGGGGCTATCGGGAGGAGAAGAAGAAAGAAAGAAAGAAGAGAAGAAGCAGAAGAAAGAAAGGAGATTTGTGCCCCTAAATCCTGTCTTAAGGATGTGAAAAGTGCTGTAATGCAAATAAGCCTTGCCTTGGCATGTGAAAGGAACAAGACAAAGGCGTCAGAACTCTCTGAATTAACAATAGAGGTGTTTGTAACAAGCTCAGTGGAGTATGTAACAAAGACTTTTATTTCCAGGCCTTACTATGAATTCATGCAGATTTTATACAGATGCACATCAGCTTCCTGCTGTTTTCCTTCTCTTTATGAGCATGCACACAAACATATACAATTTTTTCCCCATAGGTATATACTTTAGAGGAGGCTGTGTCTGTTGGAATTTTTTTTGTTTCACATTTAGGTTCATGGTTCAAAGAAGAGATCAAGACTGAACCTGTCGTTTTTCTCCCTGGCTACTTAGGGAGAACCATGAAACCTGTGCGCCCACAGAAGCAGAGTGCTGTGCTAGAAAGCATGCTGGCCTGGTGTAAGGACACCTTCAAGTTCTGGCACCAGTTACTTGTGGCCCTAGACCTATTTTCTCTTTTTCTCTTACAGCCTCAGTTTTGTTCACGTGAAAGAGAAAATTTGGAATAGAAAATCTTAAAGGAATTTTTGGTTTTGAAATCTTCTGTGTTCTCTCTATGACTACTTAGGCCCACGCTCTGGAAGAAAGGGGTCCCATGGGCCAGTAGCTCCTGTTTATTGAATGTGCATTGTCAGGGTCTATGCTAAAGGCTTTGTGTGCAATATCTCATTTAATCCTCAGAGCAACCCTGCAAGAGGGCGTTGCTCTCCCATTTTATACACAAGGATCAGGACTCAGAGAAATGAGTTTCGATCACACTCCTTTATTATGTGTCCTTGGATAACCTTTCTTAGGGGAATGCCTTTATAGACTCCTCAGAGGCATGAATTCTACACAGAAACCAGTTGAGTCCTTTTATTCCTTTCAAGTTCTCTACTTTATGGAACACCCAGCTATGTAAATAATAATATAAAGGCAACATCCAGTGAACAATTTGGTGGTTTCCTTTCCTTCCAGAAACTGTCAAGTGGAAAGTCCATACATAGGAAGTAGGAGACAGCAATTTTACTCTTTCTCTCCCTAAATTCACTGCAAGTCCTTGGAAAAGACATTTTCCTTTTCTTGGATTCATTTACCTAAAATGTAAATGGGGGGAAGATCTGAGATGTTATAATGTGTTGGATAGGAGTATACAAAGGCTCTGATGCTGAGTTAGAATCTTAGCCTGCTCCTTTCTAGATGTGCACCATTTTGCAACTTACTTAACCTTACTAGTGCCTGGGTGGCTCAAACAGTTTGTGCTCAACTACTACCTTAACGACTGGAGGTTCAAACCCATCCAGTGGCTCCAGGGAGGATAGGCCTGGTGATCTGCTTCCCTGAAGACTATAGTCAAGAAAATCCTATGGAGCAGTTCCATCCGTAACACATGGGGGCCACTCTGAGTCAAAATAGACTCGATGGCTAAGCGCTTCGTTTGATTTAACCTCACTAAACCTCAGTTACTCTAGCTATAAAATGGGAATAATATGACTTTCTTCTCTGCAGAGGTTTTAGTGAGTTTTAAGTGAGCTAATGCATGTGAAATAGTTAGCATGGTGCCTAGAATCAGGTAAAGTGCTAATTAACTATAATCAGTAACCTCTTGACAAAGGTACTTGTGAATCAAAGGTTTCAGCCAGATGCTTTCTAAGAACTTCCCCTGATATCATCTAAGAATGGATTCTGTGTGCAGATTTTGGACTCTGAACCATGAATCTAGTCATAAATAGAGGAAGGGCATTCCAGGAGAAGGGTACAACATGTACAAGGGATGGAAGCAAGAGAGCAAGTTACGCTTGGGAAGTAAAAGAGTGTCATATGGTTGGAGCACTGGGTATGTGTGTGGTGTAGGTCTGGGCTCAACGAGAAAAGAGACTGGAAAAACAGGTATGAGCAAATCATAGAGAACCCTAAATGACAAGTTACAGAGGGAGGACTGTATCCTGAGGGCAGCGGGGACCAGAGCAGTGTCATGAGAATGTCTGTTTACAATTAAACACAGCAGTGGCCATGTGTGTATTTCTGCAGAGGAGGAGCTCAGCTAATACGTTCTTTGGAGAAATGGTGCCCTAAGGACTCATCTGAGGCTGGTTTTATTTAGATAGTGTGTTGATTTGGGGATGATTTGGGAGGTTGAACCTAAATGAGGTTATGAAGTGTCTTGGTGGCTCTCCCAAAACCACTTCTTGGCACTGCCACTGGTAGGATTCAGAGGGAAGGAAGAGAAACTGCACCTTGTGAGACCTGTAAAGAGGCTACTGTGGTCACCTGTGAGAGATGTTGCATCCTGGACCAGGGCAATGGCCAAGGGCATGTGCAGGGGTAAGCCCCAACCATTTGGACATAGCCGCACCCCCAGGTTGGAAGGGCAGCTTCTTTCTAGACTGACTGCCAGTCTGGTCTTCATCCTTTCGTTCAAAAACCTGACTGTCAAGACATTTGCCAACCCCGGTGCTGCTCTGTGGACCCTAGGCCCAACACAACTTGAAGGACAGTGAGCTCAGCTTCCCGGCCCCTGGGGACCACTGCTTGCAGAAGGAGAACAGGCGTGCCAGGTAGGAGTTTCTCAAACACTCTCCCTTCTCCACCCCTGGGTTTTGGGAATGCATAGAGAACCACTGTGGCTTGGATGTGAGATTTGGAGCTCAGCGACCAAATGAAGTCAGGCTATCCGTCTGTTCTAAATTTAACTCCTTAACCACGTTTGGGCACAGTACCTTGTCTGAGGTTGTTTTCTACCCAAAATGTATAACGTCAGGGCGTGCCAGGGAGGGATGAGGATGATGACAGCAAAGGGCCTAAAAGAAGAAAATATGAGCAGCCCCTGCAGCCAATCTGATAGCACATAAACTCCTAACTCTTCCCTCCACCCCAAAACCTCACTTGGTCAACTGACTGACTACAGACCAGCTGCCGTCTTTAACCAGAATTTAGCAAAATTACCATTTCAGAGTCTCTGTGCATAAGCATGATTCAATACTCCTTTCCTTAACTTCCTTTAAGGGCATAAAATTTGGAAAATATTAATAATTGCTATTTTGAGCATTTGCAGTGTACAAGGCACTAGGCTAAACATTCTCTATTTGTTATCTCATTTAATCCTCACGACAACCCTATGAATTAAGTACTATTATTAGCTTCTTCCTACAGATGAAGAAAAACAAATCTTAAGAGAGACTTAGAATGCCTAAGCCTTCACAGCGAGTGAGTAAAAGAATATAGACTTGGATCCAATATTATCTCAAACTGAGAAGTACTGCATAGATTCCTAAGTGCAGGGAATTTCCTTTGTGGATCACCTGAGCCAGACCACCACCTTTGCAGAGGTAAAATATTGTAGTCCATTATAGATATTAGAAGGAAGTTCAGAGAAGATAAGCGATGTGCCCCATTTCACATAAGAAGTAAGCAGAAGAACAGCAGATGCTGGAGCCAAGGTGCCTGCCCCCAAAACAGGATTCAAAATAAACAGATGCTTTGTATACACACACACACACACACACACACACACACACACACACACAAATACATATATATGTATATAAACTTTTGTTTCGAACTACTTTTACCCAAACCAGTTGCTGTCGAGTTAATTTCCATTCATGGCGACCCCATGTATGTCAGAGTAGAACTGGGCTACATAGGGTTTTCAGTGGCTGACTTTTTTAAAGTAGATCACCAGGCCTCTCTTCCAAGGCAACTCTGGGTGGACTTGAAGCACCAACACTTCAGTTAGCAGCCGAGATTGTTAACTGCACCACCCAGGGACTCCTAAATGACACCATTACTATTCTCATTATTATATCCCCATTGCCTCCATTGCATCACCACCATTACCAACACCAGAAATTCAATAATACCACTATCACCATCAGCATCACCAATACAACTTGGAATACTATTTTGACTGCTACCACTGTCACTATCAAACCCAGCACTAAAACTAAACCGTCAACACCTTACCACCATAATTATCATTAGCACTAATACCCATCACACCACTAAACCACCCAGAGCTAGCCTTCTTGACAGCTTACTATGTGCCAACACATGTGCTAAGCACCTCGTATATATTAACTCATTTATTCCTCATTCTTAATATACCTATTTTGTACAGGAAGAAATTGAGACACAGAGAATTTAAGTAACTTGCCCAAGATCACTCAATTGTTTGTCCTAGGAAAAATATAAACACTGGATGTAAGTACTAAATAAATTTAGATGTCTGCTAATCTAATTCTCTTACTATACAAGTGGAAAGAAGACTGAAGACAGAGAGGCAGGGAATGGCTAAAATCTTGTTCTAACTTTTGAACTAGGACTACGTCACTGTACTATACAGACCAATTTCCCCTCTGTCCTTTTGTATTATTGTTAGATTTTTCCCATTGTATGACGCTTTTTAGCATCTCATACATGCAAGTAGTAGGACAAATAATAGACGAAAAGAAAATGGCCACGGAACCCCAGAAAAAAGACTTTAAATGTAATTTTCCTTCCTCCCCAAACCCCCTAAAATAAGCTTGACAAGAAATGAATTTGTTTTTATTCACTTGAATTTACCCCATTAACACGGCATGTAAATTCAATATGCTCTCTCAGAATTAACATGGAGGTATCACATAGTCTTTCAGACCACAACTCGCCAGCCAAAAGAGAATTCTGAGTCTGTGACTAGGGGAAAAAAGTAAAGTCTTCCAACGTGACTTACATAAATGTAGAGGCAATGAAGCAGAGAAATGAGAGACAATTGCACAAGAGGGCAGGGACAGATTTGGAAAGTCCTCTTAAATCTTAGTGGTGGGAAAAAGTTTGGGCTTGAGTGACATGGATTAATTGCATAGTTGAGGAATGAAACAGTTTATAGCTTCTGAATGGTTTTCTTTTTCAGCTGAGGCACAGCCAGGTCTACAGGAGGTGGCAGCAAAGCTGCCACAAATTGAAGCAAGTTTAGAACTAGGGATTCCGAGAATTGGATGGGGAGTGTGGAATAGCCCCAGAAACTCTGGCTGGGTCTCAGAACAGAAATTCTGTTGAGCAGGTTATGAAATTCTGACATCTTACCCCTGCTCCTGTGGGGAATTCTGGGCAGTGCATAGCCCCTCTGTACTCAGCCTTTCGAATGTGTCCATTCCTCTGGACAATGAAGTCTCAGTTGAGGCTAAAGTCCAGACTTATTTTTCTATTCTAGATTCACCATTTATACCAGTCTGTCTTGCAATGACCCTCCATTTCCAGATCCCTGTTAGAATATTAAAGGACATAGGAGGGAGTAGAAAAAGCAGCAAACAAAGTCAGAAAGCTAGGACTTGGTTCCAGAACTTGCAAAGAAGGAATGAAAAAAGAATCTACATGGAAGCCTCATACTGATTTTGAGTTTTACCAAGAGTTGCAGTTGTAATTATTACTAACTTGATTAGTTATGCTCATGACTCCCCAACCCATATTTCTCTGTCCAACTCCAAATTCTTCTTCAAGATGGTTTACTCATTTCTCATCTTCCCATATTGCCCACCAAAATACTGCCTCTATCTTTTGGCCTTGGTCAAATTTTGTACTGCACATTGAACCTATCATTCAGATAGTCAACATGTACTTTTGAGACCCTACCTTGTCAGTGACACAGGAAGAAGAAAGAAAGAGGGAGAAATAAAGAAAAGAAGAAAGGAGGGAGAGAAGGAGACAGGGAGAGGGAGAAAGAAGGAGGAAAGAAGGGAATTGGGAAAGGAAGGAAGGAGAGAAGGAAGTCATGGCTTGCTGCCCTCAATGTGATTACAGTCAAAAGGGAAGTCCGATAATAATGAACAATTATAAATAGCTGAACAAGTCCCAAACACTGTGAAAGAGAAGCCCTAAGAGGTTTTTACTTGGGGACCTAACCTAGTTTTTCCATGAAGTAACATTTAGGCTGAGAGATAAAGGATGGGTAGATTTCAGCCAGACGAAAAGAGTAAAAATTGTTCTATGTAGAGCAAAAAAGCAGTGAGAAAAAGCTAACAAGTAGAAGAGAACACTGGAGAAACTTCAGCCGTGGACTGTGGCTGTTGCAGGGGAGGGGTGGGGGGAGTTGAGGCAGCACAGGTAGGCAGGGACTAGATCATGCAAGGCCACATAGGCCACGGAAAAGATGCTAGACTCTAGTGCTGTAGTTGTGTTTAGAGCCTTACACATTGCTGCTTCTTAATAAATACAAAGCTAAATGTTCCTTGTGAGGTAGTGGTTGACCTAGAAGGACCCACTGAAGTGTTGTACTTTGTTTATTCCACACATAGCTTGTTCTAGAGATATTATAGGGAACAGGAACTTCATTCATGTGTCCAAGCCTCAATTTTCTTATCTGTTAAATGGAGCGTAATGATAATCACATGAGGTCGTACATGAAAAGCACCTAGTCCCTAGTAGAATTTCAGTAAAAGTGCTTAATCTTTGCCTCTCTTCCATGTTTTTCAGTTTAGATTATCATTGATCCTGTCATACAAATTAAGTAAGGAAAAAAAAAATCCTGAATTGTTAGGTAAGGTATATACAGGTATAATGTCAAAATTAAATAACATTACTAATAATTATATGTGCTCTGTAGGCTCTTGTTTACAAAGTGCACTGATGTTAGGAAGTTGAGGCTGAAGAAGTTGAAGAGTTTCGTATAGTCACTCAACTATTTTGTGATAAGACTGGGACGAGAACCCAGTTCTCCTTTCTGGGTCTAGACCTCTTCCCCTTTACTTCCTCTCCATCTCCAGTCCTGCCCCCTACATCCTCATCGCTAACTCCAATGTTAATTTCCATTCTGCCTGTAATTCTGTGATCCAAGAATAAACACTTGGGTTTTCGTTCCTTTTTTTTTGTGTGTGTGTGTGCACCTCTGTTTTACCTTCTGTAACATAAGAACAGAAAGATCTCCTCCATGTACGCTCCTTTCAGATTTGCTAAGGTGGTCCTGGGAAACAAAGTAAGTGAGAGAATAAACCAGGATATCAGTCTGTTGTGAATCCCTGTGTAGCTATGGTCATGGTATCTGTGCCATACTGACCTGGAGAAAATGTGATGGAGAGTGGAAGGAAGAGAAAGAAGGGTCATGGAAATCTTAGGGGAATATAAGTCTTATCACTTATATGTAGAATCTTGGAATCTCAGTATGCTTTGGACTGAACTGAAACACTATCTAAAGGTTCCAATCCTGAAGACCTCTCTTCCAATTGAAAACTTCTGTCTCTATTTGGTCCACAATTTCTGTCTTTTCCCATATGCAATCCCTCAAATACCTCACTCTTCAAGTACCTCTCGCATGAATTTTTCTCCTCTTCATCCATTTGCTATAGTCATCAGCCAAGGTTTCATTATCTTTCCCTTGGTCTCTCCACTTCCTTTCTTTCCTTTCTCAATCGATTGCCATACCTTGCCTGGTGAATTTTTATGTCTCAGTTCTGGTCATCTTAATAAAAAATAGTCTATGCTTCCCAATCAACCAGTGATGAGGTTAGGAACTATTGAGCATGAAATTCCAGATCCTCCGCAACTGTTCGTGATTTGTCCTGCCAACCTTATCTCCCGCTGGTCTCCTTTACCTTACCTAAACTTGCGCCAAACCATTGCCTTTGTTTCCTGGCACTGCTCTTTTGATGGAATAGTCCCCTTTGCCTAAATCCTCTCTGCCCCGACTCCTAATCTATGCTTGTTTACATCCTCAGTTTATATGCCTTTTCTTCCATGAAGACCTCCCTCCCCCCCATTATCTCCAATGTCATTTGCAAACACAACCCTTCAACTTTCCAGCTGGAAATGGCCTCTAAATTCTTTGAACTCCATTCCCTTTCTCTTTCTTGTACAAAACATTGGCTTATTCCTTTATTAAAATAGTAATAATAATTTGTGGCAACTTCTTGTATTTGCTTTTATATTATAATCCCCTTGAGAAGGGGGCTATATCTGATTCTTTATATTAACCTCAATGCCTAGCATAGTGTTTGACACACAAGAGCCCAATAAACCTTGGTGGAATTAATTGCCTATTCTGCATCCTTTCTGTAAATTGCAGTGAAGAAAAAGTTTGTCAAGAGAGTCAAACATAGCTCTGATAGAAACAAGAATAATCCTCAAATAATGATAATTTATAACATAATTTAGACCAAGAAATGACAAACCGAGAGAGGGTTTTATCCCTTAATGTTTATCTTTGGAGGCCTTATATGCATTATGGTTATAAGAGTCTTGGTCTTGCTCAAAGTTGTTTTGGTTTTCTTCTTTTTCCTGGCCCTCCCCCACACCACTCTCTTTTTACAATGTTCTTAAAAAGTTGAGAATGGTTTATCTTAGCATTTGTAAATTTATTTGTGGATGCAATTGTGAAGCTCATCATGTCAGTTTTATGAGAAGTCGGAGCCCATTGTCCTTAGAAAACGAAAATCATTAACATTGATTTGTTTTGTTACCCAATTGTTTAAATTATAATAACTCCCCATAGGGGTTTTTTAAGTACAGCTGTGTTTATGGATTAAGATCTACTGACTCAAATATTTACAGTGTTCCAAAACTTACGAGAACATACAGTGTCAGGAATTTTCCATAGGCTGATCCTTTGGGCTGGAGTGGGTTTCTGTTCAACTTGAAGAGAAAACTTCAGGAAAATTTCAAAGTGCATCAATAGGTCTATGTCACTGGACCCCCAGACATGCACCAAATGGAATAACTCTGAAGAAGGAAAAACATTGGATAAAATGGCCATATTAACATGAAGTTCATGGCTTATTTAAAGAAGCAGACATGGAAGGTGTGAGGCCCTAAGATGATGAAGGACAGACTCTCTTAGCTTCTAAGATATAGCTTTTTATTGTAACTTTCCTTTCTTGATATTCCTTGAAGACGCCTCTGTTCTGATATAGGTGAAGTTCAACCAGCCTGGAGTGGAAAAAGCTTCATGACCAGGGACAAAGTACTTGGCTTTTCTGGACCCTCTGTCCTCATCTATGATACGAACGTGGTTGGGGGAATATAAGAAGACAGCATTATGCTCTGCACGTGTAGATAGATGTTCGGTGATACTCACTGGCCTCCTTCTCCTTACAGTCGGATTCTGCCCTTGGAAACACTGGCTTAGAAGTGGTATTTTTCCCAGAAGAATCTTGCAAAAGAGCAGGAACAATACTGTCTCGGGAATATGAAAGCCCAAATTCCAGTTTGTCTTTGCAATGGCTTTGCCATAAACTTTAGTTAATCCACTTCCCCTTTCTTAATCCCACAATGTAGTTTCCTACTTCTTGTGCTCAGCTGTAGGCTTCCTATTAGCAACGGTCATGGCTTGTTTGACTTTGTGTGCTCTGGCATAGTGCCAGGTCAGTGAGAAGATCTAAAATGAGTTTTTTTTTTTTTTTGCCTATAATTATCAAATCCATTATTTAAAGATTATGCTTAAGTCTCATTTATCTACTTAGCAGACGTGTATTGATTCTGCTGAAGTTCTATTGCCCCACATGTCCCAGACTTGGAGGTGACCTCAAGGCAAACACTGTATAAATATGGATTTCACACAGTGTGGTTCTT
>NW_004443952.1:5898838-5917871 GCF_000243295.1 Trichechus manatus latirostris | reverse complement strand
AGAAAAATGGCAGGGAAGAAAGAGGAGGAAGGATAGGAGGATAGAAAAAAAATCTACAAATCTGGAATAACCAAACTTGTCTTATCTAATTCATAGGGTTGTCTGGAGATTTAGGAGGAAAAAGCACATTATGCCAAATGGAAGAATAACTTGCCAAACTAAACCATTGTATTTTACAGTTAGTGAAGCACTTTTATATGCATTATCTAATTTGATTCCCCCCAAATCCCATAAACTAGCTTGGACAAAGGTAATTACTCCCACTTGATAGGTTATCCAACTAATATTTAGACCACTGAAATTACTCACCCAGGGTCATACAGGTAAATTGTGGATTGGGACCATGGCCCCTATTTTCTAACTTCAAATGCAGCGTTCTTGCTAACACACCATGCAAGTTAGATGCACTTCCGGAGTTCAGAAAAAGAAAAGACAAATTTGAACTTAAAATAGTAAGACAGAAACACCAAAAAAAAAAAAAAACCCACAAAAAACAAATCCACTGTCATTGATTCCAACTTGTTCTGGTCAGCAGTTGATCACTTTAGCCACAGAAAACAGTGAGCTAATAAGATGAACCAGTTGTCAAGGTGTTAATAGAAAGCGAAATAAATTCATATAAGAATTGCAAAAGTAATTGGCAGAATATAATGCTTGTCCAAAACCCACGCCGTCGACTCGATCCCAACTCAGAGCGACCCTATATGACAGAGGAGAACTGCCTCATAGGGTTTCCAAGGCTGTATCTTTACGGAAGCAGACTGCTACTTTTTTCTCCTGTGGAGTGGCTGGTGGGTTCAAACCACTGACCTTTTGGTTTGTAGCCGAGCGCTTAACCACTGTACACAGGGCTCCTTCCTAAAACACTACACACATGAAAATAAATATTACTATTTGTGGTCTTTTGATAGAGGGTAAAGAACAAGGCATTTGAACTCACACATACCTGCTTTTCAGTACCAGTTAAGCCACTTATCTATTCTGTGATCCTGAATTATGTGAACTGCTTGAGTCTCAGTTTTTCAATCTGTAAATGGGGTTAATGACACCTGCCTCATACAGCAGTTATGAAGCTTAAATACAATAATCTATGGAAAGTGTAGTGTATGTTAATAATATGGCTATTACTAAGGGAGACAGAGATATTGTCTTTGGGCACCTTCTTGCATTTGTAAGGTGAATTCAGATTTTGTTTTGCCATGCTATCATTCTAGGTGAGAGTCGTGCCTTGTCTTGGCGTCCTCTCCATAGCCATATAACAACAAGCATAATCCCCGCCGATCCACCTAATAACAGATGTAATCCCTAAGAATGCTGAAACATGGGTAATTCCTCTGCCTGGGAACATTCTGTGCCTGGCAGTAGGTAAGGGCTTAGAGGGTGGCAGTGGAGGCTTGTCAAACCTTGCTTATACCAAGTACTTCTTCTTCTTGGGGACACTCTCACCCAATAGTTCCCACCAAGATCCCAGCCCCTGGCTCTGCCCCACTTTTGCATCAACCTGTGTTTGCCTTTGACTTCTTGTTGAAAGTGAAACTCAAATGCAAAGATGATTTTGCTCATTTCTCCATTGCTTCAGTCAGTCATTCATTTTACCAAAACATCTTGACTGCTACCATGTGCCTGGCCCCATGCTGTTTGCACTTTTAATGATGAATTTAAGGCAAGGCCCATTGAGTCCTCATCCGTGACAGCTGAGACCTCAAAGACAGCCTGGGTAAAGGTAAGATTGCAGATTTGACCTGATTCTGAATTTTCTGAATCTGTATCATGAATTTAAGAAAGTCATTGTACCTCTCGCAGCCTTAATTTCTTCAACTGATATTTCTCCTAAGCGTTCCTGGAAAGACAATTGAAGAAATGCACATAAAGCACCTAGCACATACTAAATAACTATCACATACCTTTTCCTCCTTGACATAATATTTTGGAGGAAAGAGAATTGGATGTGTTAAAGGAGATGATGAGGAGACTTAAGAGTCTGGCGAAGTCATTTTTCTCTCATTGGCAGATGCACAGTTAATTCTTTTTGAATGACTGACTGAAACAGTGAGAGTCTCAAAGTCCCTTATCGTGTCTTCTACTACTTTGTATTCTTTAACACATCTGCAAAAAGAAACCACTCAACAAGGATGAACTGTGGAGGCTTGATAAATTCTGAGAACCAAGGAGTTACAACATTTTAGATAGGCAAGGTCCACAGAAATGGCCTAGTACATTTTTTAGGCAGAATTAACATGGCACACTTAAAAGGGGAATTAAGGAGAAGTTAATGAAGAAATTTCTTTTGAAGGTATGATCAGGGTCAAAGGATCTAACAAGAAACGGTGCAACACTACAAAGCTAGCAACAGAAGGGAGCCATTAGCACCCTTAGGCCTGAAGGGGCAAGTGGAGGGAACAGTGGTACTAGAGTCTAGAGCAAGGAAACTCTGCTTGTGGGAGATAGCTTCAAACAGGGTTTGTGGTCCTTTGAAGAAGGAAATAGCCATGCCAACACGTGGACTGGTAGAAATTAGAAAAATAAAAAGTCCTATCTCAATCTTCTCTTACCCTTCAGTTTCCTGGCAGTGTCTACCATCGGCCCAATCTAATTGAAAGTCAGTGGGCAAAGCACCCCATTGATGCAGCACACAGAGGTCAGCCTCTTAGATCAGAGCAGGGAGAAAATGGGAAAAGAATGGGTGTGGAGGTGCAAAGGAAGAATAGCCAGCAAACCCATCATAGCTGAGGGAAAACTGATGCTTGGAGAAGAATAGTTATTTGCTCAAGGTCACATGAAGGTTCATTAAGAGAGGTAAGACCACAACTACTGCTTTTATAGAGTCACTCTGTGGCAGGCACTGTCCCACAAGCTTTCACCTCCATTAATTAATTAGTTTAATTAATTGTTATAACGATCCTATGAGGTAGCATTCAAACCATCACATTAAACTGACACACTCCATATTAAATTATTCTCGTTCTGGTTATATAAAATACTATAAGAATTTCATCAGAGTCAACAAAATGTTGATAGTGAGAAAATATTGGAGTGTGAAGCATCAAACCCAAAATTCCAATCATTTTCATTTACCAGAGTCTGGACCTTAGTTAAGTAATGGGGCTGTGGTAGGCAGAATAATGTCTCCCCAAAGGTGTCCCTGCCCTAATCCCTGGAGCTGTGAACACATTATGTTACATGGCAAAAGATGCTTTGCAGACATAATTGAGGTTACTAACTTTAAGATAGGGAAATTACTCTGCCTTATCTAGGTGGCTCCTATTCATATGAACCATTAAAAGCAGAGGGCTTCCTATAGCTGGAAGCAGAAGAGATGTAGCAGAAGGAGACGTTTCTAAGAGATTCTAAGAGTGACAAGGATCCAACACACAGCTGCTGGGTCTGAGGTGTAGGGAGGTACGTGCAAGGACTAGCAAGAGGCTTTAGGAGCTGAAGGTGGCTCTCAGCTGACTGCCAGGAAGAAAATGGGGACTTCAATTCTACAACTGCAAAGAACCGAATTCTGCCAACAACCTGAATGAGCTTGGAAGTGAATTTTTCATCAGAGTCTCCAGATAAGAGCCCAAACCAGTCATCACTTTGATTTCAGCCTTGTGAGAGCTGGAACAGAGATACTAGCTGAGTCCACCCAGACTTCCAACCTACATAAAAAAAGAACTACAGATACATGCAATAACATAGAGAAAATAATTGTGTTGTTTTAGTACACTAAGGTTGTGGCAATTTGTTACAGCAGCAATAGAAAACTAATATCAGTACCACCAGTTGCCATTGAGTTAATTCCTACTCATGGCGACCCTATGTGTGTCAGAGTAGAACTGTGCTCCACAGGGCTTTCAATGGCTGATTTTTTCAAAGTAGATCACCAGGACACTGGGTGGACTCAAACCTTCAACCTTTTGATTAACAGCTGAGCGCATTAACCATTTGCACTACCCAGGGACTCCAGAAAACTAATACAGGGGTATATATACATAGGGGTAGAACTTCAGATTCTCTGAGCTCTGTGGGGACATTCTTGGTGAACCTCCTCATTCTGCAGGCATCCTCGTTAACTTACTCCTGTTAAAATATAGCTTGGACCCACCAGGAAGCCAAAATTAAAAAGAAAAGATTGACAACACCAAGTGTTGGTGAGCATGTAAAGCAACTGGAACTCCCATACATTGTCCAAGGGAGCGTAAAAAGGAACAACCATTTTGGAAAAAGTTGTGGCAGTTTCTTATAAAACTAAATATACACCTATACTATGAGCCAGCAATCATACTCTTAGGTATTGACCCTAGAGAAATGAAAACATATGTCCCAAAACACCTTTTACATGAATGTTCATAGTGACTTTATTCAAAATAGCTCAAAACTGGAAATAGCCCAGACTTATATCAACAGGAGAATGGAAAAATAAACCGTAGTATAGTCACACTATAGAATACCATGTGAAACGTCCAGAATTGATTGCCAAATCCATTGAGACAGAAAGTAGATTAGTGGCTGAGAGGAGGTGGGAATGGGGAATGACTACTAATGGGTATGAGGTTTCTTTTTGGGGTGAAGAAAATGTTCTGGAATTAGATAGTGGTGATTTGTACACTCTTATAAAAATACTAAAATCCACAAAATGCTACACACTTAAAAAAAGTGAATTTATTCAGACTTTATTCTAAGGATAAGAGGAAAAGAGGCAAAAATAAAAAGAACAAACTATAGACGTATGCAACAACATAGAAGAATCTCAAAAATTTATACAAAGTGAAAGACTCTTACACAAAAGAGAAGCTACTATATGATTCCACTTAAAAGTCTAGAATAGTCAAAATTAAACTGTGGTGGAAAAAGTTCAGAACAGTAGTGCTTCTAAGAGGATTGACTAAGAAACGACATAAGGGGACTTTTGGGTAATGGTAATGTTGGATATCTTGATAGGGGTTTAGATTACACAGGTGTAGCCATGTGTCAAACAAACCTTATTAAATGGTCCACTTAGGATTTGTGCATCCATGGTGAATTTCAACCCCAAGAAAAAAGAAATACTGAGCTCTAGTTAATGATATGCATGCTAAAGTATACAGATGTATGCAGCTTACTTTGAAAGGCATCAAAAATAAAGCTGTTTTGTCAAATAAATAGAGCAATGACAGATAGATACTGGAAAAAGCAAGAATAGTAAGATGTTAAATGTAGAATCTAGGAAGTGGGCATAATGGGTATTCACTGCACATTTTTTTCAACTATTCTCTACATTTGAAAGTTTTCATAAAAAAATGTTAGAAAAAAATACAGCTTGATCTCTGCTCGAATGGGGTACTCATTCTCTCCCAACAACAATGGGGTACTCATTCTCTCGCTAGATAGCCCATATTATCACCCATCAGCTCTTCAAGTCAGAACGGTCTTATAGATATGAGCTTTTGCTTTGCTTCCACCCAGTGGTCCTTACTTCATCCTCTGGGGTCACATAGAGAAGGCTGAATCCCACCCTGACCTTTAGAAGGCTGCCCCGAGTGGTATAAGGAGCATGGCCTGTAGAAAGTTCAAGACTGGCTCTGCCCTAAGGCCTCTACTACGCACAGTGTAGTCCTTGGACCAGCAACATGGATATCATCTGGGAGCTTGTTAGAAATGCAGAATCCCAGGCTGCAACCCAGACCTACTGAATCAGAATCTGCAATCTGATAAGATTCTCAGGCGATACGTATGCAAGTCAAAGTATGAGAAGTTCTGAACTATGGTGGGTCACTTAAATTAAAGCAAAGTTCTCTCATCTATAAAAGGTACAAATCAAAACCTACCTCATAGAGTTATTGAGAAGATTAAATGTGATAATATACAGGAAGCACTCAATGCCTGGCACATAGTAAGTGGGAGATACATGTTAATTCTGACTCCCCTTTCCAGTCAAAGTCTTTTAAGTATGTTAAGATAATGATCAAGTCTTTTACAAATCTGCTCTTTTTCATGTTAGAAATTGTCAATTTTATGTTCATCTGGATCTCTCACCTTTCTGACTTTCCATAGTAGTTTTTTGTGCCTTGCAAAATTTTCAGACTTTATCCTGAGGGTGACATGAAGAAATTGGGGGCTTTAAACTGGGAATTGGCATGGTCAGGTTTGTATGTTAGAAAAAGCATTCAGATAACTATGGAGAGGGCTTGGAGAGGCCTGGCCAGATGCAGGGGGGTGAGCCAGGATTCTAACGCCAAAATCTAGATGGGGGTCTAAACCAAGACAGTAACACGGATACAGTGAATTCAACAGGATAGAGATATATTTAGGAGGAATAACTGATAAAAGTAGCAGAGTAATTGGGTGAGAGGGATGAGGGAGAAGGGAGAGTCAATGATGATCCAGAAGATTATGGTGTGGGTGACTGGGTGGGTAAGGGGGGATCTGGATCCAAGACAGCCATAGTATCTACTGGCTTTGGCTGACATTGATACACTGTCAGACCTACAGGAGCATGAAGGTCCTAAGCTGATGTACCTCTTGAGCATTACTTTGATATCTGCTCCAAGAATGGAACCTACATCCCCCCACTCTGGTGCTTCTACGGACATTGCTGCTGGGCCCATCTATGCCGTGGATTTGCCCTTGTTTTGCTCATCCAAAAGCACTATCTGTAAGAATAAAATGACTTCCATTCCATTTCCTGCCTCCTCCTTCCAATTACCAATAAGCACATTCACCAGTGTTTTAAACATTAAAAAAAAAAAAATAATAATAATAATGAATCAATTCATCAATGTTTCTAAATGAGGCTTTTACATGACAGAATGTCTGCCCAGGGACTATGGCTCTGCTTTCTTAATACTGATGGCCTTGGTTATTGGGACTTCCTGGAGGGCCTTTTGTTTTGTTTTTGTTTTAATGAACACACGACATCATAATCCAACCCAGAGCAAATGTCCAAGATCCCCTCCCATCCTCACCCTTCATGAGACCTTCACCAGTTCTGCAACTTCTATTAACTCTAATGGTCTTTGCTAGTGGTGAATGTTCCCTCTGAGCATGCTAGGAGCTCCCCTAATTGGATCTACCTCATTGTGGCCTCAAATAGCACTGGCGGGGGGGGCGGCCTAGGGCTGAGTACCTGGTTATCTCATCCTTCAAGGTTCAGCTGAAATGATATATTCTTAGTGAAGCCCTCTCTAACTTTTTTTACCTGCCTCTAAATGTGGCTCAAGCAGAGTTAGTAGCCTCCTAGTTTTTAAAACACGCTTCTGCTTTCATTGTAGAGGGAAGAAATTAACCTAATAGCTGGCAAGAAAATTTCTCCTAGGGTGAGAAATATTTTGTTCATCAAAGTACTTTGATTAGCTCCATGGGGTGGAAGATAGGATCCTGAGGGCATGGTTAGAAACAGTCAGGTAATAAAAGAGAAACATAGATTACTCAATATCGGAAAATCAGTGGAACTGAGGAATAGAAGACAACAGAGAAGTAAGGGGGAATGAGCAACAAGAAGTTTGAGACTGAATCCTAGGCACATTTGAAGTTTGAACCGAGGTCATCTGAATATCGTGATGGTGCTGGTGTCACTGCAATCCTCTACCTCTCCCTGTTTCAGAAAGCCCATGAGAAGTCTTCATGGAAACGACACTGTGAACATACAGACACATTTATAAACACAAGAATAGGTAACTCACTTGAATAGAACTAATGCAGACACAGTCCTTGACCTAGGAACAGGCAACAAAAAGCTTCTGAACATCTAACATAAGGATATAAATAATCGTCTCAATAATAATACATAACTATCATTTACAGAGTGGAGCCCTGGTGGCACAGTGGTTAAAGTGCTCTGCTGCTAACCGAAAAGTTGGCAGTTCGAAACCACCAGCCACTCTGTAGGAGAAAGATGTGAGAGTCTGCTTCTGTAAAGATTACAGCCTTGGAAACCCTATAGTTCTACTCTGTCCTATAGGGTTGCTATAAGTTGGAATTGACTCGAGGGCAGTGGGTTTGGTGTTTTTTTTTTTAATAGTTTATCATTTACAGAGCTTGCTCTAGGTGTCAGGCACTTTGCTAAGAGTTTTCCCCAAAAATCATGTTTTTGTAAAATTTGCAAAATCATGAGCATATTTCCCATTTAGTTGATAAGAAAACTGCGGCTTGGAAAGGCTACATGGATGACAAAGGTCTCTGAGCTAGAACGTGGTAGAACCAAAAAGTCTTTTTGTTTTTAGCCAAATAATGTTAACCCAAAGCATCTTCCCATGAATAACCAAGACCAGTGGCTGTTGAGTCAATTCATTCTCATGGCAACCCCATGCGTGTCAGAGTAGAACTGTGCTGATTTTTCAGAAGTAGGTTGTTAGGCCTTTCTTCCTAAATGGACTCAAACTTCCAACCTTTGGGTTAGCAGCTGAGTGCATTAACCATTTGCACCACCCAGGGACTCAATGGATAAACAAAAACCAAACCCGCTGCTGTTGAATAGGCTGCAACTCACAGCAACCTTATAGGACAGAGCAGAACTGGCCCATAGGGTTTCCAAGGCTGTAATCTTTACGGAAGCAGACTACCACATCTTTCTCTCTTGGAGCAGCTGGTGGATTTGAACCACTGTCCTGTCGATTAGCAGCTGAGTGCTTAACCATTTGTCACCAGGGTTCTTGGGTAACTTAAGGCAGCTACTAAATAAAGTTTCTGTCTTTTAGTCATAAAATAGCCCCTCAGGTTCCAGAGTAGAGCTCATTTATTCTTAGTTTATAAAATAACTTAATGATGTGTGGCTACCTGGTTGATTTATTAAGGCATTTAAAATTAAGAATTTAATCAGGATTATACCTCAACATAAAAAGAACAAAAATCCTGACAACTGTACCAATAAGCAACATCATGATAACCAAAAAAAAAACCCCAAACCCATTGCCTTCGAGTGAATTCCAACTCATAAGCAACCCTACAGGACAGAGTAGAACTGCCCCATAGGGTTTCCAGGGCTGCTAGATTCAAACTGCTGACCTTTTGGCTAGCAGCCTGAGCTCTTAACCACTGTACCACCAAGGCTCTAACATCATGATAAGCAGAGAAAACACTGAAGTTGTCAGGATTTCATTTTACTTGGATCCACAATCAATGCCCTTGGAAGCAGCAGTCAAGAAATCAAAATGTATTATTGCACTGGGCAAATCTGCTGCAAAAGACCTCTTTAAAATTTTACAAGCAAAGATGTCACCTTGAGGACTAAGGTGTGCCTGACCAAAGCCACGGTATTGCCTCATTTGCGTGCAAAAGTTGGACAATGAACAAGGAAGACCGAAAAAGAATTGATGCATTTCAATTATGGTGTGGGTGAAGAATACTGAATATACCATGGACTGCCAGAAGAATGAACAAATCCGAATCTGTCTTGGAAGAAAATATAGTCAGAATGCTCCTTAGAAATGAGGATGGTGAGACTTTGTCTCACATACTTTTTTTTTTTTGCAGTTTCAGCAGAAATTTATTATTTTTTATTAAAAATCCCTGTTAGTTATAATAACAAAAACATTTTTATAAGCCTAGCTTATGTGTATTAATATACCTACAAGGCTAAAACTCTATACTAATTTACTTTTTGAACTTCTAATGTGCTCTGGTTGGAGCTGTCATTATTACCCAGTTACAAAGATGCTTTGAATCCCGTGGTTCCATCTGCATGCACTACGTACATGTACTGTTGTTTTTGCTGCTGACAGTGTTTTTGCAGCAGGGTGGGGATCAGAGGACCATGCTTTTGGGGGACATCTAGGTCAACTGGCATAACAAAGTTTATTAAGAGAATGTTCTGTATCCCACTTTGGTGAGTGGTATCTTAAAAGCTAGCAAGCAGCCATCTAAGATGCATCAATTGGTCCCAACCCACCTGGAGCAAAGGAGAATAAGAACACCAAAGACACAAGGCAAGTATTAGCCCAAGAGACAGAAAGGGCTACATAAACCAGAGACTTTAGCCTGACACCAGAAGAAGTAGATGGTGCCCAGCTACACCAATGACCGCCCTGACAGGGAACACAACAGAGAGTCCCTTACGGAGCAGGAGAAAAGTGGGGTGCAGAACTCAAATTCTAGAAAAAAGACCAGACTTAATGGTTTGATTGAGACTGGACGGACCCTGGAAGACATGGCCCCTGGACTCTCCATTAGCCCAAAACTAAAACCATTCCCAAGGCCAACTCTTCAGACAAAGGTTAGACTGGACTATGACACATAAAATGATAGTCGTAAAGAGTGTGCTTCTTAGCTCAAGTAGATACATGAGACTAAATGGGCAGCTCCAGTCCAGAGGTGAGATGAGAAGGCAGAGAGGGTCAGGAACTGGTTGAATGGACACGGGAAATCTGGGGTGGAAAGGAGGAGTGTGATGTCACAGTATAGGGAGAGCAATTAGGGTCACGTAACAATGTATGTATAAATTTTTGTATGAGAGACTAACTTGAATTGTAAACTTTCACTTACAGCACAATTTTTAAAAAAGGCATGTTTTCTAATTAAAAAAAAAACAACTTTAAGTCATTCACATCAGTGTGATTATCGATGGGTATGAGTTTATTGTTGTCATATTATTGTGCTTTTTTTTGTGGTGCTAATGTTTTCTTTCTTCCTCTTACTTTCTTGTACTGAATTCCTTTTGTTTGTGGATTTTTTTTCTTTTGTTACTATAAATTTTGAGTTTACTGAGACTTTATGTTTTTCTTTTTTATTCTGATGAGTAGGTTTGTTAACTTTCTTTGTGGTAACCTTGAAATTTACCCTTATCTACCTAATTTGAACTAGTTTTTTATTACTTGAGATCACCTTGACTTCCTCTCCATTTGAAAGTTCTATATATACACTGTTTATTACCCCTTTTATTATGTTGGCATTGTCATCATTTACCCACTGACATCTCTGTTTTCCTGTTTTAAGACTTATAGCTTTGTTATATTATTGAGAGTTCTTTATGTAGGTTGGTATCTGGCTGATAACTGTCCTGTGTCCTAGACTCTAGTTGTTGTCTGATGTTGGTTCTTTAACTGAAGGACTCCTTTTAAAATTTCTTGTAAGTTTGGATTGGTTTTTACCAATTCCCTTAATTTCTGTTTATTTGGAAATATCCTCATTTTGCCACTGTATTTGAGAGTTTTGCAGGATATATTCTTGTTTGGCAGTTTTTTTCTTTCAAGGTTTTATATATGTCATCCCATTGCCTTCTTGCCTGCATAGTTTCTGTTAAGTAATCAGAGCTTAGTCTTATTGTTTCCCCTTTGTAAGTGACTTTTTGTTTTTCTTGAGCTGCTCTCAGGATTCTTTCTTTGTCTTTGGTTTTGGCAAGTGTGATTATGGTATGTCTTGGTGACTTTCTTTTGGTGTTTATTCTATATGGGGTTCATTGAACATCCTGGATGGTCAACTTTTCCTCTTTCATAATATTTGAGTTTTCTGCAAGGAAATCTTCAAAAATCTCTGTGTTTTCCATTTTCTCCCCATTCTACAACTCTGATCACATGCACATTTTTGCTTTTGATTGTGTCCCACATAATTTCTTAGGTTTTCTTCATGTTTCTTCATTCTCTTCTCTGATTTTTCCTCAAAGGGGGGGGGGGTCCATGTATTTGTCTTCAATCTTGCTGATTCTGTCCTCTGCTGTTTGAAACTTGCTCCTAAACCTTCTATTGAGTTGCCCATTTCTGAATGAGCTTTCCACTTCCAGTTGCTGTTTTTGTATGATTTCGAATTGTTTATTTATTTTGACATTTTGTTCTTGTATTATTTTCCTGAATTCTATGCTTTGTCTGTGTTTTCCTTGATTTTGGCTATGTTTTGGTTGATTTTGTCTGCACTTTCCATGATTTTGTCTGCGTTTTCCTTGATCTTCTTCCTATATCATGGAGAGCACTAAATATTAGTCTTTTAAACTCCATATCAGTTAGTTCTGTTGTTTTTTCTTCTACCAGAAGGTGATCTGACTATTTTGGTCACTTGCTGGAGGCATCTTGTCCTGCTTAAATGCACCTCTCACTCTGGCCTGGGGATGACAGGCGTCTACCTGGGTTAAGAAAGTGTCTGAAGCTTGGGGACTGTGGTAGCAGTCAAAGGACACTGGTCATGGTCCCCCGAGTGGCCAGGACATAAGGCGGAATGGGCTGTCTCACATACTTTGGACATTTTATCAAGAGGGACCAGTCCCTGGAGAAGGACATCATGCTTGGTAAAGTAGAAGGTCTGTGAAAAAGGGGAAGACCCTCAACGAGATGGACTGACACAGTGGCTGCAACAATGGGCTCAGAAATAGCAATGATTGTGAGAATGGTGCAGGAATGGGCAGTGTTTCATTCTGTTGTACACAGGGTTGCTATGAGTTGGAATTAACTCGATGGCAGCTAGCAACAACAGTGGTGAAGGAATATGAGAAGTAGATCCATTGACAACCTAAGCAAATGCTGGGATACTGAACACCAATGAGTATGGATACAAAATACACACACACACACACACATAAAACAAAAATAACTAAAACAAAAGGAACAGAATCATGGGAAAGTTGAGTGTTAGGTTAAGCAGTTGAAGTTGTCACTATATTCTGGTACAGAGTGTCACTATGAAGACTGATAATTCTGGGTTAAAAAGAAATCCTTTTATTGTATTTCCTATATTCCTATTTTTTTAAGTAAGTTGAAAGAATAAAATAATTTCAGCAGAAAATAATCAAACCTAAATGGCTAAAATTAGCAATGGTGCAATGAAACATCTCTAGTTATGGAGAGAGGAAATTTACGTACCAGCCCTGGCCTTTTCACGTATTACTCCTGTGATCCAGGGCTTAACTACTCTGAATTACACTCAGCTCCTCTCCATAGTGCAATACTAAGAGTCTTTCCAAGAGTCCTTGTGAAGATGAAAATAGATGACATATATAACATGCCTGGCACATATATTTTGTTCAATAATGCTATACTGAATCAGATTTAAAGAAAGCTTTGGCACCCAAATGGAAAAGCTCTTACAATTGGAAGAGTTTTCCAACATGAAACAGGGCTTGTCCAAAAACAGCATGTACATGAAATATTCACTCATCAATAGAAAGAGAGAGCAGGAGGGAGACTTTCCCACCCGTGTTATCTATCTCCACTTTGTGGAGAGAGCCTTAACGTGTCAGAGACATTAGCTCTTGTCCTTTATATCCCAGCCAGCATCGCCCAGGAGACAGAAATAGCATTCATCGAAAGCCGCAATTACTTCATTTCACTGGCCCATTTGTGTGAGATGTGCCTTGCCTCACAGTGACTGCATGGGGCCGAAAGTCCAGCAAACAGAGCCTCTGCTTGTCCAAGAAATAGCCCTGCAAACAGGAGAGGACAACATGTTCCCTGAGCAGATCAGGACCCTTGGCTGTTTTGCAGGTGTTTTTGTTTTTCAGGCCAGAAACAGTGTCTGAAAACTGGGGATTTCCCAAGCCCCATTCGTCAGTCGGCCAGGCTTCCTCTGACATCATCTCTGAGTGATGGGGTGCAGAGAGGGGGTCACGCACAAGGCAGTTCAGGGGAAGGTGCAGCATGATTGTGGGAAATTGGGGAGCTAGTGCCAGACTAGTCAGAAACAAGGACTTTCTGAAAGACTGCCTGGCACATGGTGGGCATTCAAGAAGTAGTTCTTGAATTAAACACTAAGATGAAAGGACTTGACAGTATATAACAGAGCTGCGATTTCAACCAGAGTGACCAACTATTCTGATTTGCCCAAGACTGATGGATTTCTGGTGGATATAAGACATTCAGTGCTAAAACTCAGGACCCACCCACTGCCATCAAGTTGCTTCTGACTCATAGCGACCCCGTAGGATTTCCAAGGCTGTAAATATCTGCGGAAGCAGACTGCCACATTTTTCTCCCGTGGAGCCTCTGGTGGTTTCAAACTGCCGACCTTTTCGTTAGCAGTTGATTGCTTTAACCACTGCGCCATCAGAGCTCCTTAAAACTGGGGAAGTCCTGGGCAGACTGGGATGAGCTGTTCACCTTATCTTCAATCCAGGCATGTTTGACCCCAAAGCTCATGTCTTTAATCACAAACTAAAAACCTGTTCTCAAGAGTCTTGAGTTTAATAGGGGAAACAAGACATGGGCCCAGGCAACTATCATATAAATTGAAAGGTCCTACTTCATGGAGAGAAGGAGTTAGCAGTTTTGCTAACTACCATCACCAACTACCACTAACCTTCCTTTCTAAGAGCCTTCAAATTTTGTTCAGGAAATCCTTCCATTAAACATGTGCTTCAGTGAGCCAATCATGGAAATAGGCAGTGAAATAGACAGTGAATTTGCCAGTGAATGGTTTAGTAATGAGCATGTGACATAATTTTAGTCAATGAAACATAAGAGGTCTGATAGGTAGATTCTTGGAAACATTTCTTTGCTCTTAAAAAGAACACGTCAACAAAAGCTCTCTTCACCCACTGGATATATTTATGTCTGTTGTGACTTGGAACTGTGATGCCCTTTTAGATTTACCAAGGAGATTAAAGCTAGGCTGGAAGATGGGGAAAGGTAGAAAGGACCTGAGTCTTTGATGACATTTTTAAGCTATTAAATTAACTTACCCTGCAGCCATCTTACCTCAGAACTTGTGAGCAAATACACTGTCTTTATTATCAAAGCCATTTGAGATCAGGCATTCTGTTAGGCAGTCAAAAGCATACTAATGGATACCATATGCAAAATGTGATATGACATCAGAGGAAGGAAAGATTCTCAGCAGATGATGGGGTCAGGGAAGGCTTCATGAAGTACCTAGCACTTAAGTGAGATGTGGAGGAAGGATATGTGTTCAATAGACAAAAATCTATTGGTTCTGGTACTTTCTAGCTGTATGACTTGAGCAAGTTACCTCTTCTCTTTGCGTCTCAGTTTTCAAATCTATAAAATGGGGCCAGTAATAAGTACCTAGAAAGTTTACTAAAGATAACATAAAATGCCTAGCACAGTACTCAGCATACAGGAAATACTCAATAATTTTCCATTTCTCAGATCCCCGTCTGTAAAAATAGTGTGGTGGCAGTGTCTGACTTCTTCTAACTTCACATGAGGCAAGGAGAATCAAGATTAACAGCCCAAGACTGATTGCTATGAGATGGAGGTCAGACATATCTCCTCTCCAATCTTTTTACCATTCTGACAACCAATCGTCCCTCCCACAGCACTCTCTCCTTCTTTGCTGGGTTTGATAGTTCTTTGCAATGGCCACACAGAACTCACAGACCATACTCACCGTTGTGGGGTTTATTAGGGAAGTAACAGGTTACATTCAGGAATGCTCAGGATACAGTTCTTCGACCAGGACAGCCTCTTCTCGGCCATGTCCGCAGGCACACCTTTTTCTGGCCCGTTAGTCCGGCCTCTGCCCTGCTCAGGCAAGTGTTACAAAGCTCTTTTGCTCTGCCGATAAGTACCCAGAGGCACCCGACTCTGCCAGTAAGCCTCATGCCTGAAGACACTCAGCTTTCTTGCTCTATGGGCCAGGAATCCCACCACACCGTCCTCTGCTGGTCTCTTTCCAGTCTCCTGGTTCTGATGCTTCTGCTTCTGCTGTTTCTCTGCCACAGATTCTCATTGTCTCTGGTGTTACAACTCTCCCTCTCTGTCCTCGTTCTGCTGCCTCTGATTTCTGCGTTACAGCTCCTCTCTCTCTCCGTGTCTCCCTTTAAGCCTAGCAGAATGGCAAAACTAACCAATCCCCTTGTTAGGGTTCCATACACCTTACTTGCATGGTCCCACCCCCCCACAAGGGTGCCATGTGGCATATTTACATTATTAACAAAGTATCCAATCCCCTTAGTGGGCCACAAGCACCTCATTTGCATAGTTCCACCCAGTCATCTGATGGGAATTACAAAACTATGGCTAGAAGGGCCATATTAAGTAGTTCACTGCACCACATCTTCCCTTGGTTGACTTTCTTTTGAGGATCTATCTCCTCATAAAGAGAGATGTTGCTTGGCTCCAACTGTAGATTCACAGCTCCTCTTGTAGCTGGCTCTTCTTCAATGAGCTTGAGTTTACACTTCTTCCACCAAATCGCTAGAATACATATGCAGCCAACTTCTAGGAAATGTTATACAATCATTTCAAAGGGGGGAAAATATGATAGGCAAATTATGTCAATATTATTCTCAAAGCAGTATTTTGGAGATAAAGCCTATCCCATATGTTCTGCCTCACTTACTTTGGCATTTTTAATAGTTTAACTGTAGCAGCTGCTCTTGCTCACTAATTGCCTGCAACATTAAACAATGGATGCACATCAGTTCCCAGGCTTTTCTTCTTAGTGTCAACCCCAGTGCTTCCAGATTTTTGCAAGTTTCCCTAGGTCACTTCATTCCTCTTGTGCTAAACTTTCTCAGCATATGATTGAGCAAAAGATGGTGTATGACAGATCAAGGTGACCTTTGGCATAAGCCTTGGTGAAACTAGAGCAGTAACAGATGGGGATCCAGACCCCAAGACAATCTGGCCCAAGACACAATCTTTCCATGACTCAAAGAACCTTGACTAAGTTTCCATCACCACCCCTGGTTGATGGGTGATTTTCCACGTGAATTTGTTGGGCCATTCTTTGTCAGAGACTATGTACAGCCATGCATTTTGTTGTCCAAGCTAAAAACTTGACATTTATTGTTGATTCTTTCTTCTGATAACCTATTTCAAGTCAGTATCTAAGTCCTATCAGTGTTTCCACTTAAATTCTTGACTCTGTCTATTCTGTCAGTCTCCATGGTTCCTACACAAGCCACCAACTTCTCTAGCTAGGATCAATAGCATCCCAACTAATATTTCCTGACCTCTGTTTCACTCCACTCCACCCATGCCTCATCCTAGCTGAAATGACCTTTCTAACACATGAATTATATCATATTATTCTCTTGAATCCCCTTCCACTGACTCCCCACTAGTCTCATAAAAAGTTCAATCTTATCATCCTGGTTGACTCTAAATCTGTACTGTACGAATTGGTAGCCACTAGCCATACATGGAGCCCTGGTGGTGAAGTGGTTAAGACCTTGACTGTTAACCAAAAGGTCTGCAGTTTGAATCCACCAGCTGCTCCTTGGAAACCCTATGGGGCTGTTCTACTCTGTCCTGTAGGGTCACTATGAGTTGGAATCGACTCAGAGACAATTGGTTTGTTTTATTTTATTCTTTTAGCCACACATGGCTTTTTAAATTACATTTAATTAAAATCAAAATTTAAAATTCAATTCCTCAGTCACAGAGGCCACATTTCAAGTGCTAACTTACCATGTGTGGTTAATAGCTACCATTTGAAACAGTGATGACATAGACTACTTCCTTCATCACAAAAATTTCTCTTGGACAATCTTGCTCTAAATATTGAAAACTGGCTAATATTACTTATCTAGTAACTAGGTAGCACTTTCAATGCTCAGTCAGAGTGTATGTTAGAACTACACTTCTTTATATGCCCAATGCTATAAACTGAGAGTAGTCAAAAAAGAATAATCTAAATATCAAATTAATTCTCTCTTTTAAAACTCTGTGTCAGTCTTTGGCCTGCTTGTCCTAAGATGTACTTCCTGCCCTTCCATTTCTTTGATTTGTACCACAAGGGAGAGGTGTTCTGATGCAATGGTTTCTGAGTAAGCTGATTAGGGCTATACTTGAGATGTTCCAACTCACTAAGAATCTGAGAAATAAAAATTTAAACAGAAGTGATATACATTGCCATCATATGGGGGAAATGGTGGCTGCAAGCACTGCTGAAGAGAATATAAACTGATGCAACCATTCCAGAGAGCAGCAGTTCTTAATGATATTAAGAATGCTTTATGCTCCAGAGGAAAAATCTCACACAGATACCCAAGGAGATGCATTCAAGGATGCTTATCACAGCATTATTTGTGGTAGCAGGTTATGGGACACAATCTATGTGTTCATGATGAGGAGATTTGATGGATAAAATATGGAAGATGCATATTGCAGAATACTATGAACAGTCAGAAACAAGTATTAAGATGTACACATACTTATCTTAAGTAACTCTGCTGGATGATATGATCTTATACCCAGAAAACCCCAAAGAATCCATAAGGAAACTACTGGAACTAATAGAAGATTTCAGCAAAGTATCAGGATACAAGACAAACATACAAAAATAAGTTGGAGTCCTCTATACCAACAAACAGAACTTGGAAGAGGAAACCACCAAATCAATACCATTTACAATAGCCCCCAAGAAGATAAAATACTTAGGAATAAATCTAACCAGAGACATGAAAGATCTATACAAGGAAAACTACAAAACACTACAGCAAGAAACCAAAAGAGACCTGCATAAGTGGAAAAACATACCTTGCTCGTGGACAGGAAGACTCAACATTGTGAAAATGTCAATTCTACCCGAAGTGATCTACAGATACAATGCAATCCCGATCCAAATTCCAATGGCATTTTTTAATGAGCTAGAGAATCAAATTGCCAACTTCATATGGAAAGGGAAGAGGCCCTGGATAAGTAAAGCATTACTGAAGAAGAAGAACAAAGTGGGAGGCCTCACACTACCTGATTTTAGAACCTATTACACCACCACAGTAGTGAAAATAGCCTGGTACTGGTACAACAGATACATAGATCAATGGAACAGAATTGAGAATCCAGACATAAATTCATCTGCCTATGAGCAGCTGATATTTGATGAAGGCCCAAGGTCCGTTACTTGGGGAAAAGACAGTCTCTTTAACAAACAGTTCTGGCATAACTGTATATCCATCTGAAAAAAACTGAAACAAGACCCATACCTCACACCATGCACAAAAACTAACTCAAAATGGATCAAAGGCCTAAATATAAAATCTAAAACAATAAAGATCATGGAAGAAAAAATAGGGACTAAGCTAGGAGCCCTAATACATGGCATAACAGAATACAAACCATAAGTAACCATGTACAAACACCGGAAGATAAACTAGATAACTGGGAGCTCCTAAAAATCAAACACTTATGTTCATCAAAAGACCTCACCAAAAGAGTAAAAAGACAACCTACAGACTGGGAAAAAA
>NW_004443952.1:5860559-5898738 GCF_000243295.1 Trichechus manatus latirostris | reverse complement strand
GGCTAACAGACACATGAGGAAATGCTCAAGATCATTAGCCATTACAGAAATGCAAATCAAAACTAACATGAGATACCATCTCACCCCAACAAGGCTAGCATTAATCCAAAAAACACCAAATAATAAATGCTGGAGAGGTAGTAGAGAGACTGGAACACTTATACACTGTTGGGGGGAATGTAAAATGTCACAACCACTTTGGAAATAGATTTGGCACTTCCTTAAAAAGCTAGAAATAGAAGTACCATATGATCCAGCAATCCCACTCCTTGGAATACATCCTAGAGAAATAACAGCCATCACATGGATAGATATATGCACACCCATGTTCACTGCAGCACTGTTCATGATAGCAAAAAGACAGAAACAACCTAGGTGCCCATCAACGGATGAATGGATAAACAAATTATGGTATCACACAATGGAATACTATGCAACAATAAAGAACAAAGATGAATCTGTGAACCATCTAATAACATGGAGGAATCTGAAAGGCGTTATGCTGAATGAATTTAGTCAGTCGCAACAGGACAAATATTGTATAAGACCACCATTATAAGAACTCAAGAAAAGGTTTAAACACAGAAGAAAACATTCTTTGATGGTTACCAGGGTGAGGAGGGAGGGAGAGGGGTATTCACTAACTAGATAGTAGACAAGAATTATCTTAGGTGAAGGGAAGGACAGCACACACTACAGGGGAAGTCAGCACAATTGGTCTAAATGAAAGCTAAGAAGTTTCCTGAATACAACCAAACCCTTCGAGGGATAGAGTAGTAGGGGTCTGGAGACCATGATTTCAGGGGACATCTAGGTCAACTGGCATAACAAAGTTTACTAAGAAAATGTTCTGCATCCCACTTTGGTGAGTGGCATCTGGGGTCCTAAAAGCTAGTGAGCGGCCATCTAAGATGCATCAATTGGTCCCATCCCACCTGGAGTAAAGAAGAATGAAGTACACCACGGACACAAGGAAGGTACTAGCCCAAGAGACAGAAAGGGCCACATAAACCAGAGACTTCATCAACTTGAGACCAGAAAAACTAGATGGTGCCCTGCTACCACCAATGACTTCCCTGACAGGGAACACAACACAGAGTACCTGATGGAGTGGGAGAAAAGTGGGGTACAGAACTCAAATTCTAGTAAAAAGACCAGACTTGGCGGTTTGTTTGAGACTGGAGGGACCCCAGAAGATATTGCCCCTGGAATCTCTGTTAGCCCAGAACTGAAAGCATTCCTGAGGTCAACTCTTCAGACAAAGATTAGACTGGACTATTGGACATAAAATGATACTTGTGAAGAGTGTGCTTTTTAGCTCAAGTAGATACATGATACTAAATGGGTAGCTCCTGTCCAGAGGCGAGATGGGAAAGCAGAGAGGGTCAGGAGCTAGTTGAATGGACATGGGGAATCCGGGGTGGAAAGGAGGAGTGTGGTGTCACAGTACAGGGAGAGAAACTAGAGTCACATAACAATGTATGTATAAATTTTTGTACGAGAGACTATCTTGAATTGTAAACTTTCACTTAAAGCACAAAAAAAAAAGATGTACACACAGTTATCTTAAAGACATAATATTATATTCTTACTCTGAAATATTAGTGAACAATGCAATAATAATAATTTTAAAATTACTGAATTATGCAAAAACTTGCATGAATCTCACAGATATTAAGCTAAATGAAAGAGGGCAGCAATAAAAGAATACATACTGTATGATTCCATGTTTATGAAGTTTATGAACATGCAAACTAATCTATGTAAAATGAATCAGAACTGTGGCTGCCTCAGTTTTTTTTTTTTTAAGATAGCCACAAAATCAAGATCACACCAAAAAATAATAATAATTCTTAATATTGTCAAATATGCAGACAGTATTCTAGTTTCCCTGATTGTCTAAAACATACAATTTTACCATATATGTCCAAAGCAAGATCAAAACAAGATCTAAAGCTATCATTTTGGGTCATATGTCTCTTAAATTTAATTAACAGGTTCCCCATCTCCCTTTGTCTATGTGTGTTTGTATATGTGAGTACATGTGAGTGGTTGTGCCTGATTTATTTGTTGAAGAAATCTGGCAATTTGTCCTTCAGAATTTTCCTTATTATGGATTTTGCAGATTGTATTCTTGTTTAGTATCTTGCTCTGGTCCTGTGTTTTCAATGAAGTAATAAAGTTGAGTTCTTTTTGGGGGGAGGCGGGGTGGGCAATAATACTTTATAGGAGATTTTGTGTAGTCTCTGTTGCATCAGGGTACAACTAATGTCTGATTATGTTTCTCCATTGTGATTTTAAGATTTATCAGTGGGTTCATGTGTTTTCAGTCTGATATATCCATTTTAAAGTTCATCATCAGATTTTAAGTTTAAGAAGCCATTAATTAATGATTATTGCCCAGATTCATTATTTCTTTAGGGGTGACAAATGGTGATATTCTATCATTACTCCTGTGTTTAATAGTTGCAATTGTGCTATAAAGAAGGATTTTCTTTTCACAGTGTTTGGATACATGAGGTACAGTTCTTGTAAGAAAGATAAGTTAATGCTTGATTCCTTTCCCTTGTTTAAGAGTTTTCAGAATTGAGTTGGCTCCTATAAAAGTGAAAAATGAGAGTTTAGGATTTGTGTTTAAAAGTATCTTTATGAACTCATGATCCTACAATATTTGATATGTTTTCATCTGTTTCAGTTATTATTCTCTTTATGGCCCAAACTCTTCCATTTTTTGGCAGTGGGAGGTCCTGAGTCCTTTTGACACAACCTCGTTCATTGATAGTTTTCTTGCTTTCAAGTAGGATAAGATATCCCAGGTTAAACTCATTTGTTTCCTGCTCTAGACCTGGAATTAATTCATTATTTCTCCAAGGTGCCCTGGTTCTCTTTAGTGGGAAATTATATTTCAAGACCAGAGTCATCTGGCAATGGAGACACACTCACTGCTGCTGGCCAGTATCGGGCAGACATTCCTTTTCAGCCTTTTCAGTGGATGGAGCTAGAAAACATATGTATTTTAAAGAGAAAATGTTTTGCAAATTCATACTATTTCCAACTCAAATTTAGGTAATTTATAGTTTGTTTGACACCTAGACTTTAGATTTGTATCTTATCTGCTGAAATTTTTTGATTACTAGGTACTTATTTGCTTTATCCAACTATAATAGTTAATAATTTTTAGAATAAGAAAACCAACATTATAGCTAACAATATTATTGAGAGCAAGTTAAGTATTTTTTTAGTTCATTTTGTCCTTAGAAATATCCCTATATCATTGTATTTTGTACTCAGTTTATGTAAGTCTTCTACATGTGATTAAGTCATCAACTTAATACATAGTTAGATCCATTTGTTACATTTTGCTTTTGACTTTTAGGGATTGCCATTTTAATTTATTTATTTTTAAAATCATGTAAAATACTTACATGGCTCCAAAGTCAAATTTACAAAATGAGATGCATTCAGAGAAATCTAGATTTTGTTTCTGTTACTTCTATGTCTTAGGCTGGGTTCTCTAAAGCAAAAAGAGTGAAGCATATATATATATATATATATATATATATATATACACACACATACACACACATATGTGTATATATATACATATATACGTGTATATATATGTGTATATATGTATATATAAAGAGAGAGATTTATCTCAAGGAAATGGCTCACACGTTTGTAGAGGCTGGCAAGTCCCAAGTCCATGGGTCAGGCGTCAGGCTGGAGCCTCCTCCTGACTTATGTAGCTGCAGGGCTTTCAAATTCAAGATCGGCAGGTCAGAAGGCAGGCTGCTGGCCCAAGTCCCAAGAACTGGAGGTCAGATGCTGACGAGCCAAATGCAGGATTCAGAGCAGAGCAAAAGCCAGCAAGCTTTGTCAGAAAGTCCATATATATTGGATGCAGGCCACACTCCAAGGAAACTCCCTTTCAACTGATTGGCTTCTCACAGCAGATCCCATCATGGAGATGGTCACATTATATCAGATCTCGTCATGGAAGTGATTGCATCATTATACAACTGCCAAACTACATCATAACTGCCAAACCACTGAGAATCATGGCCCAGCCAAGTTGACACACAACCTTAATGATTATACTCTACCTTCCCTCTCCATCCTCCATATAGATATCAAAACCTGTTGCTGTTGATTTCGACTCAAAGCAACCCTATAGGACAGAGCAGAACTTCCCCATAGGGTTTCCAATTTTTTTTTATGGAAGCAGACAGTCACAACTTTCTCCTGTGGAGCAGCTGATGGGTTCAAACCACTGTGCCACCAGGGCACACACCTCCATATAGACAGTACTTTAATTTGTTTCTTTTTGATTATTCCTCCATTTGTATATATGTGCATATGTGAGTCTTAGATAAGGGGTAACATTTGCTATACATGCTGTTCTGGCCATTGCCAAGCCTTATTTAAAAAATGAAGAATCCTTCCTTTGAAATATTCAACTTTCCTACACCTACACCAACTGTTTAAATAAAAAAGTTTATGTAGAGCAAGTTTTCGTAACAAAAGGCACGCATACATTCTATAGCCAATGGGAAAGGGACTTGAAAAGTTAAGAAAGTTCCTTTGAAGGCTAATGTCTATACCTATTAAGATTCACAGCAGAGTTTCTTTTCCCTTCGGAGTTGAACAGATTTTCGATGCGGAAAGTGCAGGTTTTAGTAATGGAAATGGCCTTGTGTGTGTACAGAACTGGGTTTGTGGACATTAAAAGTTATTTGACATGCGCCGATCTCTTACTGGTAAGAATTTGGGAAAAGCAATTTCTTTCCTGCTTCTTTGATCTCCTCCCAAATCCCGTGGTGGTATATTATGGCTGGAGAGAACTGTAAATGTTAGTGAGCAGCAATTTGAAAGCCCTAAAAAATGTAGCTGCAAAGGCAATTCAAACATCAGGTATCCTTCCTGTCATCCGGACTCTGGTTTTAGAGCTATTGAGGGAGCTCTGTCAAATCGCAAACTGCATTGAATTGCTGATCTGGTATGAATACTCAAGTTACCCTGAATATCTGCATTTTCAATGCAAGAGAGCAGCTGTTACTTTATTCCGCCCTTCCTTAAAGAAAAACTTTATATATATGTATGTATATGCACAGCAAAAAAAAAGAAACCTATATATATACACACATACATACACACATTTCACAAAAAAAGGCATTTCTTTCTAAAGACAAATATGGCAATTTTAAATAAGAGCAGGGAGCTGTAATTTTTGCCCAGTCTAAATGTATGTCTTACCTCTGATGTTTTTCTCACTGAGGTGAATTTTCATACCCATTTGCAGTTTGGGAACTGTGTTCAGTAAGTGTGTTTGGGGAGGTTAATGATAGGGAAGAGAGAGGTCATACAACCGCTGCTACAATAACTGCGAAGAGATAGAAGGATAATAAACAGGACAATCAAGTAGATTGAAAATCCTATGCTTTATAGTCTCTCTCTTCCCTCTCTCTTCCTCATAATTAGTAGTATAGAACATAAATGCATAGTTTATTGTTAGGTGTATAAAACAAATTTTATTTCACTAATATAGCTCACATTCAAACACATATGCATTGTATGTTTAGTATCTCTAACTCTGTCGATGATACTCACGGGAGTTTCCCATCTTCCACCATTCTGAATTATTAAAAACAGTCTGTCTACCAAAATGGAAGCTGCTTGTCCCAAGGAGACTGACCACAAAATCTTTCAGTATCAGTCACCATCCTTCTGAAGTAGGTAAGACAGAAATTGATGTCAAACCAAATGGCCGTCTCCGTTCATTCTAACCAAGCCAGTAGTAACCCCAAAAGAGAATTTTAAAACCGTCTGGCTAAGTATTTAAGGAAAAGTCATCTTTTATAATTTTGTCTACTTACACTCTATCCCACCCCTCCATCTCTGCCTGCCCCAGCCCCTCCAAACCATCCTTCGCTCTCCAGAATTAAGGGAGACTTGCTCAGAAAACACCACCAAACTGAAGAACTGGGAGACCCATTAAATTCTTGCTCTACTATCAACACGCTGTGTGACCTCAGGTCAGCGCTTTCCCTCTCTGCACCTCAGTTTCTTTCACCATAAAAAGACAGGCTTGGAATAATGATCTCCATGGCTCCTTTCAACTCTGACATTTGAGGAATCTACAAAAACTCTCTAAGATATTAGAAGAGTTCCACTTAAACACCTGGCCACTTTAGAAGGGCTTTGCATATATATTGTATTTCACTTGCTAAATCGCCAAATAAACCTGACACGGCTGAGCCCCAAGAGGACACAAGACCAAATTGCAAATGTCTGTTGGTGATGATGGAGGTCTTGCAATCGGAGGATTGATTGTAGAAAGCCGTTAGGTGCTTCTCAGAGTACCCAAAGATTATAAAGTGATATATTACCCAGGAGAAATCCTTCTCCATTTACATTTCATTTTCCTTTGTGGTATTTAACTTATATTTTTTTTTATTATGTGCAGCCATCATAAATATTTATATTGCAATGTATGATTGGTCAATAAAGAAAAATCAATACTGAGTTTTTGCTGCCCAGGAAAGAGATAGTGCTTTACCTGATTCTAATCAAGAATCTCAAAAAAAAAAAAAAAGCACAGGTAGGGTAGAGGTCAGAGTGGCAAAAGGAAAATATACATTATTTTATATTTTTAGATCATATATATTTTACACTTATACACACTTGCACCCATACAACAAAGGTTTTTGCCTTAAAATAGCATTTTGTTAGTTACCCTCAACTGAGCCTCTTCAATCATCCTCATATAGTACCTATGAAACTACAGAAAATGATGAGACTTTAAAGAACACAGAAAGCTAACCATCACAGCTCCCCCACCATAGTTATAGTATCATCTGCCACTAGTATAAGGAAAATGAAATTGGAAGAAAGAAAAAGAAAAAAGAGTTTGCTCATCCCTTCCATAAACATTTACCAAGTACCTACTCTGTGCCAGGTAATGTTTCGATGCTTGGGTCCCAGCTGAAAGAACTGTGCTCTTACTTTCTAAGTGGCGGGCAAGGCAGACAAAGGGGGGAAATCCTGTACAGATAATTAAAACAAGCTGATGTGTTAGAACATCACTGTGTCTGTTTAGACTGGTTAGAGGAGCTCTTGAGAAAGAATTTAAGCTGCAATCTGATTCTCAAGAAAATGACAAGCATTTGGGAAAGACACACAAACAGGTAATTTAATATAAGGCAAAAGGTGGAGTTTGGACCAGCAGCACCACCATCAAGGAGCCCTGGTGGCACAAGGGTTAAGTGCTTGGCTACTAACCGAAAGGTTGGTGGTTTGCAGACTGAGTCCAGTACAATTAGATGGTGTCTGACTACTACCACTGACTGCTCTGACAGGGATCACAATACACGGGTCCAGACAGAGCTGGAGAAAAATGTAGAACAAAATTCTAACTCACAAAAAAAAAAGACCAGACTTACTGGCCTGACAGAGACTGGAGAAACCCCAAGAGTATGGCCCCTGGATGCCCTTTTAGCTCAGTAATAAAGTCACTCCTGAGGATAACCCTTCAGCCAAAGATTAGACAAGCCCATAAAACAGAGCGAGACTGAAGGGGCACAACAGCCCAGGGACAAGGACCAGAAGGCAGGAGGGGACAGGAAAGCTGGTAATAGAGAACCCAAAGTCAGAGTGCTGACATGTTGTGGGGTTGTTAACCAATGTCATAAAACAATATGTGTACTAACTGTTTAATGAGAAACGAATTTGTTCTGTAAACCTTCATCTAAAGTACAATAAAAAAAACAAAAACAAAAGATTGGTGGTTTGAACCCACCCAGCGGCTCCAGGAGAGAAAGACCTGGTGATCTCCTCCCATAAAGATTACAGCCTAGAAAACCCTAGGAGGCAGTCCTACATGAAGTCACAGTGAGTTGAAATCTACTCTATGGCACCTGACAACAGCAGCAACAGCATCAGCAGCACCTGGGAGGTTGGTACAAATGCAGAATCTCAGGCCCTACCTCAGACCTACTGCATTTTAATATATTTTCCAGGTGATTTGTATGCACATGAATGTTGGAACAGCACAAAAAGTAATTCAGAGGAAAGAGAAATTATGTCTAGTTTACAGTTAGAAACATTTCCTGGCAGAAGAAGTATCTAGGCAGGACCTGAGATAGGATGCAGGTCCCACTTTTGTTCATTATTTCCCAGCATTCTTCAGAGGGATTCTCAGCTAGTACCTGAGGGTCCACAATGAGAGTCATCGAGCTAGATGTTGTGTATGTGTCTAATAATACATTAACATATTTGGAAAAGATCACAAATTAATAATGTGTGTGGTTTACGTGTAGTAGCTTCTGGATATGTGACCTTGGAACCAATCAACCTAAATGAACCATTTTTTCATGCTCTACCTTATACCAAACGTCTTAGTTATCTAGTGCTGGTATAAGAGAAATACCACAAGTGGATGGCTTTAACAAACAGAAATTTATTTTCTCAGGGTTTAGGAGGCTATCAGTCCAAATTCAGGGGGCTGGCTCTAGGGGAAGGCTTTCTCTCTGTGCCGATTCTGGAGGAAGGTCCTTGTCTCTTTGAGCTTCTGCTCCTCGGCAATCTTCATTTGGCTTGGCATCTCTCTTTGTCCATCTCTGCTTCTTTCGCTTGCTTGTTAATCTCTTTTATATCTCAAAAGAGATTGTTTTGAGACACATCTACACTCATCCTGTCTAATTAACATAACAAAGACAACCCATTACCAAATGGGATTATAACAGGCAGAGAAGTTAGGATTAACAGCACATATTCTGGTGGGGGCACAGTTCAACTGATAACAGAAAACAAGAATTTCAATGCAAAATATAAATGGACACATGTGTGTGTGTTTGTGTGGGGGTGTGTGTGTGTGTGGGTGTGTATGCAAACACTGCCGTGCAGAGGAAAGAGCACAGGATTGAAAGAAAGATGGATCTGATTCAAATAATTTTACTTCTCCAAGCCCCAGGGTCCTCATCCATAAAATGGGATTAATAAAATATACCTCTTAAAGTTGTTGGAAGAATTAAATGGGATTAAAAAAACTGACCTAGTCACATGGCTGACAGATTGTATGTGTTCAACAAACACTAATTACCTTCCATTTAATAAAAACAATATATTATCTAACTTCTTGTTCTATAGAAAAAAGAAAGCTAGATATATTACCCAACTAGGAAATATTATTTAGAATTATTTTGGTCATAGATTATGGAAAATATATAAGACTTCAAGATATTGACATTATTATCATTGAAGTGCCAGACAGATTTTGTTTGGACAACTGTATGATAGAAATAATAAATACACAAAATTAATATGCACAGAGCAAATCAATAGATCTCTTGGGCTTTCCTTGTTATTGTGGTACAATTCTGCTTGGGAAAGGATCAGAAGGAATAATGCTCTGTCAGTTCCTAGGTTAATTGCTAGTCATCATGTTGGCTGTTTTATGAGAAAATCATGTATTGTAATTGTCACATGTTCATATCTAACTTGGCTAATGACCCTTGAAGAATATCTTTGTTAATTACATAATTTGTCTGGAAAATTAGGCTGATTTAAGACCTCAATATTCCTACTATGCTCTCCCTATAATTCAAAATTTTCAGAACTTATGTGAAGATATTATTAGCTTTAGTTTTTCATTGTGGAGGTACGATCCTTTTATCAGACTCTATCCCACCTTCTACCCCAATTCCTGAATTACGTTTGATGAGGCACCAAGAAAGACAGGGCTTTGTAGAGGGCCACCAAGGGCTAAGCTAATTGAAAATTGCTACCGAAACAAAAGGAATCACGAGTCTTGAAGGGATTCAAATCTGGAGCAGTAGAAGTGACAACAGTACAGCAAGTATGAGAAAAGAACTAAAGGAACATTAGAAGAACGATTCTTTCAGCCAGAGCAAACTTAAGCGCACTGTTCCGCCTCATTTGCACTTATCCAGCGAGCAATGTCTTATACCTCAAGGAGTGGAGGTCTTTAGGAAAGAAAGGAAGACAAATGATAAACAGCTTCTGATGTAAGTAGTGGTTAAAAGGGAAAAGGTGGTGGAGTTTTCCTGAGAATGAAGATTGAAAGACATTCTGGGCTCTCTTTTACTTTCTCTCTTCTCTCCCACCCCATTCCCCACCCTCTGCATTAAAGTGGTTTCTTTTGTGGCATTTTCTTAAATGAAAGGGAGGAAAATTCTTGGTATTTTAGCCTTGCCTGAGATATGACAGCAATGCATATCCCACTCCACTCCCACTGCCCCACCTTCTTATTGAAACATTCAAAGCATACGCTCATCTTAGACCAGTCTTCTAGACTGAAATGGAGTAAAATCAAGTGGAGAAGGGAAGAAAGGTTTCTATACTGTGGGGCAGGAGACCCGAGTTAAGCCTGGGTCGGCCTCACCTCCAAACAGTGGCGTGACCTTGGAAGATTCCCTTTCTTCTTTGCTGCAATGTTCTCATCTCGATTAAAACATGCTCTAATAGCTTTTTGAACTGCCATATTATAAGCTTGAAAATACCTGGCTTTTTCCTAAATTTCACTGTAGGGGGATTATGTTGTGATTGTTGGGTGCCGCCGAGTTGATTCTGACTCATAATGACCCTATATGACAGAGTAAAACTGCCCCATAGGGTGTCCTAGGCTGCAATCTTTACTGGCACAGATTCCTAGGTCTTTTCTCCCACATAGCCACCAGTGGGTTTGAACTGTTGAGCTTTCTGTTAGTAGCCAAACTCTTAACCATTCCACCACCAAATATCCTTACAGGGATTATAGCTTTCACCAAAGCAGGTATTATAGTAGTTCAGTGGTTAAAAGCCCATCTTTTGGAATATAATAGACCTGAATTTTAATCCTAGGCCCATCCCTTCCTTTATCTCTTACCATTGACATATTAAATCATCCTTCAAATGCTTTACCTGTAAGGTGTAGACAATATTATAATGTTCTCATAGTTTTTTTTTTTTGGATATGCAATGTGTATGTAAGGAGCCTGGTGGAGCAGTAGTTACACACTTGGCTGCTAACTGAAAGGTTGGCAGTTTGAGCTCAACAGCCACTCCTCGGGGGAGAGATGTGGCAATCTGCTCTCGTAAAGATTACACCTTGGAAACCGTATGGGGCAGTTCTACTCTGTTCTATAGGGTCCCTATGAGTCAGAATCAACTCCACAGCAATGGGTTTGGTTTTGGTTTAATGTGTGTGTGAAATTAAATGAGAAAATCATAATGCCTGCCACAGAGAAAGTCTCTGATAAAAAGACAGTGCCTTGTGAGAACTCTTTTATCCCTGCCTTAGTATAAGCATGTGCTACAGCAGCCATTTTAAAACCATGACTTACAAGTACACAGATAAAACATCTTGGTCCTTGATGGTATCAACAAACCACAGAACAGCCCTGGAATTGTTTATTACCAACATTCTTGTTAAATCAGTTAGTAAATATACATGTTGTTTTAGCTACTGTTAGGACTTTGTTGCTTCTAATTGATATTGTAGTTGGTATGGAATAAGTGCCTAACGGTGAAGAGCTTATGTAAAGAATCAAGTATCAACTTTTAAAATGATAGCTATTCACAATGGTTGTTCTAACGTAGTTGCTGTGCTGAGGCTTTTGCATATGTGTGTGTCTTTCTCTAACTTGACTGTGGAAAAATTAATGCCTTTGAGGACATTAATGATCTGTGTCACATGGCTTCTAATACTACAGATGACACTTTGCAAAACTTCTGGTCAATTTACAGGAATAAAATTTACCTCTACAGTATGATTTTCAGTATGAACTCTGATGAAAAGGGAAGTTAGACTCCCAGTCATTGATCCCTTCTTGCTGTGTCACCATCAGTAAGGCATTAGATCCTTCTCAGCCTGTTTCCTCATCTGAAAATGGTGACAAACCTTCTACATCTCAGGGATATAGGGATTCAAAGATATAATGGAAGTGAAAAACTTAACAAATGTTATAAACTTGTAAAGTGTAATATCCACTCCCGTTTTTTTTATTACCTTGAATGTATGGCCATTGGTACAAACTAGAAAAGCAATTGTTTTCAAATCTGTGTCTCACATGTGACTGAGCCATGGACATCATTTTATATTCTCTAGCATGTTTGGAGGCTTTGCTCTAAAACATCTGGCTGCTTTATGACTTTAATCCCAATTTTGAATTCCAAAATGCCTCACACAATAATCCCCTTTATCTACAAAAGGCTTTGAACCAGACCTGATAAGAGATGCAAGAGCCTGGAGTGGTAATCTGTCTAGTTGTCTTTTGACCTCTTTTCTCCTTCTACTAAGAGGTCAATGGACAAGTCACTTCTCTATCACTAAAACAAGGGGTTGGATCATAAAGGGCCAGCCATCCCTTTATATCACAGTGGAAAAGTATTTAGCAAGTGAGCTGGTCTTAAGTCCCTATTGGGATACATAGTCACTATGGTATTCGAGGCAGGTAACTCTCTGATCTACTGTTTTCTCATCAATACTATGGCATGAATAATGCAGGCTTGATGTGAGAACAAAGTGAGATCATGAATGTGAAAGAAAGATTCTGATAAACAAAGAAGTTCCTGTGTAGTATCGTCAGTATTAACATCACACGATTTGTGAATCATTTCAGCGGTCTGTCTTTTTCACAAAAAGCAACTGGAGCAATGGTTTGCACTTCATCATGGGTGCTTCCCCTTATTTTTCCAAAGAAATTCATTTTAAGAACTCTTACTTGTGTAGTAGAGTCAATTGATCCAGAAATAGCCTTCAAAATAGCAATCAGATATGAGCTGTTTTCTTTTAATTCCTTTTCTTTCTATTATCCATAGAACCTTCCTGTTGAGGAAAACCTTGAGATAGAAGGCAAGCTGAAGAAAGAAGAGTATACAAAAGAAGCTATAAGATGCGAAAAAAAAGCACAGTGCATTAATTTCCTGAGGCTGCCATAACAAATTACCATAAACTTGGTGGCTTAAAACAACACAAATTTATTTTCTCAAAATTCTGGAGGTCATAAGTCCAAAATCAAGGTGTCAGTAGGGTTGGCTTCTTTTGGAAGCATATGTTTTGGGGGACCAACATTCAACACTCTACAACAAGCCTCAGTGTTATAATCACCTGCATTTGAACCTCAGTTCACATATTAACTATGCAATTTGTACTCCCAATGCCTTTATGTTCTCATTTGTAAAATGGGACCATGATAATCTCTTTACATGATTGTATGACATTAAATGAAATTAAGACTCCTTGCAAGCAGCCATCTAAGATGCATCAATTGGTCCCAACCACCTGGAGTAAAGGAGAATGAAGAACACCAAAGACACAAGGAAAGTGTTAGCCCAAGAGACAGAAAGGGCCACATAAACCAGAGAATTCATCGGCCTGAGACCAGAAGAACTAGATGGTACCCGGCTACCACCAATGATTGCCCTAACAAGGAACACAACAGAAAGTTCCTGATGGAGCAGGAGAAAAGTGGTGGGGTGCAGAACTCAAATTCTAGTAAAAAGACCAGACTTAATGGTGTGACTGAGACTGGAAGAATGCCGGAAAGCATGGCCCCCGGATTCTCTATCAGCCCAGAACTAAAACAATTTCCAAGGCCAACTCTTCAGACAGGGATTGGACTGGAATGGGGACATAAACTGATACTCATGAGGGCTGTGCCTCTTAGTTCAAGTAGGTGCAAGAGACTAAACAGGCAGCTTCTGTCTGGAGGTGAGATGGGAAGACAGAGAGGGTTAGGAGCTGGTTGAATGGACATGGGGAATCAGGGATGGAAAGGAGGAGTGTGCTGTCACGGTATGGGGAGAGCAATTAGGGTCACATAACAATGTATAAATTTTTGTATGGGAGACTAACTGGAAATGTAAACTTCATTTAAACTACAACAATAAAAAAATAAAAAAATAAAAAGAGAAATTATGACTCACACGTCCAAATTTCAAAACATACTATAAAGCCACAGTAATTAAAACAGCCTGGTACTGGTATAATAACAGACATATAGACCAACGGAATAGAATTGAGAGTCCAAAAATAAAACCACACATATGCAGTTAACTGATTTTTGACAAGGGTGCTAAGGCCATTCAATGGGAAAGGAAGAGTTTCTTCAATAAATAGTACTGGGAAAATAGGATTTCCACATGGAGAAGAATGAAACAAGATCCATGCCTCATACCATACACAAAATTCAGTTAAAAATGGATCAAGGACCTAAAAGTGAAAACTAAAACCTAAAATTCTTAGAAGAAAATATAGGGTTGAGGCTGTGGGACCTAGTCTTTTATTATTCAGTATTAGATATGACAACTAAAGCATGAGCAGCAAAAGACAAAATAGATAAATGGGACCTCATAAAAATTATATGTTTTTGTTTATCAAAAAACTTTATCAGCAAAGTGAAGACACAACCTACAGATGGGAAGAAAATTTTCAGGAACCATAAATCTGATAAGGGTCTACTGTCCAAAATATATATATAAAACCCCTACAACTTATCAACAAAAAGACAACCCAATCAAAAAATGGACAAAGGACTTAAAAAGTCATTTCACCAAAGAGGATATTAAAATGGCCAACAAGTACATGACAAGATGCTCAATGTGTTAGCCATTAAACCCAAAAACTTGTTGGAGTTCAGTGGATTCCTATTCATACAGACTCTATAGGACAGAGTAGAACTGCCCATAGGGTTTCCAAGGCTGTAATCTTTAGAAAGTAAGCTGCCACATCTTTCTCCTGCAGAGGAGCTGGTGGGTTCCAACCACTGGCCTTTAAGTTAGCAGCTAAGTGCTTAACCAGTGTGCCACCAGGGCTCATGTCATTAGTCATTAAGCAAAAAAAAAAAAACCCTTTGCTGTCAAGTTGATTCCAACTCATAGTGACCCCATAGGACAGAGTTGAACTGCCAACCTTTTGGTTAGCAGCCAAGCTCTTTACCACTGCACCACCAGGGCGCCTCATTAGCCATTAGGGAGATGCAAATCAAAGCCACAATGAGATACCACCTCACCCCTATTAGAATGGCAATAATTAAAACAAACAAACAAAAAATGGAAAACAACAGCTGTTGGCAAGGTTCTGGAGACACTGGAACCCTTGTCCATTGCTAGTAGGAATAAAAAAATGGTACAGCCACTGTGGATAACAGTTTGGCAGCTCCTCAAAAAGTTGAACACAGAACTACCATATAACCCAGCAAATCCAATTCCAGATATATACCCAGAAGAAGTGAAGGCAGGAATGCAAACAGAAACCTGTATACCAATGTTCATCGCACCATTTTTTACAATAGTCAAAAGATGGAAACAACCGAAATGTCTATCAACAGATGAATGGATAAGCAAAATGCAGTATATACACACAATAGAATACTACTCAGCCATAAGGAGAAATGAAGTCCTGATGCATGCTACAACAGGAATGAACCTTGAAAACATCATGCTGATCAAAATAAGTCAGTTGCAAAAGGACAAATACTGTATGATCTGACTTATATGATATAAGCTAATATATAGAAACCAAAGTTTATTAGTGGTTACCAGGAGTGGGAGGGAGGGGGAAAAGGGTGGCTTTTGCTTAAGGGACACTGAGTTTATGTTAATGTTAGTAGAATAATTTGGAAAAGGATAGAGAGAATGGCTGCACAACTTGAAGAATATAATCAAAGTTATTGAATTGTACATGTAGAAATTGTTGACATGGTGAACGTTTTATTACATACATTTTCATCACAATAAAATTTTTAAAAATAAAAAAGAATTAAGAGAGACTAACATATTCATGGATCAGAGATTTTTCATTAAAATAAAATTAAAACCAATGTTAAAAAAAAAAGAAATTATGAACGTCTAGTGCCTGGCATGTAGTAGGCTCTCAATACATGATAACAATTTTTAGAAGTAAATGCTGGCCACGCACATTTAATATTCATGAAAATGAAGGCCAGCCCAAAGGAAGAAAGAAATATTCAAATTTATTGGAAATTGCCCTGGGGTGGATTCAGAAGTTCTTTTCCTAGTTCTGTGGGTAACCAATTTGTTCTAACCAGTGTTTTGTACCAGTTCTTTCTGCTTCGAACACCTGCTGGGAATTTGTATTCCTAACAATTTCCCAGACAATGCTAATGCTGCTGGTTAGGCATCAGTTCTGTGAACCACTAGTAGAGCAGTGGTTCTCAAAAATTTATTATATATAAGAATCACCTGGGGAATCTTGTTAAACTGTAGATTCTGATTCAGTATATCCAGGGTGGAAATGCAAATTCTCAGCAGAGGTTTGAACTGGAATGAACCTGTTCGAAGCACTGATTCTAAAACCTTTGAAAAGTTCTCCTCTCCTCCTTTATGGTCCAGATCTCCCTCTCCTCATCTGTAAATTGTATGGGTTGAAATATTTAACCTTTGACTTGCTTCTCTCGCTGATATTCCGTGTTTTACAAGTATAATATTTAAGGCTGTTTGGGGAGTAGTTGAGTTCAAACAAACAAAACACCCAAAAAATCCAACAAGAAACAAAACCCCTAGCCACACTCTTGACTTCACATAGTTTTGGAGATTTGCTTTTAGGAGGAGTTTTGGTGAGGAGCTCCTCCCTCCCAGCCTTTTCTGAAAATTGCAGTGAGTTGACTACAGGGAAACTTTTGGAGATACTTTCTTCTTTACAGACTGAGACCACCTCCCAGCCAGTTTCTCAGCCCCTGCTCTTCAAAGACCTAACACTGCCTTTGAGAAACATTCTGGCTTTCTTGTACAAATAAAGGCTGAAGGCAAGAACACAGGGAATATTTGGAGAGCCACAAAACTATGCATGCACCTGGACAGCCAGCTACAAAATTCGTAGGGTTCCCTTTTCTACTTTATGAAAACGTGGGGCTGCATGAGTGGGAATCCACTGGAGGTTAACTTTTTTTTTTCCTTGTTCAAAAAGCTGGATAAAAGTGCTTTTGTTGTTGTTATCAAGTCAATTCCACTCATGGTGACCCCATGTGTGCAGAGTAGAACTGCTCCATACGGTTCTCAAGACTATGACCTTTCAGAAGTAGATCGCCAGGTCTTCTTCAGAGGCGCCACTGGGTAGGTTCAAACTTATAACCTGAGGCTAGCAGTCCAGCACTTAACCTTTGTACCTCTAAAAGTGCCATTAAAGGTACTGAAATATAACTTTTCCCTTTCTTCCCAAGTCTCTCTCCCTCAAGCAGTCACGACATCTTGTAATTGCTATTTAATATGGCATTCCCTTCAGAGCAAGGGCAGACCACCTAGGTGCCCAAGCCCCGCCCCATGATTTGTAGCGCGGGCAAACAAGACGCTGGCGCCTGGATCCGCCTCCAGACATTTGATTGACACAGAGTGCCTGGCGCGAGATTCCAACGCGACCTCCAAAGAACTACAAGCTCTACTGCGCCAGGACGGATTCAGTGCCTGAATTAGGGGTAGGTCAGAGGCTTGTCAGCATTAACTTGCCTGGTGAATGTGCTGTGGCACTGCCAGCCTGAGGCAGGGGCAGCTGCCGCCATGGCGTTCTTCCAGCAGTCGCCACAGGGCACATGTGCCCGACTCTTGAGTGCCGGAACTCAGACCCTCACTAGAGGTAGACGGCAACAGCAGAACAACCTCCCCTTATCTCCAAAACACTACCTGGTATCCATCTTGGGTGGTGGGCGGCAGTGGTCACCGGCAAGGGCAGGGATAGGGAGGCAGGCCAGAGTCTGGGCACAGGAAGCCGGAAGTAGGTAGTTGCTAACCTATCCCAGGGATGTGGGGAGGCAGCCGGAAGTGGGACCCAGCCACCTAAGCCGCATAATCAATTGTCTCAATGGACTTCGTTTATACAAATTGAAGTACAAAGTTATTAAGAACTTCAAGACAGTAACTGTGGAGCACTGAACCCCAAGTGTACCCCTGCCCCAAGTGCAGGGCCTTGTGTGACTGCAGTGGTCCCGTGGACCAGCTTTGCTTGCAACGTACATAAAAATATGTCAGGAAGCTTATCTCCTCGGGATATGTGCAGTAATTTCATCTTTTCGTCTTTCCTGCCAGACGTGAGAATATGTTTTCTGTAAGGCCCTAAAGGGAAGTTTCAGGAGCCCTGGTCCACGTTTTCTCCTTGTGTGGAGTTCTTGCTAGGCTTTAGGAAAAACGCAGCTCTTTTCCAAAATGGGAGTTGAAAAACAAAACTCTTATGCCTAGCTCATGGGCAGAACTGTTGTGGATCCTGAGATACACTAATTTAGAGGACTCCAACTGTGAGCTTCTTGAAGGTAGGCTCTGTGTCCTCTTCATTTCTTCTTGACCTGTTTGCTAAGGACAAACAGCCTGTTACTCCAAAATAAGCCACACTTCCTTTCATATGAAAATGATTCTAGAATCTGTCCCAACCAGCGTAATTGCCTGAAAATGGTGACCCAACCCTATCTAAAGTGACTTTTGGCCATTGTGTAGAGTTTTTCCAGGTACGCTTCAACACAGGTAGTCAGAGCATGTTGCTGAGTTCTTCTGCACCATATATCTCTTGGTTTTGACATCCTTTCACTTTACAAGTTGCCAGTGACCCTAAATGATTGCCATTCCACTGGGCACAGCTGCCCTCAGTAGACTAGGGTCATTCCCACTTCCTGCCCTGACCAAGGAGGTGGTAACATTCATCTTTGCATTTCTTCCTTCTAAGCAGAAGCAGATGCTTTTCCCTTAATCACCACAGCAAAAAGTAGACGAGCCTTTTCTTTAATATGGAATTACTAATAGGTTAGGCATAATGCAATGAACCTATGACACAGAGAGTAACTGAGTCTGAGGACTTTATCTTAGGTTATATCATTCAGCTCAGATCTTCCTGAATACTTAAACCAAAAAAAAACAAACCCATTGCCGTTGAGTCAATTCCAACTCATACTGACTGTATAGGATAGAGTGGAGCTGCCCCATAGGACTTCCAAGGCTGTGAATCCTTTTATGAAAGCAGACTGCCACATCTTTCTCCCATGGGGCAGCTGGTGGGTTCGAACTGCTGACCTTTCAGTTAGCAGTACAGTGCTTAACCACTGTGCCACCAGGGCTACTGCATACTTAAGGGTGGGTTTTTGTTTTTGTTTTTGTTTTTTTACATTTGTACCTAAAGGGCACTATAAAGTGATTTTTTTCAGAAGAAAAGGGACAATTTCATCCACTCTAAAGATATTGATTATGGGGCTTTTATGGACTAGGTGCTGTTCCCGGTGTGTGTCGTGGTGAGGACTGGCAGCCAGGTATAGTAGTGAACTAGATAGATAGGGAAGATTCCTGTTTTCATGGAGTTTCTGATATAGGCAAAAACTGAAAACGAAGACATAAACAAGTGAACAAGATAATTGCAGATAATGGTAAATGCTAGGAAAACAAAAGGCAGCATAGTGAGAACATGACTAGGCTGGTAGTCTTTAGATTGAATGATCAGAGAAGCCCCTCTGAGAGCTAAACATCTGAGCTGAGACCTCACTGAGATGAAGAAGACAGCCATGCAAAGATCTGAGATCAGAGCTTTTCAGGAAGAGGAAACAGCTAGTAAAATGCCCCGAGGTGAGAATAATCTACTCTTGAGGAACACAGAAGGCCAGCGTAGCTGTTGCTGAGTTGATTCCGACACATAGAGACCCCATGTGGCAGAGTAGAACTGCCCCACAGGGTTTTCTTGGCTGTAATCTTTACGGAAAGGAGCCGTGTTGGCGCTCAGTTGCTAACCGAAAGGTCGATGGTATGAACCCATCAGCTGCTCCGTGGAAGAAAGATGTGACAATCTGCTTCTGTAAAGATTACAGCCTTGGAAATCCTGTAAGACAGTTCTACTCTGTCTTATAGAGTCACTATGAGTTGGAATCAATTCAACAGCAACAGGTTTCAGGGTAATCTTTACAGAAGCCAAGTCTTTCTCCCGCAGAGCCACTGGGGGCGAGTTTGAACCACCAAACTTTTGTTTAGCAGCCAAGCACTTAAGTGTTGCAGCCCTAGGGCTGCTTTCAGTGTGGTAGAGCAGAGTGTTGAAGAGAGGTATGAGCTACGTTCAAAGTGCAGACAGAGGCCAGATCATGTAGGGCATTATCGACTGTGCTAAGGAGTTTTGAAACCCAGGTAATTAGATGCTTTTAAGCAAACAAATGGTACGGTATTTTTAAAAGATCTCTTTAACTATTCTAGAGAATGGGTAGGGTAGATAGCAATAGTGGAGACAGAGAAAGCAATTGGTAAACCATTGCATCTGGATGATAGCCTCTGGATGATAGCCGCAGAGGTGTATAGGGGAGGAGGGAGTTCAGGATATATTTTGAAGGTAGAGGAAGTAGGCCTCACTGATAGATGGATGTGGAAGAGGTAAAGAAAAGAGGAAGCAAAGATAACTCCTTTGCTTTTGGCTTGAGTAACTTGGCGAGTGTCACGTGATAACATCTCCTGAGATGGAAAGACTAGGGAAGGAAGAGGTTTTGGATAGGTAATAAAAAATTACTTCCTAAGGTGGAGTTCAAGCTCACCCCTAGGGAACCAGGAACATTGCTTATAGCTTTAAAAATATTAATATTTTCACTTTCACAAACAAAACAATTTAAGTTTCTGTCTCTACTTGGTACCCCACTGTGGTTCAATTCCCTGACCTAGAGTTAGGGTAGATTCAGAATAGGTTTTCAATATAAATACAGTAAAACCTGCAAAAGCTGGAATCTGTAAGGTGGAAACTTGTCAGAGAAGGAAAACTCAATTTTGCACGAAAACTAATGATAGAAAAGTGGTAAGATTGCATCCTGTCAAAGGCAGAAAACTTGCAAAGTCCGGAAAAACAAGGCAGTCCCTTCCAAGTTCCGATTCTCACAGGTTTCACTGTATTAGTTGACTTGTATGAGAGTAAAACAAGCTTGGCCCATGGGTAATGCAAACAGTTAAAGTGCTCAGCTGCTAACTGAAAGATTAGCAGTTCAAGTCTACCCAGAGGCTCGTTGGAAGAAAAGCCTGGTGATCTACTTCTGAAAAATTGGCTATTGAAAACCCTATGTAGCACAGTTCTACTCTGACACATATAGGGTCACCATGAATCAGAACTGATTCGATGGCAACTTTTTTTTTTTTAAACAAGCTTACACTGGTTATAACTTTGGAGTTTACAAAGCACTTACCTATTTATTATATCTCCTGATACTCATGTTAAGACTACATGGGAATGTTACTACCCTGCTTTCGGAATCAATTTGACGGCAACAGATGTTGTAGTAGTAGTAGCTTTTACCAAAGAGGAATCTTAAACCCAGGGAGAAGAGTGACCAGCTCGGGCTTGCCTGGCATCTATGGATGGGCTGATCCTGAAACCCCGGTATCCTGACTTCCCAACCCCAGCCATTGTCCATAGGGTAATAGTCCTGGCAACTATCCTTGTGTATAAAAGCCTCCTGGGGCTTTTCCTGGGGCTTTTCCCTCTATCGTTTCACATGAGCCAGATTCTGACTCACAGCTGGAGAATCAGTCTCCCTATTATGTTGAGAATGCCATGAACACACACTGAGTGTTGTTTCCTTTAACAGTCTGAAGTAGCTTCCTCTCCCAGGCTTTTTCTTCCATCACAGGGTAGAGGTTTTTTCCTCGGAAAACTGTGTCCAGGTTGAGGGGACTTCTCCCTGATTTTGTGTTGTGTCTTTGATATGCTCCAAACTCACATCTTTCGTTCAATCCCTGGAGCCTTAGGAACAGCCAACCCACATGTGGTGGGAAGTGAGGCGAGAGGGAGGGAGGAATGTGAGGGAGACACAAACACAGCACAATGTTTTCTTTCTGAGAAACTTCATCAAGGCTCCGATTCCAGTGACCTCACCTTCAAGCAATGCCAGCTTCTTTGCTGTAAATCAAAGTTGACTTGTGGTGGTGGTTCACATGTTTTAAGTCTAATGAGCCTATGGCTTCTGATGCTACAAAGGAAATCCTGAGGGTAGTATATGCCCGCGGAAATCATGGTGATCAGTGACCTTGATGTATGCCAGCTTCTACTCTTCATTCCAGAATCAAGCAGCAAGGTGTACGTGGGACATGAGGCTATCCATGTGATGAGCATCATTCCAACTGGGACACTTACTGCAACCCACCAAGGCACATTCTGTACTCTTGTTTCAGGGGAATGAAATTTAATTTTAGAAACAGGCTCTCAATTCATCCCCCTGCTTTTATTCTTGTTCCCCATTCTTACGTCTTCTCTCAAATCACATCATGTCTTTTCCCTGCTGAAATTCTTCTAGTGTTTACCTGTCTTAAACAAAACATAATCAATGTGCCTGTTGATGTCCTACAAGGCCATATGTTATTTGACCCCTGGTTACATCTCTGACTTTTCCTATCACTGCTTCTAACACTCACTCCCACAAAAGCTCTGCTAGCCTCCTTGCTATTCCTAGAGCATGTTAAGCACTGACTCACAATGTTTGGAACTGCTGTTCCCTTTGAAACTAAATGGAAGGCTCTCTCTCCAATAGTATTGTGGCTCATTCCTTCACAGCATTCAGGTTTCTGCTCAAATATTACTTCTTTAGAGTGTTCTGGCTCTGTCATAGTGGAAAGCTCTTCCAATTCTCTGAGCTTTAGTAGTACCAAATTAAGAATTAAACAAGTTAACATGTGGAAATCAATCAGCACAGTGCCTGGCCCAGTAATTACTTAGTTTCTGCTTTTCTTTCTGAGAAGGTGCAGTGGTTAAGCACTTGGCCGATAACTGAAAGGTTAGCAGTTTGAACCCACCAGTCACTCCGCAGGAGAAAGAAATGGCAGTTGGCTTCTGTAAAGATTACAGACTTGGAAACTCTATGGGACTGTTCTATTCTGTTCTGTAGGGTTACTATGAGTTGCAATTGACTCAACGCCAACGTGTTTTTTTTTTTTTTTTTTTTTTTTCCGTTTCTTTCTAAAAGGGGAATGGGAGGAGTGGACAGTGACACTTCCTCAGATAGGGGTATAGGTGTGAGCCTTCTGATAAAAATTTCAACATGGAAAACAATTTAAAAAAAAAGTTCTGAATATGGAAGAGTGACCTTTAGTTTCATCATTTTTGAATTACTGTGTGTTCCCCAGAGTGAGTCTGTTGGGGTAGGGGAAGGTCTTGTGTTCTTCCTAGAGCTTATAAATGAGTGGCTAAGAAGTCCCACTGATAGAGATTTTTTCCAGGCATTATATTAGAAAATTTTCAAACATACAGAGAAGAGTAAAGAATTTTACAGTGAACATCATATAATCATGTCTTAGTTTCCGAGGGCTGCCATGACAAAATATCGAAAACGGATGGCTTTAAAGAACAGAAAGTTGTTGTCTCATGGTTCTGGAGGCTAGAAGTCCAAATCAGGGTATTGGCTGTGCTGATTCTTTTCGAGGACTCTGAGAGAGGAACTCTTCCATGCCAGCCTCCTAGCTTCTGGTACCTGCCAGCAAATATTGGTATTCCTTTGCTGTTATGGAGCACTGGTGGTGCAAGTGGTTAAGAGCTCAGCTGCTAACCAAAAGGTTGGCAGTTTGAATCTACATCCACTCCTTGGAAATCCTATGGGGCAATTCTACTCTGTCTTACAGGGTCACTGTGAGTCAGAATTGACTCGATGGCAACATTTTTTTTTTTTTTTTTGCAGTTATATATACATCTACCTCCAAAGCCTGTCTTCTGCCTGTGTTAGACTCTGTTTCCATGTCTTTTCTCCCCTTTTATAAGACACCGCTCAGAAGAGATTAGAATTAGGACCCACCCTACTCCAGTATGACCTTCTTTAATTTAACTGATAGCAAAAGAAAAACCCTATATCCAAACAAGCTAACATTCAAAGGCACAAGAGTTAGGACTTCAGCATATCTTTTTTGGGGGCACAAAAACTACTGCTTGCTTCTACTATTAATTTTTTACATTATTTGTTTCCTCTGACATGGATTTGAATTCTTCCAAAAGAAATCAACGTGACTTCAACAACTGTGACATTCTAAAAGTTATGGCTTTTAATTAATCCAAATCTGTCTTCAAGTTTCAACTAATTGTTCTTAGTAATTTGTTAATCATTAATTCATTAAGAAAATATCTCTGTCATAGAGCTGACTCTTTATGACAAAGAATATTAATTTAATTTTTCCTTGTCAATTTTATATAAATTTATATACATTTTATATAAATTATACTTCTGTAAAAACACCAGCTGGAATTTTGACTGAGATTGTATTGAATGTATAGATTAATTTGGGGAGAATTGAGGTCTTAATGATATTGAATTTTTTACACATATACATTTATTTTAGTGCGGGTCTGCTGATGAATTGTTTCAGCTTTTATATGTTGAAAATGTCTTTTTTTAATCTTTGTTTTAGAAAGATATTTTCACTGGTTAGAAAATTCTATGTTTTTTTTTTTTTTGTTTTTGTTTCAGTACTTTAAAAATGTTGCTCTACTATTTCTTGCCTGTCTTCTTACTATTTTAATGTCCTTGCCTGCTTACTTCTAACATCTTTGTCAGTTCTCGGTTAGTTTCAAATAACTGATTTTTCTCCTCATTATGGATCACATTTTCCTCTTTTATTGCTTGCCTAATAATTTTAGATTAGATGTTGGACGTTGTGAGTTTTACTTTGTTGGGTGGTGGATATTTTTATGTATCTATGAATATTATTGAGCTTTGTTCTTAGATGCAGTTAAGCTACTTGGAAATATTTTAATCCTTTTGGGTCTTGCTTTTAAGATTCGTTTGTTGGGACCAGAGTAATGATCAATCTAGGGCTAATGATTCTCCACTACTGTGTCAAGACACTTCTGTATTCTGTACCGAATAGCCCATGAATCACAAGGTTTTGAAATATGGCTAATGTGAACATGCATGTTCTTTATCCGTTATGAGTGTTGACTATTGTTCCCTCTAATTCTTTTGGTTGTTTCTTTCACCAGTCTCCAGTAGTTTCTGTACATGCATACACTGTTCAATTCTCAACTGAGTACTAGAAAGTGACCCTGTACATACCTCTCCGTGTGTTCTCTCTATGTGTAGCTCAGTTCTCTCCAGCAGTACATTCTATGAACTCTAACTACTTTGTTCTCCCTGAACTTACCATTACTTCATTCAGGGGGTCTACTGGGTTCTGTCTGGATTTCCCATTTCTTTGCCTTAACCTGGAAAATCTCTCAAGGCAGTATGCTGAGGCAATAGCAAGACTTGCCTTTTTTTTTCATCTCTCAGGGATCACTGCCCTTTGTTTCCTGATATCCAGTGCCTTGAAAACCATTGTTTCATATTTTTGGTTTTTTGTTTGTTTGTTTTAGGTGGATGGTAAATTGTTCCCGTTACTCCATATTGGCTGGAAGTAGAACTCACATAGTCTTTCAGGAGGTCTTACCATTTCATCATCTCAATTCATGGAGTCCACTGGGCTCTATCTGGATTCCGCTTCTTGTGTCATGGCCTGGAAAATCTCTCAATTCAGTAATCTGAAATGATTGTAAGGCTTGTTTCATTTGTTTTTCATAGGTCAGGGATCACTGTTCTTTGTTACTCAATGTCAGTGTCTTAAAAACTGATGTTTCATACATATATTATTTGGGGGAGGGGGCTGGGATTGTTTTAGGTAGGAAGATAAGTTGTCCTTGTTACTCAATATTTAGTGGAAGTAGAGCTCACATAGTTTTCAGAAGGAAGAAACCAAAAAGAATGAAAGCATTTAGAGAGCAAACTTACCTGGATTTGATTTCTGGTTTTTCCTTTTACTCTGTGAACTTGTAAAAGTTTGTTCTCTCAAAACCTCAGTTGCCCAACTATAAGATGGAGAAAACAGACCTCGTCTCAAGGGTTCTCATGAGGATTCAATAATGTAATGGTGATGACCCAGCAGAGTGCAAAATAAAGATTTGCTTCCTTTTCTCTTGGTGGTATATTACATGACTGATTTGTTGAGCTTACTGTCAGCTAACCGTAGCCCTCTCCATCAGTGCTGCTTAGTGACAATTCCTCAGACCGTTCTTGTAGAATCAGTTATTTGAACTTGAAAGCAATAGTTCAAATTTATTTCTACTACATGTTATTCTGTTAGAAACAATTTATCCTTGTTCCACTCTGTTTCTGTTTCTCTGGTTACTGACTCTTGACAGCTAACCATTTTCTCTATACCTTACAAACGGCTGTCATTTACAAATTGGCTAAGCATACCTTCCATGTAACGTATGACTTCCCATCTTGAAGTACTATCTTGTAATAAACTGATAAAATATAAAGGATAAAGATAAACAGATAATAGATAAAAGAGTGAATCCTACATAAGTTATTAATCTCAATTTTCCTCACCTATTCTGATAAAAAGAGATAAAGATTGACTGTATTTATAGTTCCTAAAACTATAAATATAGGGAAATGAGACCGCTCGTTATGTGTCAAGGGCATGATCAATGCATTACTTCACATCCAGAAAATATAGCCAGCTAATTTCACAATTTGGGACATCAGACCCAGTATGGAAGCCTTTTTTGACATTGAGCAATTTGAAGAATGACTTGCATTTATGAGCCAGCATGATCTCTGGATGTGATTAATGTCATACTGATACTACAAGGGTCTCCAGTAACCAGCCTGAGTTCTCAGATAAAAATAGAAAAGAAGAACCTTCATAAAGTGGCTGATAGACGGCCTAGCATTGATCATCAGCATAGCTGATTGGAGCTTCCACTGACACCAAGTTAAAGCACTAGTGGCTGGGAGAATACTTCCCTTACAGTGGAAAACTTCAAATAAAATAAGTAACCGATATTTATAGGTACTTAATGAAGAAATTACAGAGGATGTGAAAAAAAGTGGAGATAAATTATGTAAATGGGGGAGAATAGTAAAACTTGTTTATAATTATTACAATACCTAAACTGTATAGTCTGTAAAACTTTTTATCAAAATATAATTTCTATACAGAAAAGAGCATATAGAGCATTTTTATATATTATAGTGCTTTCCAGGAATATTTGAAATCCTTGTTATGACCTCTAAGTTTAAAATATTATCCCTAAATTGGAGTTACAGATACTGAGGCTGAGAGAGATTAAGCATCTTGCTTTAGGTGTTATTGCTATTAAGTAAATGGCTTAAAACTTGATCGTGGATGTCGGGTGATTCCAAAGTCAGTGCTCTTTACTAAAGTTGTCTTCCAGTCCCTGGTTTGTGAAGTATACATATACTATCAAGTTTAATTATCACAGAAATATTGTGCAATAGATAGTATTCTCTGTGCTTTACAAATAATGAACCTGGGCTCAGTGTGTTGAAGTAACTTTCCTAATACACCTACTGTCTGGCAGAATGGGGTTCAAATCCAGGTTTCTTTTATACTGTTTCAACCTACTTCCCTACTTCTCTCCCTACCTCCGATCTGCTCACCTGTCTGCCTGTCTGTGTGATTCAGTAAATATTTATTAAATAATGTCTTCACCTGAGACCCAGAGATGAGGAGGAGTAAGAATGTGCAGGGACAGGAGAAGACTTGGTATGTTTGAAAACTGAAACTAGTGAGAAGGCTGGATCTTAAGAAGTGGTTTTCAATCTTGGCTGCACGTTAGAATCAACTAGGGAGATGTTTTTATATGTACTGATAAATGACCTCAGTCCAGACCAACCAAATCTTTTCTTTTTTTTTTGTGAGGTGTGCAGGTATCGAAATATTTTTTTAAAAGTCTCTAACTGGTTCTAAGGTGCAACCAGATTTGAGAACCCTGAATTTCAGACTAGGGTGAGGGCAGAGAACAGAGTAAAAGTGAGATGAGAGAAGTCATCAGAGTCCTGATCTTATCAAGACCTGTAAGCCATGTTAAGGAGTGTTGGACTTTAGCTGGATGGCAGATGGAACCACTGAGGAGTGTTAAACAGAGAAATAACAGAATTCCATTCACACTGAAGCTGCCATATGGGGAACTCATTGATCAACAGGCAGTGATATCATCAAGAAGCCTGTTACAAAGACAGTGGTGGTTTAGAGGGGCAAAAAATGATGGCATTGGATATGGGAAAAAATGTAGAAATGTTTGAGAAGTCTTAGAAGATAGGATCATGAGGACTTGGGGAATGATTTTGTTGTGAAAAGGGAGGCAGAAAGAGGAGTCAAGAATAATGACATATCTTTGGCTTGGTTTTCATTCACTGAGATAAGGTAACATGGGTGATGGAGCAGGCTTGGGGTAGAAATTGGTTCAGTTGTGAGCATTTTCAGTTGGAAGTGGTTATGGGACCTGTTGGAAGAAATGTCCAGAAGGCAACCACATACATAAATCTGAAGCCCAGGGGAAGAGCTGGCTTGGGTCTATGGAGCTAAAAGTCTTCTGCAAGTAGGTGGTGATTGAAGTTGTTGTTTGTTGGTTGGTTGAATAGTTGGTTTTAATATTTGACTTTTGTTTGTTAGATTTTCTTTTTTATTTGTTATTTGTATGTTTGACTGTCAATTGTTGAAGAGTATTGGAAGAAAAAAGAGCAAGTAGGTTTTATAATTAAGTGCCTGCTTATAACTTGTTACTTTTTTTTGTTGGTTTTGTTTTATTTGGAGAGAGAAAAACAAACCAAACCTACACATAGTTTGATTAGGCTTTGAAATCATCCTGCATGTGGCCCAAATGGAGCGGTAAATAGTAAAAAATGAATTTTCGAGGGATGGCAGGAAAAATGTCTGGGCCATAAACATATATATTCAGTCTGGAATAGTGGAAGGTAAGGTTAAGTTTCAAAAATAAACATTTGTTTTCCTGGTGAATATTTCCAAGTAGAAGGGTTTATTCTGCTTTCTGCCACAAAACCAATGTTTGCTTTCTACTCTATGGATACCATTAGACATTTTGCAAAAGAATGCCATGAACTGGGTTCTATGCCTGTGGCCTTGGGCTTAATAGATAACCATTTCTTACTAGGATTTTCCAGAGTACTCTGGGAAATGCTTGACAGTATTTGAGTAGTTGTGATGATGTGGGAATTAAAGAATAATACTTTGACAAAAAATTAGCAAAGTGGAAGTAAGACATTTTGAATATTTTGAAGAGATCTTAATCACATTGGATACTCTCATTTTACACATGGGGAAATTGAGTCTTAATGAGGGAAAGTCACTTGCCCAAGGGTGCAGAGCTGAGATCAAAGCAGGATCTGTGTGCATCTAACATTCTCCATTACAAAGTTCTTGAATTGGGAAGAGTGGTCCAAAATCCTGGCATAAATGGAGGTAAAGAATAGTGTACAAATGGGAGTCAGCTGGCCTCAAATGTGCCAGATGATGGGATAGGAAGCACAATAAATTATTGCTATTCTAGTTAAACTAAGCATGATGCTGTTCCCACTCTCATGAGTTTTCCTTCTCATCACAGAATTCTTGAGAAGGAAAGACATCATATACAACTAACATTAGTGTTTGAAGATGTAGAACGTGAATTTGGAAAGAAGAGAATTAGATTAAATCAGTAAGTGAGGCTTAGTCACCTACTGGGTGGAACAAAGAAAGGCAGGGTGTAGGCCTGGCCTTCCATTTCCTACTGAAACATTGGACTTTTTAAACCAGTGGATCTCTTGAACTTCCTGAGAGAGGAAGTAGTGCTAAAAGGGGAATATAGCCCTTCAGAAAGAAAGAAAACTTATGATTCCAGCACATTTGTTTAGTCTTTCTGCAACTCAGATAAAGCAAAAAGCTCATTAATTTAGAACTGGTGATAATTTGTACAGGGCGCATTCTGAAGTTTACCTTTGCTTTATCTGGCTAAAAGGATTTGGAAAGCAAATTAACAGTGTAAACAGGATGGTAGGCAGCAATATTTAACCTCTTTAAGAGAGCAAACTTTCTCCCAATATCTTCAAAACACAATTTATATGTACAGAGATGATATGCTAGTTATAGATTATTCTGATCTATTTATTACAGCAGTTCTCTGATGACTTCTACTTAGGGGATTCAGCTTAGTTTCAACCATTGTGTGCATTCCTGAGAGAAGTCAATTTGCATTTATTTTATTATCTTCAAACTTTTAAAATATTGATACTAACCTGGGCAGGGCTTGGATGTCATAATTCATTCCACCTAATAACCTACGACCTACATTAAGAAACACAGGACTTTCAGCAACATGTTGTTGTTGTGTGCTGCTGAGTTGATTCCAAATCACAGTGACCCTACATGGCAGAGTACAACTGCCCCATAGTGTTTCCTAGGCTGTAGTCTTTAAGGGAGCAGACTGGGAGTTCTTTTCTCTCGTGGAGCAGCTGGGGGGTTTGAATGACCGCCCTTTCTGTTAGCAGCCAAGCAAGATCTTGGTTTTAAGTTCCTGCTCTTATGTTCTGTTAGTTATGTTACCTTGAACATATTTAAGCCATTTGAGTCAGAGTTTTCCATTATTTGTAACTGAAAACATAGTCACTAATAGAGCAGCCAATCCAAACATGGGCCAATTACATATGTTTCTACCTCATGCAAAAAAAGATGAACTGACCTTTTAGATTCTTTTTCAAAAATCAGAACTTGGACTTACTGAAAGAATGATATTTTAGGCTAGGAGCTAAATCTCCTAAATTATTAATTAGAGGAAGAGGTTGGAGTTGCCTTAGTGAGTCATTACCAAACTCAAGTCATTAGGAAGTAATAATTGTGAATAAGCAAAGGTAGTCAGCTGGGGGAAAGAGGACAACAGGGCAGCAGGACAAAGAGAAATCAAAGGATTGACTGAGAGCTCCATGACGGAAGATGGAGAGAGTAATGGGTCCTATCAAATACCTTGATTCTTGTTGACTTCTCTTTTCCATTTCCTGTCCACATGTACTCCTTTTCCTGAGTTAAATTGAGTCCCCCTTAAGCTCTTTATTACCAAAATAACTGAACAGAAACACGCAGATATATATTGAACAAAAAATAAAGTGATTCAGTAACTGAAACTCTTTTTCATTTGTAAGAATAAAACAAAACAAAACAAAAATCAACCGATCAAACAAAAACGAATGAACACCTATCTGATGTCTCTATTCTGTCTACAGCGTTTCTAGCCAGTACTTACCCAGCCTCTGCTTGATAACCTTAGAAAACTTATTGTTTTCTACGACAAATTCTCCCCAGTGTTGAATAGTCCTAACTGATAAAATGGCCTCTTTGAGGTTGAAATGAAATTGATTTCCTGAATCCTTGGCATCATCTCCAAACACATAAATCAGTGGTTCTCAACTGGGGGCAAATTCTCTCTCCAGGGGATAAAAATGGGGGCATTTTTAGTTATCAGAACTGTTAGGTTTCAACTAGCATCTAGTGGGTAGAGTCCAGGAATGCTGGCACAGGACAGCCCTCGCAACAAAGAGTTTTCTGACTCAAAATGTCAAGTTTGAGAAGCTCTGACCTAAAGGGGGTCTTGCGCGTAGTAGCTGAACCCCCTTTTGGAAAGGGAGACTGAAGAAATGCTGTGATTTGGAGCTTTTCCATTAAGCCTTTCATATTTTCCCATCAGTAGCAAGGAGTAGGTATTAATTATGTGGTCTTATCTACAAAATCTGGTCCCCAGATCCTGAAATAGTTGAATGTTGAACAACTCTCATGGCACAAACAATACAGAGGAATAAGTGCATCATATACTCAAAGGTTGTAAACATCATGGCTTTCCATGTTTTGGAACTAAGCCATTTGCAATGCATAGGAGGCTCTCGAAATGTGAATGACTGCATGTTCTCGTCTATGAATAGATGCTTCATGATCCTATTTTGGAAATGCCTGAGTCATATCCTTGGCTTTGTTCTTACTGTGGACATCTGTTGTTTTTGTCTCCCTAGCATCCCTCCCCTCTTCTTTTGGGGGTAGAACTCAGTTTTCCTTTGAGAAAATACCTCTCCCTGTAGAGGCATTTCCTATAAAATCTTGATGGAACTATCTGTCAGCGGGTACTGTACTTTCTTGCCATGTGTTGGCAGTGGTTCCAAACTAGGTCAATCAGTTTTTGTCTCCTTATGATTTGAATCTTGAGTGACGTAATAGGAGAATGGAAAATGGTTGAAACTGATTTATACTTAGTTGGATGGTGCCCTGAAGAGAACATCTATAGTTTCTTCAACCTAGATCCTGAATAGTCTCTTGATTTTAACCCAATTGTTCAATTGACCCTTCAGTTCTGTTTAGTTACCTCCGTATACTTCCATGATTTTTTTTGTACAAGTCAATTTGGACTAGTTTCCTCTAACTGGAAAACCTTACTTTTATAACCACAGAATTAGGAACTGAGCAGAGAGTCAGTACATTTAGGTTCTAATTCTGTCTCTGCTCTTATTTGTTTATTATGGTCCAGGGAAGGTCCCTTTCCTCTGTGAGCCTTAAAATAGTAGTAGTGGACTAGGTCATTCTTAAAGGCCCTTTCAGCTTTAAGGTCCTAAATTTCTAGTAAATACTTACCTTCTTTGATTAGAAAAGGCAAACTAAACTTCCAAGACAACCAGGAGGTGGTGCTCCAGTACCATGATGATACAACCACTAACTGTCCAAGCAGGACTGCCCCTGTTGGGGCTAAGGGCTTCCAAGAATTCCACAGGGTCAGTTGTATACTGTCTGGTTGACTGGGCAAATTTTTCTCCTCTGTTGCTAAACATATCTCTGTGTGTGGCTAATGTGGGGAGTCTTTGCTGGCCCTCTGTAGGGATGAATAAGCCTTCTTCCTCAAATATTGCCCTATTGGCCAGTGAAAATACACTTTCCTGGTATTTGGTATTTGGGCAGAGATAGAAGATGGTATTATGCATTTGTGCAGATACATCAGAGTGAGACAAGAAGCTCCAAACACCATGTGGTGATAAAACAAATATGGGACTTGATTCTGGTACCAGCTCTGTCCTGGATTTGCTGTGTAATCTTGGAAAAGTGATCCTATATCTTGCTTCAGTTTCCTCCACTGTAAATGATTACATTGGATGAGATCAGTGGTTCCCAAATTTATATTTTGTCATAGAAAAACAGTGGAAAAAATCTTTCCTTAAATAAAGTCATACATGAAATCCTCCTATATAAATACTTCTCAAAACCCTTTACATTACAAGTGACAGAAATGGAATTCAAACAAGCTGAAAAGCAAAACAAGGAATATATTGCCTCGAATAGCTAGGAAATTTAAGAGGAGGAACCATGCCAGGCATGGATGGATTCAGGGATCAAACCTGTCATCAGAGATTCATCTCTCCACCTCCCATGTACCGGTATCTGCTTGGCTTCATCCTCAGACAGACCCTTAATGTGTGGCAGTAAGATGGCTCTGAGAAGAGAGAAGGACATCCCTATCTGTGTATAAATCCCTGAGAAAGTCCAAAGAAATGACATACCCTTATTGGCCAGCTGGTTAAGTACCTACCCCTGTTGTTAAAGAGATGAGGCCATGTGCTTCACATCTCTGTCAGAATAACAAGAAGTGAGGGAGGAAATATTCCACATAGATGAGAGGATGGATGGAGGGAAGAAGGAAAGGAGGGAAGGAAGGAAAAAAAGAGATCCAGTATTAAAAATAAATAAAATTGGAATTGCTCTAATTGGGGCAGGATAAGAGCCTATCCTTCCTCAAGTTCGTTTCTCAGAGGCCTCCACAGAACACCTAAAAGTATGAGGAACAGAAACTAAAAATCATGGGATTGAGGGATTTGTAAAATTTCTTGCAGCTCTGAGTTATAGAGTGCCTATAATGTGCCATATTCTATGAATGATAATTTCTCATAACCTAGTGAATAAAATATTTTTTGCATTGCTTTTGTTATAAGAAAATTGAAAATCAGAAATACTAAGTAATTTTCCAAAAACTTAGATAGGAAACGTCATGATGATCATGATAACAGTCAAGATGATACTAATAAAAGCCTTCATTCAATAAACACCACTAGCTAAACAAAATAAAACCAGTATGTTCTGACATTTATAAGCTAGATAGAAATAAAATTTTGACAACAATAGTACAAAGGATGGAAGGAGAAAGAAGTACACTGTTATAAAGTTCTTACATGTGAAGCGGTATAATAGTATTTGATGGTAGAGCAAGTGCTCAAATATAGAAGACACAAGCATAGCAAATAAACCAATAGTATAGATATATTGAAATAATAAAAATAAAGGAAAAGAGGAAAAGGGTAAAAAGCAATAAAGTACCAAACCAAAGCGAAACCCACTGCTGTCAAGTTGATTCCAACTCATAGTGACCCTATAGGACAGAGTAGAACTGCCACGTAGGGTTTCCAAGGCTGTAAATCTTGATGGAAGGAAACTGCAGCATCTTTCTCCCATGGAGCAGCTAGCGGGTTCGAACCACTGATCTTTCAGTTAGCAGTCAAGTGCTTTAACCGTGGTGGCACCCAGGCTCCTTAATAAAGTACAGATGGGACAAGTAAAAAGCAATCATCAGAATGGTAGATGTAAACCCAATCATGTCTATAGTTGCATACAATTTAAATTATCTAAATGTTCCAAGTAAAAGGCAGAGATTTTCAGATTGGATTACAAATCTAAGACCCAACTGTATGCTGTCTTATGAGAAACCTGTTTTAGTATAAAAGCATAGATAAGTGAAAAGTTAAAGGTTGGAAAAGGTATACCAAGGAAACGTTTATCAAAAGAATGATCAAGGGCTCTATTAATATCGGACAATAGATTTCAGAACAAAGAGTATTACCATAGATGAAGTAAGCCATTTTATAATGATAAAACGGCTTGTTAATCAGCAAGTTATAACAATCTTAAATGTACATGCATCTAGCGACAGAGCTTCAAAATATGTGAAGCAAACACTGATAGAAAGAGACTAGAAATAGAAAAATCTGCAAATGTAGCTAGAGATTTCAACACTCCATGTCAGCAATTTATAGAACAAGTAAACAAACAAAATCAGTAAGGGTATAGAAGGCTTGAACAACGCAAACTAAACTGACTCAATAGAAATATACAGAATACTTCACCCCAAAAGAATAAAATACACATTCTTTTCATGGAACATTCACCTATATAGATCATATTCTGATCCATAAAACCAAGCTCAATAAATGTAAACAACTGAAACCATACTCATTATATTCTTTAAATGTAATGAAATTGAACTAAAAATCAATAACTGAGAGATGTTAACAACACAATTCTAAATAACTCAGGTTTCAAAGAGGAAATTACAAGGAGAAATTTTAAAATATTTTTATTAATCAAAATGAAAATAGAACATGCAAAATTTGTATGGATTATTTATCTGCGGAATACAGTTAAAATAGTCCTTAGAGGAAAATTTCTAGGGTTAAATGCTTATAAAAGAAGAGAGGAAAGGTTCTAAATTAATGTTGTGCCTGAAGAAACAAGAAAAAGAAGAGAAAATTAAGTACAAAGTTAAAAGAAGACAGGTAATAATAAAGATAAGGGTAAAGATCATTGAAATTAAAAAAAAAAAATACAGCCGAAAAAAAAAAAATCAATGAAACCAAAAGCTAGTTGCTTGAAAGGATCAATAAAATTGATAAACCTGTATCCCGACTAGCCACAGAAAAGAAAGAAAAAGAGGGAATCACTACACATATTATAAACATTAAAAGGGAAATAAGTTTATATGTACGTATGTATATACGTAAAGAGTCCTGGTGGCACCGTGGTTAAGGACTCGGCTGCTAACTGAACGATGGTGTTTCGAGCCCACCAGGGGCTTCACGGGAGAGGGGACCTAGTGATCTGCTCCTGTAAAGATTACAGCCTAGGAAACCCTATGGGGGCAGTTCTATAAAAATTTAAAATATTTGCTCTTTGAAAAACATTGTTTAGAGTGTAAAAAGGCAAGCCATAGAAGTAGACTGGGAGAAAATATTTGCAAAACATATACCAGATAAAGGGTTTATATTCAGAATATATTTATGTAGGCACACTCTTATAACTCAGTTACAAGAAGACTAAAATCCAATTTTTAAAAAAATGGGAAATTGATCTGAACAAACATCTGGCTTTACCAAAAAGATATAAGAATATCCAATAAGCACGTTAAATGATGCTCACCATCATTAGTCATTAGAGAAATGCAAATCAAGACCACAGTGAGATACTATATACTATATACTTACCTGAATAGACTGACAATACCAAATATTTGTGAACATTTGGAGCAACTGGAGCTCTCAAGCATTCCTTGTGAGATTGCAAAATCTACCATGCAAACTGTAAGCCACTTTGGAAAGCAGTTTGGCAGTTTCTTATAAAATTTAATATATACTCACCATAAAATTCAGCCATCCCATTCTTAGAGATTTATCCAAGAAAAATGAAAGCCTGTATTCACACAAAAACCTGTACTCACGAATGTTCATAGCAGCTTCTTTCTTAATAGTCAAAACCTAGAAACAACACAAATGTCCATCAGCTAGCAAATGGATAAACAAATTGTGGTATACTCATAGCAGTAGAATACTAATCTGCAGTAAAGAAAGAACAAACTACTGATACATACAATTACATGGATAAATTTCAGAAGGATTATGCTAAGGGAAAGTAGCCAGACACACGCTACGTAATTGTAAGAAATTCTAAAAAAGGCAAAACTATAGCAACAGAGCAAATCAGTGACTAATGAATCTTTGGTGGGCAGAGGGGTTTGATGACAAAGGAGCAATGAGAACTTTTAGGACAATAAAAATGTTGTATGTTTTGATTTTGGTTACATGATTGTATTCATTTTTCAAAACTCAATGAACTATATACTTAAAATTGTACACTTAACTGTATACTTAAAATTTTATTGTATGTAAATTTTATCCCCATAAAAATTATATTTCAACATATATTGAAAAAATTAGATTAAAAAGAACTGTGTGAGCTCTCTGTATATCAGATTTTAATCCTGTCCATTAAATAATGCCACACATGCATCTCCTCAAGTTGGGCACTCTCTACATTGGACACTGAGTTGGGATGCTGTGGGACTATACCCTTGAGATTGTTAGAAGCTCTTTGGACTAACTGAGCAAGATTTAAAGGCAACAACGTAAGTATCTTTGAGGTCCTAACAAAGGGTCTTGTAACCACACCTTTGATCTTAGCTTGATCCCATCCTCACATCTTACCGGCAGCATCCAGGATTTAATATTTGCCCTGAGGTCATCTTTCACTTTTCAAATCTTGTGCTAGCTGGAGTAGCTGAGAATGAGAGAAAAAAAAAATTTTTTTTTTTTCCCAATCCTGTAAGTCCTGGGTTGGAAATATTTTCTTTAAATTCTACTTGGAAACTGAACGGCTCTTTCTTAATTTCTCTATTCCCTTAATTTATCATAGGCAGATAAAAGAAGCCAATTAATACTTTGAGTATTCATCCTGAAAATCTCCTTACAAGATTCTCAACTTTATTACGTACGTTTTTTTTTTTTTTTTCCTGATCTTCCACATTTAGTAGGTGATAACGTTTCAACTCAACACAGGTCACCCTTTCTTCTGCCTCCAATAAGAATTTCCACCCTTCTCTGCCATGCTCCACTATTTCTTCACTACCCTTCTGACCTCTCTGCCTGTAGCCTTAGTGCCAAAGCTAATGCTGTGTGTTTTAAATTTTTTTTACAGTAGCACTAATTTTTTCCCCCGCTAGTTATGTTGTGCTACCTAACGTTCTGTTCTCTAACATTCAGGGGCTTAAAATAAGACTAATTTTTTCCTCCATGATATTTGGATCAGCTTGTGGTTCTTCTGCACTACGTGATGTTGACTAGGTTCAATAATCCAGCTTCATGCAGTCGGGAGCTTGGCTGGGCCTAGAACATCTAAGGGACCTCACTTAGGCATCTGGGGCCACAGAGCTGCTGTCTGCTGTAGGGCCTCAGTTCACATCCACGTGGCCTCTCTCCCTCTCTCTCTCTCTTCCCCCCATCATCTCTCGTCATTCAGTAGCCTGACTTAAGCTTATTTTACGTGGTGGCTGAATTCCAAAATATAAAAGGAAGCAATCAAACCTCTTAAGGGCTAGGTCAAGGCTGGGGCAGTATTACTTCTGCCACATTCTGCTGGCCAAAGCAAGTCACAAGTTCAGGCCAGATTCAAGATTGGGGCAAATGGACTCTATTCTTTGATATAAAGATGTTATGTGGGCACAGAGATAGGAGGAGTTGCTGGTGACTGTCTTTGAAGACAATCTACTATAGTATACAATCTGCTATTCTTGAAATTTTCATATACTGTAAACCAAAAAATCCACTCCCATGCCCAACCCATT
>NW_004443952.1:5800651-5860404 GCF_000243295.1 Trichechus manatus latirostris | reverse complement strand
TATATATATAGAAGTGAACGTGTAGGATGGTTGTCAAAGTGTGGAAAGTAAGTTTGAGAAAAAAACCCCGGAAAACTGCCAGTACTGAGGTAAGGAATGAAAAATGAGTTTAGTCCCTGGAACTTCAAGAAAGGATGGTGTGCCTTCCACAGACCCATACATAGTTTAAATCCTCAAAAATGTTTGAGAGTAGTTTGTCAAACCTTTTCCGAAGTATTTTGTGGAACCTTATTTCTGCAGGATGCTTTGAAGTGACTTCATGGAAGAAGGAATTTCACTGCTAAAGGATTCATCAGAGCTTTTGATATGTAATATGCGTTGTGAATCATAGAGTGTGATGTGTGTTATAATGTCTACCAAATTCATTTTACCACAGAATCCATGTTTCATTATCTTGAAAAGTGATGTTCCGTGGGATATGCTCTGGGGAGTTTTGGTATAGTTTTTGCTTCTCATTTAGGAAATGGGGTATCAGAGGCTCAGAGAGTTTGAGTCATTTGCTTGAGGTATCTAGGAACAGAACTTGGGATCTGTCTCCTTTCTAGTTTCCAGTCCAGTGCTTTCTATTGTTCTTCTTAGTGAGGTGTGGACACATACCACAGGAGTATGATTTTTTCTGCTAGTTCAAGTTTGTTGAGACCTCTCTTTATTCATCCTTTCCTTATCTACCTCACTTTGTAGGATTCTACATTTTTGGAGCAACATGTGGAGTCAACATATATCAGGCATTGGTGGGCATCCTGACAGAACCTCACTAGCAGGTTTCTCTGTGGTTAGAAATTTCATCATGTTATCATTAAGAAATACATGAAATTAGCACTCTCTTATTACTAAATATAAAGATACCAGAGATATACCAAAGCTCTTATAAGACTGATTTCATTCTGGAGGTAATTTTCATACTTCATAGATTACCACCCTCTATATAATTTTTGGAAAAACTTCCGTTGTACTAAACCAACCTCGAGCACTTCCCTCCTTCTGCATGAAAACACACAAATTTGAGCATCTACGTGTGTTTTCCAGACAACCTAAGTGCTTTAAGCACATTCTCCTTGACCAACTTGGAGTTCTGGTCTTGTGTGAAAACATTCCACTCTTTCATGTTTTCCAGACGGTGTCTAATTGGAATGGAAACTGCGCAAAATTGGGCATTTGGTGAAGGAAATGACATGTGGCCCTCTTAGAACTACGGGGTGATGTCACTAAATAAGGTGAAGACTCTGTTGCTTGATGTCTTTATGAATGGGAAATAGTGAGGTGTGGTGGAGAGAGCACTGAACCGGGAGTCAGGAGGACTGGATTCTAGTCCTGGCTCTGTTGCTACCTCTCTCTTTGACCTGAGTATATTGCTTCCTCTAACTTTGTTGGATTACTTATCTATACAATAAGGCCCATCCCCATCGCCCCCAAGTCTTATTTTTACTAAGCTAGATTATCAGTTTAGAAAGTCTTTGTGTGGAGAAGAAGGGATATGCAATTGGAATATGAAAAGCTGTCATTTGGTAGAAAGATTAAATCTCTGGGTAGTCCCCCAAGGTAGAACTCAGACTCACGGGTGGAAATTGCAGAGACAGCTTTCTACACAAAGGCTAGAAAATCAGTACAAGAAAAGTTCTATAGAAGAACAGAAGAATGAACCACTTCATTTGAATTGGTGGGTTCATTCATTCATGAAGAGATTTATGCAGAAGAGTGGACCAGATTTATATTTTTAGGAGCTTTCTCTGCCTTCTTTGTAGACAATGGATTACAGAGGACATTATAGGAAGTGGGGAGAGGGAGCAGTTAGGAGACTATCCAAAGTCTCCAGGTGAGAAATGATGGTGAATTGGGCTGTGACAGTGGCATGAGAAATGCAGGCAATTTAGAGTACATTTTGAATGTGGAATTATTCAGACATACTAACTGATTGATTGGGCCAGTGAAGAAAAAGATGGAAGGAGGAATGATTCAAGAATGTTCTCCCAAATAATTGAGTTGATTTTGTTCCCGTTTATAGAGATGTCAGAGATTGGGAGTAGAATAGGTTGGAATTGGGATGTGTTATGAATTGAATTGTGTCCCCCAAAAATGTGTGTCAACTTGGCTAGGCCATGACTCCCAGTATTGTGTGATTGTCCACCATTTTATCATCTGATACGATTTTCCTATGTGTTGTAAATCTACCTCTATGATGTTAATGAGGCAGGATTAGAGGCAATTATGTTAATGAGGCAAGACTCAATCTACATGATTAGGTTGTATCTTAAACCAATCAGTTTTGAGATAAAAAAGAGAGAAGCAAGCAGAGAGACAGGGGGACCGCTTACCACCAAGAAAACAGCACTGGGGGCAGAGTGCATCCTTTGGATCTGTGATTCCTGCGTAGAGAAGCTCCTAGACCAAGGGAAGATTAATGACAAGGACCTTCCTCCAGAGCCTACAGAGGGAGAAAGCCTTCCTCTGGAGCTGATGCCCTGAATTCAGACTTCTAGCCTCCTAGACTCTGAAAGAATAAATTTCTGTTTGTTGAAGCCATCCACTTATGGTATTTCTGTTATAGCAGCACTAGATAACGAAGACAGGGTGGGAGTCAGCAATTCCATTTTAGACACACACAATTTGAAATTTCCAAGTGAAGATATCAAACATAATAACGGGTATATGAATTTGGCACCCAGAGAGAAAGTTTAGGCTAGAGATAAAATTCAGGAGTGATAAGCATTTTGGTGATACTTGATAAGCATCAAAGAGGGGCAACATTTGAACTGTCTCTTGAAGGATGAGTAGTATTTTGCAGTTGAGAAGATGAAGAAGGGGATTAAAAGCAAAGGGGACTGAGTGAGAAAAGGCAAGTCAGGTCGTCTACCCAAAGTCCAGTGGGCTCTCAGTGTCTGAGTTTAGAGCACTGCTCAGCACTCTTTGTGACAGCAACTCTGTCTTTTCTCCAGTGACATTTGCTGGCCCTCCTGTTTCCCTGGACATTTAGATTCAAAGCCAGTAAAGGATAGTTTGATTAAGGCTAAGGGTAGTTTGATTAAGAATAATAATAGAGCCTACAGGTTATTTCTTTTTTCCTCAAACTAGATAAAATCTCTTTTTTCTTTTGTCTTGAATAACATTGAATTCATTAGTGTTTGTCTCTTCCCAAGTCTGGCAACCTCATCCAGCGTAATTCAGTTCAGACTTCAGTGTCACAACCTGAGGGACTAGGATACATTATAAGCAATTTAGAGATTCCTTGTCTCACTTAATTTGTCTTTGACCAGGGATTTTGAGTTTATTTCTGAGCCTTTTCCTTTTAAATCAGTTCCAAAAATAGAGTATGATCTCCTTCTTTTAGACTCTGCCCAGTGGAATGTATTCTTCTAACACAAGCTTCAAAGGATCCTCAAGCCCCATGGTACCTTAGGTTTTAGTATCTTAAGATGTTCTCTCAATTCTGTAAGCAGAGTTCTCTCTTCTCTCTGTTGTCTGTCTCTGTCTCTTTCCTTCTTCCCTTTCCCTCCCCCCTCCCACCTCTGTCCTCAATTTATCTGCATTCACTGTCTGTCATGGTTTGAATTATGTCCCCCCAAAAATGTGTGTACCAATTTGGCTAGGCCATGATTCCTGGTACTGTGTGATTTTCCTGTATGTTGTAAACCTGCCTCTATGATGTTAATGAGGGAGGATGGGTGGCAATTGTGTTAGTAAGGCAGGACTGGATCTACAAGACGGGATTGTGTCCTGAGGCAATCTCTTGAGATATAAAAGACAGAAGTGAGCTGTGAGACAGGGGGACCTCATACCATCAAGAAAGCAGTGCTGGGAGCAGAGCACGTCCTTTGGACTGGGATCCCTGCGACGAGAAGCTCCTAGTCCGGGGGAACACCGAAGAGAAGAAGGCCGACAGAGAGAAAAAGTCTTCCCCTGGAACTTATGCCCTGAATTTGGACTTTTAGCCTACTTTGACTGTGAGGAAATAAACTTCTCTTTGTTAAAGCCATCCACTTGTGGTATTTCTGTTATAGCAGCACTAGATGACTAAGACACTATCCTTCTCACTAATGCTATAGTAATCTAGAAGTCTGACACTATCTAATTTGATGTTTTCACTTTAAAATTGATGTATTTCTTTTCTATTGCTGCCAGAGTGAGTTACCACAAAATTACTGCCTTAAAACAACTCTAATTTATTATCTTACAGTCTGTTGGTCAGAAGTCTGTGTGGGTCTCACTGGGCTAAAATCAAGTTGTTGGCATTCCTTTCTGGAGACTCTAGGGAAGAATTCACAGTTCCATGTGGTTCTAGGACTCAGCTCTCCATTTTCTTGCTGTTAGCTGGGAACTCCCTTAGTTCCTAGAGGCTCCCTACATCTCAGAACCAGCAACAGGGCATCAAATCCTTCTCACACTGCCATCTCTCTTGCTTCTTTTTGCATCATTGCATTTCTCTGGCCCACTCTTCTGTGTCCTTCCACATTTAAGGACTCTTGTGATTAGATTGAGCTCACCCAGGTAACCTCCCCGTCTCAAGGTCCTTAACTTTAATCACATCTGCAAAGTCTCTACTGACATGTAAGCTAACATATTCACAAGTTCTAGGGATTAGAATGTGGACATCTTTGGGAGACGTTATTTTGCCTACCATAGTTGAGAAAACTGAGACCCACATAATGAGCATGACCTGCCCGTGATGGGAGAACAAGTAAGTGACAGTTAAGTTAGAATCCAGGCAGCTAGATTTCTAATTTCATATCCTTTCCACTATGGGAAGACGCGTGCACACACACACACGCACACACACACACACACGCAGCTCAAGTATGAATTCTTATGTATCTCATAAGAGTAGAATGACATATTGGAAATAATACAATCCCTATGATAAGGAACATACAGATTTAGCAGCTGGATCCTCCACACACTAGCCATGTAACATTGAGCAAGTCAGTTTGTCTCTTGAGCCACAGTTTTCTCATCCATAAAATGAAGAATATAGGACCCAGTTTGCAAGGGCTTTATGAGTATTAAATAAGTTATTTGGCAAGCACATAGCTTAGTGTTTAGTATAAAAAAAAATACACTAAAAGAGCCACGTTGAGTCCCTGTGCTGTACAGATGAGAAAACAGGCCCAGAGAAGAGGAACAATTGGCATGAGGTCATATAGTGAGTTATTGGCAAACCCAAGGCCAGATTACACAATGGCATGAAAAACTGGAAGTAGAGTAATTACAAGAACAAAATTCCACACCTACTTTCTACAGCATTCCACAGCCAACCTGGAGTCTGAGGGGGTAGGGGGCCTGGAGACCCAACCATTAACAACCTGTCCTTCCTCCTTCCCCCACACACTGTAGTTTTTAATAAAATCTTCATAATATGCTTGTTGTTGGTTGCTGTTGAGTTGATTCTGACTCATGGTGACCCCATGTGTACAAAGTAGAACTGCTCCATAGGGTTTTCAAGACGAACCTCTCGGAAGCAAGTTGCCAGGCTTGTCTTCTGAGGTGCCTCTGGGTAGATTTGAACCATCAAACTTCTGGCTAGTAGTCGAGTGTTTAACCATTTGCACCACGCAGGGACTCCTCATAATATGCTTAAAAGGCACTCTTTTACAGTTGAACTCGTTTATTGATTGTATACTGATCCATAGGTACAAGCAGAAACTAACTCTTTTCTTTCTCATCATTGCCTCCTTAATTTACTCTACAGACTAGTTTTTTTTTTTTTTCACATTTTTAATAGACTTTAATTTTTAGAGACATTTTAGGGTTACAGAAAAATTGCTCAGAAAATACAGAGACTTCCTGTATACCCCCCACCTCCTGCACATGCTTTCAAGGAGAGAGATGAATAGGTGGAAGGTAGGGCCTTTTTAGGACAGTGAAACTATTCTGCATGATACTCTAGTGGGGAATACCACTAGAAAAGTAAAGAGATTTGACATCAACCTTTTCATTATTTTCCCACCTTGCTCTTCTACTCTTCTTCCCTCTACTTACTATGACTTCTTCTACTTCTCCAGGAATGGAGAGGGGGCAAGGTGAGGTGGAGAAGAAAGGGGCAAAAGATGTCTTGCTTGCCTGGCAGGACTGCTACATATGATTGTGTCAGTTAAGGACTGCACAAGGGTATCACGCCAACGGAGCAAGAAATTGAGCTCACTTTGCTTGGCAAGTTATGTACTCTGAGGTGGGGCTGCATCCACCTTGGGGAAGGGGGAGTTTCTGTAAAATTTTACAAAGGTGCTATTTTTTTACCTAGTTATGTACCCTGACGACTGCCTCCACAAGGAGATTGTGCCTTTTTAAAATTTGTACAAGGTGATATAGAGATAGAGGCAGTCATGTTGACCAGTACAATTTAAAGCTGACCTTGGTGGCCACTGGATGTGGCAGATGTGCAAAGACTGACTTTTTCTTTGGGAGAAGCCTTTCGGGGTTATTAGTTCTGTCACTCCAGCCCACCATCACCATTTGATAGTTGATCATCATTTGATAGTTGCTAATTTCAAGAATTCCCCTCTGGCTAAATATTATGACTACCTCAGTTCCTTCAGTCCTTCCCTCCCTCAACACAGTCTCTCTGTAGGGTTCCCTCAACCTACAGCTTTTGGACAGAGTCCCTTTCAAGACACCCAAAGGCTTACTGCCTTATCTGGCCCAGTGGGGACACGTGCCTTAGCTCCAGCAGCCAAAGATTCCTTCAGGTCTCTCCCCTTTAGGCCTTCTCAGCCATTAGTCAAGTGCCAGTCTCCATGTTTACCAAATTCCAGGATACATATATAATCCTGTAAAGCCTCCTCTCACTGGATCAGCCCTCTAGCTTTTCCTTCTCTACTCACAACATGGGGAATGAGCCAAAGACGTCAAAACAAGTTCCGTAGCTCTTACCCTGTCGTGCATCAGTGGGCTAACAATTGATATTCTTGGCCTTTGGACTGTCTGCTGAGACACAAAGATATCAGGAAAGGTCTTAGTACATGATGTTTAATGATGTGGGTAAATACTCAAGTAATAATAAAAAGCCAGATAAACACCTCATCCAGTACCAAACCAACAGATACTTAAACATATATATATATATTTAAGTGTCTGTCGGTTTGGTACTGGATGAGATGGTGGAGGAGATGTTTATTTGAGATCCTGATTTAAAATATGATTTATGTTGCACCTGTGAAGGTCATTTGGGTGGCCCTGCTTGACACCTCAAAGACATAGGAGATAAATTCTAGACATATGCCATTTGTATTAATTTCCTGTTGCAGCTGGCTTTAACAGATTGCCACAAACTTAGTGGATTAAAACAACACACATTTTATTATTTTAAAGTTCTGTAGGTTAGAAACCCAAAAAGGGTCTTATGGGGCTAAAATCAAGGTGACTTCAGAAGTGCATTCCTTCTGGAGGCTGTTTCCATTTACAATTTCTAGAGGCTACCCAGATTCCTTGCCTCATGGCATCACATCACTCTAACCTCTGCTTCCATCCCCACATTTCCTTTTCTCTAACCATGATCCTACTGCCTCCCTCATATAAGGACCTTAGCAATGACATTTGGAAACCCTGATAGGTGTATTGGTTAAATGCTATGGCTGCTAACCAAAAGTCGGCAGTTCAAATCCACCAGCCACTCCTTGGAAACTTTATGGGGCAGTTCTACTCTGACCTATAGGGTCATTATAAGTCGGAATCTACTCGATGGCAATGAGTTTGTGATGAGATTGGGTCCATCTGGATAATCCATGATAATCTCCCCATCCCAAACTAGTTAATTTAATCACATCTGTAAAGTCCCTTTTGTGACGTAAGGTATTTACAGGTTCTAGGGATTAGGATGTAGACCTCTTGGGGGTATATTATTCTACTTATCACACCATCTTTAATAGGAAGCCGCTGGTGGTAAAAATGAAAAATGGCTACAGATATGAGCCATTGTAAGCATGGATTTGGTAAATTACTTAAGCCCTTTCAGGCCTAAGTTTCTTCATCTATCAAATGAAGATAATAGTATCTGCCTTATGTAATTGCGATGAGTATTAAATGAGTTAACATTTTCAACACACTCAGAACAGTGCTGGCTCATTATAAGAGCTATGTAAGTGTTTTTAAAAAGTCACAAGGGAGGACACTTTACATTGCAAAGTTGATTTGGGATCCACCTGCTTCTTATTTGCCAATACTGGGTTACATATTCTAGGACTAATGGCAGTAGAGGTTTATTAACTTAATAGATGTTAATAAACCTCTGGAGTTATTCTTTATTTTTTAAAATGATATTGTATTGTGCTTTCAGTGAAGGTTTACACAGCAGTTTAGTTTCCCATTCAACAATTTCTACACAAATTATTCAGTTGACATGATTACATTCTTCACAATACCAGAACATTCTCATTATTTTCCTTCTGGTTGTTCCATTTCCATTAATCTAGTTTCCCTGTCCCATTAATTTCTCATCTTAGTTTTAAAGTAATGGTTGACTGTTTGATCTCATATAGATGCTTTCTAAAGAGCACAATACTCACAGGTGATAGTCTTTATTTTGTGAGCCAATCTGTTCTTTAGCTAAACAGTGACCTCAGGGTTTATTTAGGTTTAAGATTTAAAGAATATCTCAGGGCATTAGACTCAGGGAGTCTTCCAGTCTCAACTGGTCCAGTAAGTCTGGATTTTTTAATGAATCTGAGGTTCTGTTCCACGTTTTTCTCCCATTTTACTGGATCCATCTATTCTGTACCTGATCAGAATGGTTGGTAGCGGTAGCTGGGTACCATCAGTTCTTCTGGTCTCAGGGTAGATGAGGCTATGGTTCATGTATTCTGGAGTTATTCTGATACAATGTTTTATGTGTTTACTTTTTTTTAAATATTCTAACAAGTTAACAGTTCTTATATGGAATTATGGGTGATTTTTATATTCTTTATACTTAATCTAAGGAACACTGGTGGTGCAGTGGTTAAGTACTCTGCTGCTAACTGAAAGTTTGGCAGTTTGAACCCACTAGCCGCTTTGCAGGAGAAAAGACCTGGTGATCTGCTCCTTTAAAGATTACAGCTTTGGAAACCCTATGGAGCAGTTCTAATCTGTCATGTAGGGTCACTATGAGTCAGAATCGACTTGATGGCACACAACAACAACAACGTACTTAATCTGCATCCTGTTTTCTTCAATAAACCTATATACCAGTTATAATTAGAGAAAAAAGAAACAATGCATGCAATTGAAATTGATATGTATATATATATCACAGTCACTGAAGAACAGAAGAAAAGAATAAACTCCACACTCTACTCAAGCCACGTAACCTATGCCAACATAAAAATCCTTAATGACTCTTCTTTGCCCATTGGATTCAGTCTAGACCCCTAAATCTAGCATTCAGGACCTCCCAGAAAGTGGCTTAACTCACCCTTTCCACTTGCAATTCTTCCTATCCCTTTGTTCCTATAAATAAGTCCAGCATCTATGATGTGAAAACTCTGTAGTGTGTATTAGGTCTACACGTATGATCAGAAGTCTCTGCTCTCGAGTAGTTAACAATCTAAAAAGAGGAGGCAGAGTTCTACAAAACAAAAGACAATACAATGGTCTAAGAGGCATTTTTGGTTATGTTTGTTGTTGTTATAATCAAATGCTATGAGAAAACAAAGGAGGGCCAACTGAGTCCAGTAGAGCCTGATCGAGCTTCATGAGTGTGACCTGTGGGGCCAGGACCCCACACTCAGGTTAGTGCTCTGCTGCTGCTGTCTTGAAATTCCTAATAACTTTTGAACAAAGGATTCTACATTTTCACTTTACACTGGGCCCTGCCAATTATGTAACCAGTTCTAAATAGAGGTTTGAGGATGGAGAACAGTTGTAAAGGGAGGCTTCAAGAAAATCATCACTGAGAAATATTAAATGAAACAACCTCTCCTATGCCCCTCCTATGCTTTGGCTATGAGGGCAGTCATGGTTCAGTGGTAGAATTCTTGCCTTTTATGTGGGAGACCTGGGTTGGATTCTTGGCCGGTGCACCTCATGCTCAACCACCACCTGTCTGTCAGTGGGGGCTTGTGTGTTGCTATGATGCTGAACAAATTTCTACAGAGCTTCCAGAAAAGGTGTACTAAGAAGAAAGATCTGACGATCTACTTCCAAAAATGAGCCAGTGAAAATCCTGTGGATCACAATGGTCAGATCCACAGTCAATCATGGAGATGGTGCAGGACCAGGCAGTGTTTTGTTCCTTTGTGCATGGGGCCACCGTGAGTTGAGGGCTGACTTGATGGCAGCTAACAACAACAAATGCCTCTCCTATGCTTTGGATACTATGTCAGGCTCTACAAGAGATACAGTAATAAAGGCATCCTGGGGCAGAATAGCACATAGGCAGAAATAATACAAAGTATTGCCAGAGAGATACATACACAGGGATATGGACACATGCATTCTACATATAGCAGGGAAGGTTTCTGGGAGAGGTAACATTTAGAAGTTACTAATTTATTTATTTCAAGATTTATAAAAAGGAAAAAAAAAAAAGGTAGCTAACAGGTAGGGTTTGTGATTGAGAGATTTATAACAACATGTTAAGAGGAGGGCTCCTCTCTTGTCAGCTGTGACCTTGAGCAGGTTACTTAACCTCTCTGGGATAAATAAGGATTATGATTGTATGTACCTTGTGAGTCATTGTGAAGACTAAATGAAATAATGTATGTGATGCCCTTGGCTAAACACTGGGCTCCTAGTAAGGGTTCAGCGAATGCTAGTTATATAAAGCACTGGGTAGATGTTAAGTAAACTAGTGGGAAATAAAATGAGTGGGAAAAAGAGAAGTTTGGTCAAAATGTAGTTACGCAATGTGATGTGACTGAAATGCCCCACGTGTCTCCTCCACAAGAGTGCTGTCTGAACCAGTGAATTTCCACTGTTGGGGAAGAGCCGCGATGGCAGACTAGATTAAGATAACTGTTTTCCTTGGAAGATGAAAAATCATAGTTTGCCTCCGGCACCTCTGTTACTACGACTTCAGTCCAATCCCCAAATCCACTGAAATAGTGAATGAAGCTTAAAAGCTGCAAGAGAAGAGAAAGATGAATTGAGGAGCGAAGCCAAAATGCTTCAGGCTTCAGTGTGATCCTTTCCTGCCATCTCCCTACCCTGTCTTTGCCCATGCCTCTGCAAGCTTCCTCTTTTTCTCTACATTTTGGACAAAATAGTCTTTCTCCCTGCAGTTTGCTTGTGAGAACCTTGTCTTCCCTTCTCTCCCCTTTCCCTTGTATATTTAGGACAAAGAAAAGCATGTGGAGGCACGGAAGGTGAGACCCCAGATTCACTGTAGGATAGAGCCCTAGGGGAAAAAGCGGGCAGGACCATTGTCCTGGACTTCCCAGGTAGGGAATACAGCTTTTGGTCAGAGCTCTCATTACTTCTTCGTATGTGCCTCTTTACCTGTAGCTGTTTTTACCAGATATCGGGGCCCTGTATCAAGACCATGAACCAGTCAGATTTGGGATGGATCCGGGCGCCTACCACTAACTTCATAGTTAATCTGTTGGAACCTCAGTTTCTCTGTCTGTAAAGTGAGATTAGATACGGAAAATACTTGGTACCATACTCAATCTGGTGGCTTTTTCTCCTCCTCCTCTTCTCCCTTGTTTTCTTCTTCTCTTCCTCTTCCTTTTCCTTGTTCTTTTTAATCCTCATACTTCTGCCCTTTATTTTATCCTTCCTTCTCTAGTTCTGCTATTCAAAGTCAGGGGTCATGTTTTACTCACCTCTACCTCTCTCAAGACCTAGCAGGTGTTGAATGGATATTTATATAATCAAGAAATATATAAAACCCCCAACTATCCTTTTTCTGTCCCATCTTTGTTTTTACCAGTGGGTACAAGTTAGGGTAATATGAACACTTCCAAGTAAAGAATTAGAGAATTCTAAAAACATAGAACCTCGGTGCCAGAAAACCCACATAGTGCCCTCAGCTGTAATTCTGACTACAGAGAGGACAAGGAAAGCTCAGAGAGTAGTAGGAGTTAATCTGTAGTCCTCTTAGGGGCAATGGTAAGAGTCTTGCTTCTTATCCATGTCCCTTTCTCTATGTTACACTGCCTCACTTAATGAAGGTGAGTCTCCTGTCTCATTCATTCATTCATCCATTCATTTACTCAAGAAATGTTTAATAGCACTTAAATGTGTCAGGTAGGCAAGGTGCTAGACACTGAGGCTACAACTGTAAGTAAAAACAGATCTGATTTCTGTCCTCATGGAACAAACTCAGCCTAGTGGAAGAGACTGCTGATAATTAAAAACATGTATACCCCCATCAACATAGACAAATAGATACTTAGTTATACTTAAATTATACTGCATGCTCAAAGGAAAACTGGGTGATCTCAAAGGAGAATACTAGATGGACCCTATTAAACTGGCACATTGAGGAAAGCATCTTTGAGAAAGTAACTTTTGAAAGAAAGCCTAAGGATTAAAGAATGTTCTTATGAGCAAGTTCTACTCATCCTCAGTGCCATTGCTCATGTGATTGGCCCACCTGGAATGCCCTCTTTCTTCCTTCTTTCATCTCAGGCTTACATGTTCTTCAAAGCCCAGGAGAAGTGTCACTAATTCCTTTCCTTATCATCCTAGCCCTTAAAGAGCTACCTCTTTTAAAAAGATCAAGTTTTCCCTACGAAAGTAGATTTTAATCATTTCAATTCATGTCTAGCAAATACTATATAAAGACGATTGACTCCATTTGCCAAGGCAGATCCATCAGTATTCTTTATAACTGGTTGAGATGGGGCCATGCATATTTGGCTAACATATATTGAAATGTGTCAGACTATATGTGCCAAGGCCTGGTCTGAGAGGTTCCACAAGCAACCTATTACCTAGTTGGATCAAACATATATGCCACCAGCCACTATATATGGATGAATTGACACGGTGGCTGCAACAGTGGGCTCAAACATAGCAGCGATGATGAGGATGGCCCAGGACTGGGCAGTGTTTCATTCTGTTGTACATAGGGTCACTATGAGTCAGAACCTACTCAATGGCACCTAACCACAACAACATTATATATAGAGTAATAAAATTTTCTGAAGTAAAATGAAGTCTAATCAACAGATTAGAAATGACAGTGGCGGTAAAAGAAGAATGGATTTGAAGATAGAAGAGATGGGTTTAGATTCTACTTCTGTTTCCTAATAACTAATAATAATAATAACAACAACAATAAAAGCAAAAACTATACCTAGGTTTTATGGAGCCCTTCGTATATGCTAGGCATTGTACTAAAAATTTTATGTACGTGGCTATATTTATTTCTTATAGTAACCCTATTCCTTAGGAATTAGTTTTACTCAGTTTTACAGATGAGGAAGCTGAGGTTTGAGAAGGTTAAGTAACTTGCTGAACACATACTTAATACGTAATGAATGCAGGGTTCAAGCTATGTAGTTTAATTTGAAAGCTCATACTATCTATGCACCTGCAATTGCCAAGTGATTTTTACAAGTCATTTAGCCATAGTTTGCATCCATTTTTCTAACATAAAATAATGAGTGACAAGGATACATTCAATGACTGCTCAAGTGATCCTGTGTTTTTAAAAGACTGATCAAGAGGGGCTTCCTAGAAGAGGTGTTTGGAGAAACTCTCCATTTCAAACTCCAGCCTGCAATTCTTTGATTATTTATAGAAGATATTCCCAAAGGGGGCAGCTCTGCGCTCTGCCTTGCAGATTGCAAAGAGAGATAAATAACACATTCCTCATTCTCTTACTCGCTGGGGAAATTGGGGGCTGTGTTTACGGGGAAATTGGGGGCTGTGTTTACATCGCTTCCTTGGTATTTATCCTCCTGCTGGCTGTTCCATCCCTCTATTTCGTGTTGTTATTTTACTTCCATTAGGGGAGCAGAAAAAACATGAGAAGCCATTCTGATCCACCCTAATCCTCAGAGGGCATTGCTCGGTCAAAGTCAGCATCTTCTCCCTTATAATTTTTCCTACAAACATCTCATTTAAGAGGCATTTTCCTCCCTTTGAGTACTAATGTCCTGATGATATAAAAATAAATAAATATCTCACACACACACACACACACACACACACACACCCCAAAACAAAACAGACGGGAAGAAAAAGAAAAAAAAAAGACCAGAAAATCAATTGCATGCTTGGTTCATTTCATGTTTATATCCTTCTGGATTTCCTTTCTGGGCTCCTGAGAATTGCCTAGTTAGCAGTTAGGAAGGGCTGGCTGGGTCACTGAAGTTTTAATGTGGCATGCCTGTCTTCTATTGCTTTTCTTCTTTGAGAAGGGACTGGACTTTTTTAGGAAACCTTCTGAACATATGATCCTCTGTTATTTATCCACCCGGTCCACGGAGACATTGATGTAGTCCATTATGTATGGGGAACTGACAGAATTATTTGTTATTTTTCAGTATTTTTCTAGAAATGGAGGCTTTGTTTTAAGAAAAAAAAAAAATCCTGTGGTTGGTCAAAACAGTTTTGATCACCGGAGCCTTTATCTGGTTAAATTTTATTTACACTGGCTCTTTAATGAAGGGCAAGTATATACTGAGCATCTGGCTAATGCCAAGCACTGTTCCAGGCACTTTTGACGTGTTAATCCTTTTAATCCTCAAAAGAGACATTGAAGGAAACATGTGTCTTCATTTCACAGGTGTAAAAACCAAGACTCAGAGTGTAAATACAGTTCTGATTGGGAGATTCTGAGAAACCTTTGCAGCTCATTGTTACAGATTTGTTCCTCTATGGTAAGCTTTTTTGTGATTGCATTGGTTTGTTTGCTTGTTTATTTATTTGCTTAATTGTGGTGAAAATATACACAACAGAACATTTACCAGTTCAACAGTTTCTACATGTATAATTCAGTGACCTTGATTACATTCTTCATGTTGTGCAACCATTATCACTATCTTTTTCCAAGTTATTCCACTACCATTAACATAACTCATTGCTCCCTAAGCAAAAACCCTCTCTCTTCCCCTCCTTCAGCACCATAACCACTAATAATCTTTGATTTCTATACATTTGTTTTTTTTTTCACAGAAGTGAGATCGTATAGTATTCGTCCTTTTGAGACGGACTTATTTCACTCACCATAATGTTTTCAAAGTTCATCCCTGTTGTGGCAAGTTTTAAAAGGCGATGTGGCACAAGTAACATGACTAGATTTTAGACTATTGGATTAAGTCTCTTACAAGCTGCATGGACTTCAGAAAAAAATACAAATCTCTCTGAATCTTAATTTCCTCCTTTCTATGGTATTAAAGAGAATGAATGAAAGTTGGATACAGAAATCGGAGACAGAAATTTTGGCTTCATCATTTACTAATTCTGTGTATTAGGTCAACTCCCTAAAAGCAATGTCTGAGATGAGGAGTTGTGAAAATATTATTTATTAAGGAAATGCTCCCAGGAGAGACTGATGAGGGAGAAGCAGGAGAGAGTTGAGAAGAAGTCAAGCAAGAGCGTGATTTGGGATGAAGTCTCCACTTCAGCCTGTTCCTACAGGGAGCTCTGAAGCATGGTACTCCTCAGAGTTTGTCCTGACTTAAGGCAAGGGAACTAGTCTTTCCCACTGCTGCATCTGTCTGTCATTGGTAAGAGCCCCCTGTGCTGGCCAGTGGCTTCAGTAATCTTAGGTAAGACAGATCTCAGTAGATCTGGTGGAGCAGTCTGTAACTCTGGGTATGATATTTCACTATTCTGTTTTATTTCCTACTTTTAAAATGGTGAGTTAGATTCTAAAATATCAATTTTTGTAATTGGCCCACATGTCATTGAAAAAAAAAAAAAAGGAAGCTCCTCCGACTAGAATTTAACATTCTTAATCCAGGGACCTTGATTTTACTCAGTGACATAGCTTATGCTCCTAGAAGAGTGATTAGTTATAGAAGGGTCTCAAAAAATATCTAGCAAGGGAATAAATGATAAACAAATGGGTAACACCAATTGTTAGGTTTTATGCATCACTATTCAATTGATCTGCTAATTATATTATTGAAATAGTCTATGTTCTTGCAATGTGCTTGTCACACATCAGTGATATAATCAGTGGAAGGACACCAGTAGACCCAGAGAGTGCAAAATTACTTTAATGATAAATAATACAGACACAGTCAGAGACATATACATGAAGAAGGAGATAATAGGGTATAACTTCCCAGTCCCCCAACTCCCTTCCTGTAGGAACAAATTGCTGTGATTATACCACCACTTAGAATGAGGATTACCTCATGTAAGAAGTCATCTTTTCCATTTTGGTGCGGTTTAGTGCCCTCCAAGTGCCTCCCAACCATTTTGGGGATTTGACTAAACAATAGCCTGCCTGTCACCTAGAAGAAACTGGAACTGGTAACTGTCCCAGACTCCGTAACTATGAACTTGAGTCTTACGTGGCTTTGAAGATTGGATTTATACAACCTGCATTGTCCGTTAATCCTCATTCTGAGAAAATAACTTTTTTTTTTTTTGCTAAGTGAAAGAAGCCAGTCATATACAACCACAAATTGTATGATAACACTTAGATAATATGTTCAGCGTAAGCAAATCTATAGAGATAAAAAGTAGATTCGTGGTTACCTAGGACTCGGGGGTGGAGAGGAATGGGAAGTACTGCTAATGGATACAAGATTTCTTTTGAAGGTGATAAAAAATGTTCTAACATTAGATTATAGTGATAGTTGCACAACTCTGTAAATCTATTAAAAACCATTGAATTGTACACCTTAAATAGGTAAACTTTTTGGTTAAAGTGCTTGGCTGCTAACCAAGGGATTGGCGGTTTGAGTCCACCCGCCACTCCGTGAGAGAAAGATGTGACAGTCTGCTTCCGTTAAGATTTACAGCCTTAGAAACCCTCTGAGGCAGTTCTGCTCTGTCCTATAGGGTCACTATGAGTGGGAATCAATTCGATGGCAGTGGTTTTTTTTAAGCTGTTAAAAATGGCTAGTGAAACCTCCAGAATGTCTACTTTAGGCAATCGAAAATCTTCTCTGGAGGGACATGCCTGCCTCCCAGGTCCCATGGGATTCTGCTGGGAAAACCTCACTGAGGATGAACTCACAATCTTTAATTACAAAACACACAAGGAAAAAATTTAACATGAGCAAGAGTCAGCAGATATACCAAACATAAGAGTTAAGTCACCAAGTCTGGCTCCAATAGTTACTTGGCCTTCCTGAACTTGTTCTGTCCTCTCTCTCAATGGGGATAATAACAGTACCTGCTCTACAGGGTTTATTGCTAGGATTAAACGAGTAATAGCAAGTTAAGCATTGAACATGGAGACTGACATGGAGAAATGCATGCTCTGTAAATATTAGTATAATTAATTGTCAACAAGGAAAAGTGAAGTAGCAAGATTGAAAAATGGGAAATTGATACACAGACATAATTCACAGATGGGACAACCACAGTCAAAACACATATGGAAGAGTGTTTGACTTCACAGGAAAACAAATATACCTTAAAAAAAAACACATTATTTTTATCCTGGCAAAGATTAGTATTTTCATATAATACCCAGGGGATAGTAAGGGGCCACCGGAGAGAATATAAATTGAAACAAACCCTTCTAATGAGCAAATGGGCAAGTTCATCTAAAAGCATTATAAATCATTATGAAATCTCAGATTAGATTTTTTTCAACCAAGACCCGAGGACAAGAGAGGCAAGCTTTCTTTAGTGGAAAATGATATGTAAACACGTAGAGATATTTACATAAAAAGGGGATAACACAAAATAGCTTAGACCGGGATGCCACTTCCAGACTCCAAGCTCCTCACAGGGACAGATTGCTGTGAATGATGCCATTCCTCAGAAGGACAGATTCAAGTTTAGTCTACCTACCTTTAACTGAGGGAGTAGACCTTTGAGAGCCCTGGCTTGATGGAGAAGTCTCAGTTTCAACTCCCATCCACAATCAGGCCTGAATCTTCCTCTTCTGACCCTGAGGAGCATTGAACCACCCCTGCATTACCAAGACCCCAACACCACCCAGTCCACACGTTTTTCTCTACTCTGCCCCTGCCCTCCCATGGCACCTGTAGCCTCCTTTCCTTTGCTCACTATCTGGTTCTCAATTCCTTCTTTGATTTTGAGTCCTTAGAAATGTCTTGTGAATTCAGCTGTATATTTCAGAGGATTCTCGTATCTAGAGTTTCTATGTGTTGTGTAACAGTGGAGGTTTTTCAATTCTGTGGTATATTCTGTGGCCAAAAATGGAAATCTGATTTTAAAATGATCTACACACTTTCCAATCCCAACTCCTGTGGACCTAAGAGGAGGAAAAATGTAGAATCACATGTAATTAAAGACCTCTATGGATTTAGGGTCGCTATATGGTTGCTAAGAGTCAGAATTGACTCAACAGCAATGGGTTTGGCTTTGATTTTTTTTTTTTTTTTTTTTTGGATGAGAGTAAGCATAAGGAAACACAGGAATTCTACATTTGGCCAAGCACCAGAGCACTCCAGGTTTTCACCTCTTTCCTTTTTCTGGCCCTGCACTGCTGTGCTTCCTTAACTTCATGTACACATACCTAGGACTTGTTACACTGTCTAATATTGTCTGTTTAGAGGTCTGTCTCTTCTAGTCGACTATGGCCTCTTAAAAGCCAGTATGCTCCTTCCTTTGACTTTGTATCCCAGTGCCTAGAACTTCTGTCTCCAACCGGAGTATGTGCTCCGTGCATACTTGCTGACAATAATGACTTTTTTTTTTGAAAACGTATCTGATGGGGCATAGGGAGAAACATCTTAGGTGCAATGCTTCTGTTCAGTTGGAATGAATGGTGCATTTTTCATCTCACAAATATTCACTGAATACCTACCGTAACTGTAGCCACTTTTTATGTCCTGGAAGATAAGTATACTTTGTTTGATGGAATAGCTATTGTCAGGAGTTGCATTTAAATTCCATTTCTGTAGGAAGAATTTCATGTGTGTGTGATTTCTCCCTTGCAAACAGTTAATGTGTTTTATATGATCTGAAGACAAGTACTTTGGGGTAGCAGCAGAAACGCCTGTTGGACAAGCTTGTCTGGGTTAGATATTTTCTAGCTATGTGACCTTCAGCAAGTTTCTTCCCCTTACCAAGTATCAATTTTCTCCTCTATGACTTGCAGGGTTGTTATGAGAATTGTAAATAATGTCTGTAAAATACCTGGCCCCATAGTAGGTGCTCAATAAATTGTAGCTGCTGCTATTACAACATACCATAAGAATCCTTTTCAAATGTGAGAGTTAACTCCCTTACTGAATCTGTTTTCCAAGTTCAGGGCCTGGGTGCTTGTTTTCTTTAAAATAGAGCACAATGTGAAATGCATAATATGATGGGTAATTATGCCAGTTAGGACAAGGCAAGCTTGAGCTTGCTCATTTTCTTTAGACAGCAAGTAAACATGAAGCGAACCTACTTTATTGGCATTTCCAAATCAGAGCCAGCAGCGGAAATATAGATAGCACCGTAACGTTGATGCTTTAAGATTCTATAAAATGCAGACTTATTTGATGTGACAAAAAGTCAACCACATTGGCTACTGTGAAAACCTCAGGATGTCCAGATGAGCTCTTAGGGCATCAAGGGCTGGGGTATCTCACTGCCCCTGTCTCTTAAGTGGATAGCGTCTTGCAGAGATATTTTACCACATTACCACATTACTCTCATCTGGTGCCAAGAATGTGCTGGAAAAGCCAACAGGAAACACAAAGTAGCCAATTTCTGAAATTTTCTCATGATTCTTTTATTTCCCAATGTATGCTTCCATTGATCTCTTAGAAGTCTTGAGGCTGGATTAGAGAACACTAACCTTAGGCAATGCATGGCAGAGGTCTTTACCTTTGCCTTTCCTGGTCAAAATGGTTCACATTCCCATGAGTGAGCAGCATAGCCATGGAAGACACTGATCTACAGCTCTTCTGTTTACTTACTGAAAGAAATCCATGAAAAGGGGTAAGAGGCGAGAATATCAGACCAGGAGTTCTACCACTTATAATCTTAGAGGGCTTGAGCACATCTCTTTACATCCCCAGGCCTTCATTTATCATCTATAAATTGGAGTCAGTGTTTAACTTATGGAATCAAAGTGAAGATTCCTTGAAAATATATTTGTGAAAATCATTTATAAATGTTATATCACTATACACATGGTAGGCTTTTTATTGTTGTTGTCTCTATTGGGAAATGAAACACCTTTGATTCATCTTTCAGGCTATTATCATTTTTAACATTCGCTTGTCTACAATATGGGCAACAGTCATAAGACTATGAAAAGATTTTGTATTGCATTCTCTACATACATTTATCGTCACCAAACATCTAGAAATTCCTTGAATTACTGGGTTCTGACAGGTACTGTGGTTTCTTCACAAATGTGAAAAAGCTTCTTAAAACCCCCAGTGCATCATAGTATCTGACTATCACAATATATGATGCTGGCTTCCAGACAAGTCAACAAATTGTTGTAGATGCTCAACACCAAACACTGTAGACAATTTCCAAGTGGAAAGGACTGGGATGTGGTTTGAAAACAAGAAGACTTCAAGGAGCGCATGATTGCTAATCTCCTATACCTAAAGGCCAGTTGCTGAGCAAGACTTGTTCTCGGAGCCACTGAAGACCCAACAAAGGCCAAGCACTGCAGCCCCAGAGAGGCCAACTGTGGCTCAGATTAACTTTCTATCAACTAGAGGTGTCAAATGCTAGATGATTTGTTTGCCCCTGTCAATGGAAGGATTCAAACTAAAGCTGAGCTGTTCAGCCCAATGAACACCACCCAGGATGGGATGCTACATCAGATGGAGATGTGTTTAGGTAGCATCCAAGGTTACTCTAGAGTCCGGGATTCCATGTGATGTCCAATAGACATTCTGAACCATTTAAAGTGATTTTCAAATTATAGTTCATTATTACGTGATGTACTTTCCCCTTATGAGGCCACAGGTTGTCTCCTTCCAAGCAGCAAATATAAACATTCTGTTTCTATACTGTTTGAGTTTTCCCTGCTGGGGCATTTGTTTCAAAGTGCTGTTCCTGTCTAAGATAAAGCTCAGATTTTAGGCTAATTGTTTTCAAATCATTATGCCAAAGCAGGTCTGCATAAAGTAAAAGATGGCTTTGTACTCTTGAATTAGTATTCTCTTCCTTTGGTTTGCTGAGCATATGCCATATAAATTTGAAAACTGGAATTGCAATGATTTTAATCATACTGCAGATTAATTCACTGAACTATATAGGAGATAAATAAATATGATTATTTACCCATCTATTTTGGCTTTTCCTAAATTTGATAGCATGGGTTCAGTTTTATCTTTGACTCAGTCTCTGATTTTATGCAAGTTAACTCCTCCATACCTCAGTTTCCCCATTTGTAAAATGGATATGTTGGATCTAGTTGATCACTCAGGTTTTCAGGTTTCTTCTAGCTCTTACCTTCAGTGACTCTGATTCCAAGATATCTTCAGAAATCTTGTAGAACTCTACTTTACTGAAGCATAATATATAGAAATATTGTTAAATCTGTATATTATGTTGAATTTAATAATATTTTCTGCTTGCAAACCAAGACTGTTAGAATATCTTAGCTTTGCAGGCAAGTGTTAGCTCAGTGTTTAACTCTAGCATAAAGAAATTCTGCAATTTTTTTTATTATTGAAAAAACAAAAACACATTTATCAGAACCTGCCATATTTTCTCCTCAATTAGAAGGTATTTAGAGGCATGACTGTGTTCCCTGGGTACTGATCTGATTGGAAAAACAATTTCTAAATACTCCCATCTGATGATTCTAAATGCATCTCCCCTGTTACCCATGCTGTTTGTCTTCTTTTGCTATGTGTGTCCCTTTGTGAGGTTCATGTATTCCTATTATTTTCCAGGTTTGAGATTCTTATTTCCAGGGTAGAATTACAAAGGAGGGAACAATTGGAAACATCTGCTTTGCTTTCAGACACTGGGCACGCACCCCCTCATACTCCCTTCTGGTGCTGGATAATTAGGTACAACTAGAGGCAGAGTTGTTTTTACCTTTGACTGGGGTTCTCTTCTTGGTGGTGAATGAATGAAATGCACCGATGGAGCGATCCTTCTCGCCCACTGAACGGATGTACCTGTCACTCACTGATTAGGAACACCTATCCCATGCAAGACAGGAGTGGTAGAAATCTTGTTTAGTTGAACACTCTAAGGCTTCTGTTTGTTTTCCTAAAGCTTGGACTATGTTTGAGGCAGTGTAAATAAAGGATTTTGTCTGTGTTGCCATGGGGGAAAAAGAGAAACGAGTTACTCCTACCATTAGTTTCCAAAATGAGGGAAGGCTGTAGATGCCAAAAACCATGTACATCACTGCATTAGATTTGGTCTTGAGAGCGACACCAATGCAATTACAGAAAGTTGAGCATCTAGCTATAGAATGCCAGAGCTGTAAAGAATCTGGAGAATTCTAGTCCAGGTCTCTTAATTCACAGATAGGCAAATTGTTACCCAGAGACACAGGCCAAAGGTGTCATCATTAATAACTCCTATCATTTACTGGGAGCCCTGGTGGCGCACGTGGTTAAGGGTTTGGCTGCTAACCAAAAGGTCAGTAGTTCGAATCTACCAGCCACTCCTTAGAAACCCTATGGCACAGTTCTACTCTGTCCTATAGGGTTGCAATGTGTTGGAATCGACTTGATAGCAACGAGTTTGTTTGTTTTGGTGTCATTTACTGATCACTCACTACATGTTAGGCACCATGGAAAGCACTTCATAAGGACGGACTCTATTCTCATGATTTGGGACTTTGGTTAGTTTTCTCGGGCTGCCGCAGCAAAGTGCCAAAAACTGGGTGATTTATAAGAAGAGAAAGGTATTTTCTCACAGTTCTGGAGGCTCCTAGTCTGAATTCAGGGTGTCATTAGGGCCATAGTCTCTCCTAAGTCTCTACGGGAAAATCCTTTCTTGTCTCTACCAGTTTCTGGTATCCCCAGGTACTCCTTGGCTTTCAGCGGCAGCATAACTCCATCTTCATGTGACTGTCTTCCCTCTGTGTCTCTCTGTTTCCATGTCTCTTCTTTTCTTTTATAAGGACACCACTTATATTGGATTAGGACCATCTCTACTCCAGTATGACATTGTGTTAACCTAATTGATAATATCCTCAAAGATCCTATTTCCAAACAATGTTAACATCCACAGGTACTGGGGGTTAGGACTTTAACATGTCTTTTTTGGGGGACACAATTTAATCCATAACAGTGCCTTACATACCATAGAACCTCAGAAAATAGGAGTCAGTTCCCTGTGTTGGAGATGTTCAAATGGGATAGCTACTTACTAGATATTTTAGAGGGCACTACTCTCCTCTCTGGGGAAGGGGAGGTTATTGGATAAGATTGTCTTTCTATTACCTTCCGGCTTTGACTTCCATGATGCCGTGAGACATTTGCTCAGAATAAAACTAACATATCCTGTCTGTCTCCTAGTCAGGACTCTTACTTCACCCTCAGAATTATCAAAAAGAGAGAAGCGTTAAACTGTTGCCCAAACTTTTCCAATAAGAATATGAAATCTCAAATATAAAAGCTTTACATTTTCTCTCTCTTTTTTTTATTGTGCTTTAGCTAAAAGTTTACAGCTCAAGTTAATTTCTCATTCAAAAATTTATACACATATTGTTTTGTAACATTGGTTGCAATCTCCAACGGGACAGCACACTCCCTGTTTCTACCCTGGGTTCCCTGTGTCCGTTTGTCCAGTTCCTGTCCCTTCCTGCCTTCTCTTCCTGCTTTTGGACAGGAGTTGCCCATTTGGTATCATATATTTGATTGAGCACGTTCCTCAAGTGTGTTATTTTTTGTTTTATAGGCCTGTCTAATCTTTGTCTGAAAAATGGCCTCCAGGAATGGTTTCTGTTGTGGCTTAGCAGAGTGTCCGGGGGCCATAGTTTCAGGGGTTCCTTCAGTCTCTGTCAGACCAGTAAGTCTGGTCTTTTTTTCTGAGTTTGAATTCTGTTCTTCATTTTTCTCCTGCTCTGTCCAGGACTCTCTGTTGTGATCCCTGTCAGAGTGGTCATTGGTGGTAGCCAGGTACTATCTAGTTCTTTTGGTCTCAGGCTGATAGAGTCTCCAGTTAATGTGGTCCTTTAGTCCTTTGGACTAATATTTTCCTTGTGTCTTTGGTATTCTTTATTCTCCTTTGCTCCAGGTAGGATGGAACCAGTAGATGTATCTTAGATTGCTGCTCTCAAGCTTTTAAGACCCCAGATGCTACTCACCAAAGTGGGATGTTAAACATTTTCTTTATGAACTATGTTATGCCAATTGACCTAGATGTCCTCTGAAACTATGGTCCCCAGACCACAGCCCCAGTTACTCAGTCCCTCAAAGTGTTTAGATGTGTCTAGGAAACGTCTGTGGTTTTGCTTTGGTCCAGTTGTGCTGACTTCCCCTATATTGTGTGTTAGCTTACATTTTCAACTAAAGTTTTGGTCCCTTTGATATCCACTTTAAAAACAAAAACAAAATGCAAACAAACAAAAAAACCCTTACCCTGAGAGAGTTAATGGACAATTTGAATTTTTCCTTGGGATAGGAGAGGCACACTAGTGGTAGGGAGGGAGCTAGAATGGAGGTGAGGCATTGTGACTCTTCTGTGGGCCCTGCCACCTACTCCTTGTGTGACTCTACTCTAGACCCCTGCCTGGCCTTATTATTTCATCTTTTAAATGAGGATGTTAACCTAGAACCAGATGATCTCTAAGAATGTTTCTAATCCAGTGGTTTGGGTACTCTTACCTACCTCCCTTCCTGACCCCTTCTTTGAATTTCCTGCACTCCTATGATACCCGCTGAGACTCTATGCTCTGAATTTTCCTCACATCCTCTCCCTACCCACCCCCCCAAAAAAACCCAGCAACAAATTACCTGTCCTAAAGAGTCTTCACTTTAAAGCCTAATAAAAAACTCCAATTTAGTATGATAGTCATGACTGACAATCAAGTCATATTAAATAACAATAGCAATATACAATTAAACATTTACAAAACATTCCTTGTACTCAGCATGTTCTTTTATTTTCCCAATAGCTCTACAAAGTAGATTTTTATTAATTCTGTTTCTCAGATTAAAAAAAAATGAGGATGTGAGAGAGCCTTGGCTACATAGCAAGGATGGAATTCAAACCACAAGCATCCCCAATAAACACTGACATGCCTTCCCATTGCAACACAACAGACTCCCAACAAATACTTGCATTTTAGCAGAGGCCTTCGATGCCTCGCTTCAAAGTAAGGAGTAATCTAGGTGAGTCAGACTGAGTATCCTGACCGGGGAGAAAGATATCTATGGTCTAAAGTTTTTCAGTGAAGGACTAGCCTTGGTACTGGACCTATTCATAGGCTCAACTAATCACATTCCTGGTTATCTTGTTCCATGGAGTTCAGAGTGGTAGGGTAACAGTTGAAAATACAGCAAATTGCAATGCTTGCCTCACCTTAGACTCTGCTATCAGAATTCCTCTTAGGAATAAAATTATATTTCTTATTTTATGGAAAAATACCTTGATAAGCCTTGAGTTAAGGTTTGGAAGAGAGAAGTATGCGTAGAAGCTGAAATCAGTAGGAAGAGATAACACAACTCATTGGTAGAATGATTTCCAACTGAATTCATCTATTCCCTTCTCATTCTGTAATAATCTGTATGAAATGTAGAAAACTCTAGTCTTTTACCTAGATGGTAGCTGTCATGTAACAATATCAACATGTCTGGGACTGAAATGGGATTGAGCCCCTCCTGATGTGCCTAACACTGTGCCATTTAATCCTTGAGAGCATCCTGCAGTGGAAATAATTTAAGATGACAGCAGAACTTGTTGTTTAATTCCCCAAATCTTTCCCACGTCCACCCTGACCGCTATAAAAGTGTATCTGGTATATTGCATTCCACTGTGGTTGAAAGATGCATCTGGGGTCTGTAGCATATTCCCCTTCCTCATGTTTCCATTACTCAGGAAACATTTTCAAAAGATGAGATCTGCTCGATTTTGGAATAGTTTCCAGAGGGATGTGGCAGAGTGCTGCCTCATTTGATTCACTTAAAATTAGACCAGAATGAGGAATCCCAGTGCCCCGCTGGGAGCAATTCTGTACTTGTGGGAGTGTAGGAGGAGAGTCATGCCCATCTGCTGATGGAGTACCAGAGGGGCCCTCTAGCATCGTCTCCCATGACTCTCTAATTCGGAAGACTGACATTTCAAGCACTGACCTCAATGAGAACACAATATAATATCCTTTCTGAGTTCCCCCTTCCCTCTCACCTTTCACCTAACATTACCAGTCTAGATTCGTTGATATCAATTCTAGCAGAATTGGAGAGCACTTAATGGAAAAAATATCATTGCAAACTCATGCCCTATTCCCCAGGCTCTAAGCAGTCAACCACAAATTGTATTTGTTAAAGACTTAAAATGTACCCTCATTGCATATGAGAAGTGATTCTGGGATTTCCAGTTTTTTCTTCATTTTATTTCTCAATCCTGAGAGATAAATCCCAAAAGAGAAATCAACCTTGGCTTAGATTTCCCAAGAATCTCCATATTTAAATCCTTGGAGAGAATGTGGATTCTTATTTGTTTGAAAAAAGTAAATTCAGTCATCTTATTTGTTCTTTGTGTCTATTACTGAGTCGGAAAGAATTCAACCTTTGGAGTTAGCAGACTGAGTTCTAATCCTGGTAATATTTCTGATTTACTTTATGACCTCATCTTTTTCCTTCTGTAAAATGAGGCCTTGTCACTAGATCCTTTCCCACTCTGATATTTCAGGGTTCTGAGATGTATAGATTGGCGTTGTTGTTCCTTTTGGCATAGATACTCTCATTATCAAAATCCAAACAGTGTTTCAGTCCCATTTGTTGTTTTTGTTAGCTGCCATCAAGTGAGCCCCCAACTCATGGTGACCCCATTTACAATGGATGCTGCTTGGTCCTGTGCCGTCCTCATATTCGATTGCGGATCATACTGCTGCGATCCATAATGTTTTCATTGGCTGATTTTTGAGAGTAGATCAGCAGGCCTTTCCTTCTAGTCTGTCTTAGTCTGGAAGTGCCAACAAAACCAGTTCAACATCGTAGCAACATGCAAGCCTCCACTGACAGACGAGAGGTGGCTGCGCATGAGGAATTGAACCTGGGTCTCCCACATGGAAGGCAAGAATTCTACCACTGAACCACCATTGACTTCTCCAGTCCCATAGGGTTTACATTGTCATCAGCTTCATGGCCAGGATAATGGAACAGAAATGATCTAAGTAGGGCATTGGAGTCTCATTTACTGCGGAGATGTGGAGGACAGCCACTGAGCCAAAGCCTAGAAGTAAGTTGGGAGCAATCAGATAGAAAGATTCATGGACAAGAAGGGTTGTTTTGGGGGGTGATTTTCCTGCCTGCTCATTCACATCTTGTAGGGTGGTCCAGGTAGAGGAGACATCAGAGTGATTTAGGGAGGCTAGTAGTTTGGTAAATGATGGAATAATAATTAACTCTTAACTGACAGATGACTTCTAAGTGCCAGCCATTTATTAGCACTTTACATTTGCTATTAGATTCAGTTTAATTCCAGCCACAGACCTTGTAGTAAGTAAAATTTTTATTCTTAACTTCCAAAAGAGGGAAATGACACTTAAAGAGGTTAAGCAAGTTATCCGAAACGGGTGGGGAGGACCAGAAGTCAGATTCCAGACATACTAGTTGACCTTAAATATCCTAATGACTACCCTATACTGCCTTAGAAGGAAAACTGAGGCTCAGTAGTGTGATCTGTGTCTTCTCCACTAGGCAGGTGTTCCAATGGGTAGGGATTAATGTAATTTTGTACTTGCAGCATCTATACATTGCAAAAATTACTGGGGTATAGGAAAATACAGAGTAATGGGGAACTCCAAATGCAAATCTTCTAACCTTGGCTTAGATTTCCCAAGGATCTCCGTATCTAAATACTGAGAGAGAACGTAGACTCTTAAAAAGTAAATTCAGTGATCTGATTTGTTCTTTGTCTGTGTCTATTAGTAGGTTGGAAAGAATTCAGCCTCTGGAGATAGCAGACTGAGCTCTAATTCTGGCTATATCACTTATTTACTTTATGACCTCAGCTTTTTCCATCTGTAAACTAGGGAGTTAGGAGGATCTTCAAGGAAGAAACAAAGTTTAAAATGAAAGCTAAAGACTAAGCATGAGTGTAACAGGTGTGTGTGGGAGAAGAGGAGCAGGGGAAGTATTCCAGGTCCCAAGATATAGTGTCTATACCCAAAGTTGTCTGTCTCACTCTCTCATACTTACTCAGAAGTAGCTTTTGAGTACTGTGACGCTTACCTGTGTCATAGCATGCTCCTCACTTTATAAATGCATGTTTAGTCATCTGTCTTTCCTGACAGTGAACTCCTTGACTACAAGAGTCTTGACTAATTTACCTTTGTATTCCTAGTACCAAGCATGTATTAGATGCTCAATACTTGTTGAATCAATAAATGCACTAAGGATTCCAGACTTCACCACTGACTGTCTATTTGACTTAACTTACCATTTAATTCTAATTAATGTTTCCTGGTCACTTTATGAGTCAGAATCGACTTGACGGCAATGGGTTTGGTTTTTTTGGTCTCTTCATATGTGCCAGGTAGTTCTCCTAGGCACCACAGAGGTAAATCAGACAAAAAGAACTGCTTTCCAGGAGCCTCACCATCTAGTGAGGGTGGCAGACAAATATGCAAGTGACTAAACTTCAGTGTCTCTGTATGTAAAATGGAGACAAGAAAACATCCTCTGGCTACCTCACAGGATGATGGTAGTGTTCAATACAATAATGTATGCAAAAATGCTTTATAAGCTATAAAGTATCTTTCATCTGTAAGTTGACAGTTAAAAGTTTGTGGCAGGTTAGCTCTGTGTCTGATCTTCCAACTGTTCTGGATTCTGGATTATTGAAAAACATGTAGAAACCTTGCTATAATAGATCCTGTCAGAGGGGGCTTAGACTGAACTTTGAGTAAGTGTATACGCCTCTCCACGCTTATCAACTATCTCTTAATCCAACATTTTGCATTTACAACAGTAGTAAAAAAAATCTACTATCCGACTAATTTGCGCATCAACGACATCCGCCTGGCAGTAATGAATGCCAGGGTGCAAAGCGGGAGTAACGTTGGCTGTGATGATTGAGGTTGTGTGTTAACCTGGCTGCGCCATGATTCTCAGTGGTTTGGCAGTTATGTAATGATGTAGTTTGGCATTTATATAATGATATAATTTAGCAGTTAAGTAATGATATAATTTGACAGTTATATAATGATGTAGTCGCCCTCCATTTTGTGATCTGATGTGGCCATCCTCCATTTTTACATAACACTGATTTCGCATAATGACCTGGCCTTTGGAACCTAACCATGTCAATAAGTGAGGAGAGGGTTTATTTATGCTATTGTCTCTCATTCTTAAGGCCCCGTGTATATCTGTCTCCAATAATGGTCTACTCTCATTCTCTAGTTCTGTACCTTTAGCTCATTCAGTACTTGCTTGGTACTAGTAATACAAAGAGGCCTTATCCTCAAGGAATTCACTATCAGGAAAGACAGATGAATAAACATGCAATTATAATGTGAGGAGCATGCTATGATACAGGTAAGTGTAATGGTACTCAGAATCTACTTCTGAGTAAGTATGACCCTTTGGGATCTTGAAGTAACTGAGAGAGTAAGACTGAATATCTTTGTCTATAGACACTATGCCTTGGAACCTGGAATACTTCCCCTGCTCCTCTTCTCCCACTGTCTTTCTCCCATACACACCTGTTTCACTCATGCTCAGTCTTTAGTTTTCATTTTAAACTTTGTTTCCTCCTTGAAGATCCACCTAACTCTCTGTTTACAGATGGAAAAAGCTGAGGTCATAAAGGAAGTCAGTAATATACCCAGGATTAGAGCTGAGTCTGCTCTACTACAATATTTATAGTATATAGCTTTTCATGTATGAATGAAGATGTTATAAGCTAATACAAGTGTATTTGCACATTTGTTCAAAAAGAAGGATAACCCAGAAACTAATGACACTGAGTGCCTACAGAGAGTAGGTAAGCAAGAATAGAGGAATAGGAATAAGTTGGAACTGATGAAAGGGAGTGATACTTAATTGATTTTATCGCTTTGTAAAGGCTGTGATTTAGAGCCATGATATCAGTTAATCAGTCAATCAGTAAAATAAATCAGAATTTGGGGAGAGGACCAAGACCAACTAGAAAGAAAGACCTAGTGATCTACTTCCAAAAAGTCAGCCGGTGAAAACCTATGGATCATAGTGGTCTGATCCTGTTGTGCATGGGGTCGCCATGAGTCAAGGCCAACTCAAGGCAACAATCTCAAGTGTAATGCAAATAGTAATGAACTGACTATTAAAAATGAATAACATAATCACACAGAAGGGGTGGGGAAGGGGAAGATAAGGAGCAACGTAAGTAATTTTGGAATACAGCATTTTGACTTTAAATCTTAAAGCTAAAGACAAAAGAAACTGTCCACAACATTGTACTTCAGTTAGTAAATTTGTTTCCCACAGGAATAGTAATTCTGAAACTATATGTATTCTAGGATTGATCAAATAAATAAATAAATATGTTGTGGATAATGAAAGCCAGGTTTCTCGTTGTTTAAAAAAGGAGTTATAAATACAGAAAAGGATAGAATGAACTGTGTTGTGTTGGATTGGAATCAGAGGTATCAGAATGAAATACTTAACGTCTCTCTCCATCTCTGTGTGTACGTGTGTGTGTGTGTACATATCACACATACATATATATACATATGCACACATCTATATATATCTAGAATGAACAAATCTGTCTTGGAAGAAGTACAATGAGAATGCTCCTTAGAAGCAAGGATGGCGAGATTACATCTCACATACTTTGGACAAGTTATCAGGAGGGATCAGTCCCTGGAGAAGGACGTCATGCTTGGTAAAGTGGAGAGTCAGCACAAAAGAGGAAGACCCTCAAAGAGATGGATTGACACAGTCGCTGCAACAATGGACTCAAGCATAACAATGATTGTGAGGATGGTGCAGTACCAGGCAGTGTTTCGTTCTGTTGCAGTAGGGTTGCTGTGAGTTGGAACTGACTCGATGGCACCTAACAATAACAACAACATGTATATACAGGTAGATGTAGAAATATATATATAGTGAATGTATGTGTGTATGCATGCGTATATTTTCTAGCTCTGTCTGCTGAGAGGGCCTAGAGGCATCCAAACCACAGTCACAATGAGCGCACCTAAAGCCCCTAGATTGCTTTCCAAATATCATTATTCAATAAAATGAGCACAAACACAGACTCCTTGGGAAAATAAATGATTTCAGTCCTAGGACAGGGAAAATACAAGATGAGCCTGGGATATCTCATGGTGCTGTAAAATAAGAGAGTGCTCAGAAAATGATGGGGTCATGTAAAAAAACATAGGAGCTAACTTGAAGGAGCTCCCAATGGTCAAGTTTATGCTATGATAAGCTACGGAATAAATAATGATATTAATGTATTGTAACAATAAAATAAAATATCGATTGTTTTATACTGATATAAATAAATAAATAGAGGAGAAGGGAAGCACTTTCATCAAGTATAATTCCAATTAACAAATAAAGAAGATAGATGGAATCGCTATTTGGCAAATGTCACAATAATTGTTGCAGCCAAGATTCATCAATAGAAGCTAAAACTAGTGGGGAAAATGTTTGATGAGAAACAGGATATTTGTATAACCTCAAAGTATTTCTCCACATGATACTTATTAATTACATGGGAGAAAATAGTACCTTTACATTGGTAAGCCTGGCAAACATCGGCTTAACCAATGATCAGATTTAACATGATCAGTAATGAAATGTGTAGCTGTCTTATACCTCCTGATGTGATGCACTGAGAAGGGCACAGCATCATTTTTATGACATTCTTGCCAAAAATGCATTATCTGAATTTAAACTGGAGGAAACATGGGATGATAGACATTCTACCAAATAATTGGCCAGTCCTCTTCCCAAGTGTTACTGCCATAGTCCCAGATTGGAGGACAGTAAGGAGACATGCGACTAAATACAAGTGTGATACAGGATTGGATCCTCAGCCAAAAAAAGGACATCAGTGATACAACTGACAAACTTCATATAAAATCTATACCAAAAACCAAACCCGTTGCTGTTCAGTCAATTGCGATTCATAGCGATCCTATATGATAGAGCAGAACTGCCCCAATAGGGTTCCCAAGGAGTGGCTGGTGAATTTGAACTGCCGACCTTTTTGTTAGCAGCCGAGCTCTTAACCGTCACACTACCAGGTCTTCATAAGATCTATAGGTTAGTTAATTTCCTAATTTCGATAATTGTTCCTAGGTTATAGAAGATATTAACATATAGAGAAGTCTGATGAACAATTAAAAAAAAAAGTTGCTATTGAGTCTATTCCAACTCATGGAGACCGCATGTGGGTCAGAGTAGAACTGTGCTCCATAGGGTTTTCAATGGCTGATGTTTTGGAAGTAGATCACCAGGCCTTTCTACCTAGGCACCTCTGGGTGGACTCAAACAGCCAACCTTTTGGTTAGCATTCCAGCTCATTAACCATTTGTTCCACCCAGGGACTCTAATGAATGGTATATAGGAACATCCTGTACTGTTTTTTCGATTTTTTTGTTTAAGTCTGAATTTTTTTTCAAATTAAAAAGAAAGAAAAGGAAAGAAAAATAAAGGTTTCATTCCTGCAATCTGAAGTTAGAAAAAGGTGGTCATGAGATCTGTTGCCAGATCCTGAAGGAGTATTTTGTTTCCCCTTGTAATTCAATGGGATTTTCTGCCCGACTTTCTCAGAATCCCAGAACCAGCAAATTTATATTCCAAACCGTTGGGTAATAAAAACAGCAAGACACACTGTGCCAGGCACTGTGCTGGGCATTTTATTTACATTTCTGTGTTACTCATTATTTTACATCATGTCCTTTTCCTGTTCTCTACCTTGTACCATATTTTTAATTCCGTTTTATAGAAAGAGGTCCAAACCAGTCCATTCTCCTTCTGAACACTGAAAGCAAACAGTTTAATTGGAAATTGCTGTTTTTCTTTTCCTTAAGATGGTAAAAACCATTTTCCATTTCTTCAGGCAGTTGAGAGTCATTGCCCTCCAAGAAATGAGGAATGTTCCCTGGACTTTATTTTTCTGTGTGCTATAAAATTAATTATGATTTTGTTTCACTTCAGAGTTGGGGTGGGGATAACAGAGGAGGAGAAATGCATTAGGGCAAAGGAGTCAATAATATACAAACCTGTAAGATGTTTTGAAAGGTTGCCAGAAACCAGATGAATCATTGATGATGTTCTGAAACATCCAGATCTTTCCTATGAAATGGTTCTTATGCCAAAATGAACTGTAACCTATCATCCTTTCTTTTTCTCTTACACACACACACTGGAGTCCTTTCATTAAGCCTCTTTTACAAATAAAAGACTGACCATGTGGTTATTTATCCATTCAGAGTGTCCTGGGTGTTAGACCCATTCATTCACCTCTTCTCTTATTCTAAAGCCCACTGCCTTTGCCTTAATTTTGGTCCACATTTACTCACATGTAATCTCATGCACCAGGTCTCCCTGCCCCAGGTCTGGCCAAACTATGGGCTCCTAGAGTAGATAGAAATAAGAGATTTTCCTTCTCTAATCTTACTATGCTCTGCTCAATAAAACAAGTCTGCTCTGTCTTCTCAATACCTACCTACGAGTAACAGCCCACATGTCTTAATCTATCATTCAAGGCCTTCCAGAATCTGGCTCTGACCCCCTTTCTGCCAGACACTGTAGAAAGCCTAAGTACCTTTTCATAAGATTAATCTTTATTCCCTGAACATGCTCCGTCATTTTTTACTACCCTGCCTTTATCCACATAGTCTCTTCCACCTGGAATGCATGTCCTTTGCCCTTACCTGGGTCTGCTGAAATTCTGTCTCACTTCAGTGTAAGTGCTACTTCTTTCCTGAAACCCTCCTCCAATTTTCTAGGTGAGAATTCATCATTCTTCTTTTGTCTTCACATTGCAGTTTTTCAGTTACTCTCTTAGTGACCCACAGGTGACTTTCGTAGGCAGCTGTCTTTATTCCTTGGCTGGAAACCTCTTGAACGTAGAGAATGTGTTTTCAGTATCTGCTCAGCTTAGGAATGTAGAGGGCTAGTTCAGAAAAGATCATAAGTGAAAAGCTTTAGGAAATGTTTATTTTTTTGTTCTTTCTATTAAAGATGGAAAATCTACTTCTGTGAAGCATAGGATGTCATCATGATTCTGGAAAAAGTAAAGGATTGCTGTGTGTACATTTACACTGTTATCTTACAGTATTTCTTCTACATCATTAATTCTCAAAACACATTCAGCAGAGTGGGTTTGGTTCTCCTCATTTTGCTAATGAGAAGATGGGGAGTCATACAAAGGTCATGGCATACTCAAAGTCTAGTCAGTGGCAGAGCCAGGAGTTATAACTGAACAGTTAAATGAAAGCTGGAGGTTGGAAGGGGAAGCAATAAAAAAGGGGTGGTGGAGAGTACACCAGACTTGGAGATCTGAAGACTTACTTCTCAGTCTCAGCTCTCGCATTTAGGAGCAGGGTGGTCTTGGCTACGTCATTTGACTTTTCCAGGCTTCTCTTTCCTGTTTTTAGAGCTACCGATGACATTTCTAGGGATGCCTTCACTTAAAAAGTGATTCCTTGGGAAGACACATGATTTGGTTTGCTATGTCCAGAGTGGAAGTCCCATTTAGCTAGGATAAGAGGGTCCCAAAGTTCTCTGACTTACTAGCAATTCAGTCCTCCACATTGGTCGTTTGGTGCTGAGCTTTGCCCACCAATAGACCGTTCTGCCATGTTTGTGGCCGACATAGAACTTTTTGAGTCACAGCATTTCTTCTATGCAAGCTGTGAAGAACAAGCATTTCTGTGATCAGAAGAGGCAGTCTGTGCACTGGTTAAGAGCATGAACTATGGGGCAAAATTGCCTGGGTTTCTACCCTAACTAGCTTTGTGGCCTTAAGAAAGTTACTTAACTTCTCTGTGCCTCACTTTCTTCATCTGCACAGTGTTAATAACAATACTTATCTCATAGGGCTGCTTGAGCATCCAGAGGTACTGTCTGTAAATTCTGAGAACAGTGCCTCTGATTTCATGACAGCTACTTTTACTCCTATGCTGACCTCTCAGGTTTGCTGGGAGGATCAAATGAGAACAGTTTGTAAACTTTAAAGTACTAATGGAAAATAAAGATGGTAGAAATAGTATGCTTTTTTTCTCTAAAACTGGAAAAAATGTGCCCTCTTGTTCCAAAAACTCTCTGGGGTCATAAGCTAAAAACCCAAAGAATTATTCATGCTGTTTATAGGACATAATTTTCTTCTAAGACATTTTCAAAATTAACGTTACAGTAAACTTTCTTCAGAATGCCTTTTGTTCAAATCAGCTTGGAGACTTGGGCGTTTGAATACTTAATTTTAACTATCCTCACCTCCAAAAGTTAGAAAAACAGTTAGAGATAAACAACAGGAAGTTGCAAATTACACAAATCATTTTTAAGCTGTAAAGATTTTTAACTAGAAATAGATATGTGATATACTTTCCACAGATGTCTTCTCTCTATAAAGTTATATATTCAAATAATAATTTAGACCATAAACTTAGAGGTCAGTGAAGGAAACAGTCCATTTGGAAGCACAGTGGCGCTAAATGAAATGAATAGGAGAAGCATGCTGTTCCTCCCATTTGCTAAGTACTAAATTAGAGCAGAATAATAGTATATCTTAAAAATGCCACATCTATATCTATATATATACTAACTGAATATATACGTGCAGGAAACAACTTGGGAAATGATTTAAGTCAATTTCTAAAAACAAAAACAAAAAACATAGTTGGTATAACCATGCAATTCTTAGTAATGCTATTAGAAGAGATTTGTCTTAGGAATTGTAGCCTCTATTTTCAAGTTACTATACAAAGAGCTAAACTGATGTGTGCCATTGAAATGTTCATATATATATAGGAATCAATATTGCTGAGGGTGAAATGAATCAGGCACTGGATTGGGGGAGAGAGGGGTTGAGAAGGGAAATGACTGTGGAAGTCTGCAAAGAATAGAGGTATCTGACCCAGGCCTTAGCAACAGGATTTTTAATAGTGGTGACTGTTAGAAAGGAGGTGGGGAGAGAGAAGGTGGGAATGAAGGGATGAGGGAGTAAGAAGCCATTTCAGGAGGAAAGAGCAGAGACAAAGGCATGAAGGTAGGGTTCGTGGCTTAGATCCTTGAGAAATAGCTAGAATATCATGTATTTGAAGGAGAGCAAACGATGAAGAACTAGGAAAGGTCAGACAAAGCTCCTTGGATGGATTTGATCTGTCTTAGCTCTATCTATCTTCAAATCTGTCCACCTTCAGCTTCTAGTCATTTGTTTTATTTCTGAATAAGGAAGTAACTTTGAAGGTGTTTTCAAAAGATTACCACTTTTGTATAACATTGGCTTAAATCAGATTAAACATTTATTTCTTACAGTACTTCTCAAAGCCTTTAGTAAGCTAATATAATTTGTGATTCTTAGGATGTTGTATTGCCCAAATGCATTTGACCAATGAACTTCCTTTTTAATAGAGTATAATTCCCAGACTCATAGTCTGGTATGAGTCGGAATTGACTCAATGGCAATAGGTTTTTTTTTGGTTTGTATTCCCAGACTAGTGTTCAGCAAAATAGTTGGGATAAAGACATTAGCTTAAATTTGTTGGAATTGAGTGCCTTTGATGTGTCAGTCATTTATGCTGGGTGCTGGAGATATAGTTGTTAGCAAATAGCCACTGTGCCTACTTTCCTGTAGGTTGCATCTGTAAGTGTAGCCTTCTGGAGTGAACATTTTAGCAGCAAGTAACTGATCAGTGTGAGGGGCTGGAGCACACCTTGAAGGAAGGGGGCATGTCTTGTTGACTTTTCTATCACTAAGGCTTGACCCAGTGCCTGATTTGGAGCTTGAGGTACAGTGGGTGTTCAACAAATGTTGACAAAATGATTAAAAGGAGGGAAAGATGGAGGGAAAAGGAAGAGAGGAACCAAGGAAAGTGGAAGGCAAAGATTGTGTATGGGAGAAAATCAAATGGGAATACACCAGTCTGTGAGCATAACTGAAATGTAGGCAGGTGGTTGACCAATACTGAAAAATCCTGAGATTCTAAAGGGACCAGTGGGGTTCTGTCTGGGAACACCGAGGGCGACAGTTAACATGAAACATCCTGAATCACAAGGCTGTTTCATGTTGGTCCCTTTATAGATACAGCTACTCTCTAAAACATTATCAGATAGCCCAGAAAGATGCTGCTAGAAGAGATCTTGTAGGTCGCCTAGTATGTACTTCTTTTCTTGATCTCTCCATATGACCTTGTACACTCTCTCTTATATGGCATTTTTTAGCAGAAGATCAGATCCACTTAATCCATTGTGCGGCTCCGTTTGCTTTTGACCTCTAGGAAGCTCAGAGCTTAATTGAATACTCAATTGCAGTAACTGTTACCTGTCAGGGTCCAGTTATATACATAACTTTCCTTCTTCTCCATGCATCCAGAAGAGCTACAGTGAGGCAAGACTTGTCCTAGGCTCTGTGTGAGGCTGTAAACAATGCTTCAAAGAGCTCTGAACAGCAATGGAAAGACAATTATTTCTCATTTATTCATGTATTCGTTCATGAAGTCATTAAATACCTATTACATGTCAGAATCTTTCCTGGGAGCACTAAGGAAGATAAAGATGTAAAAAACAGATTTTTTTTTTGTATTCATTCTTTTAATCATTTATTTAACATGCATCTATTGATAATGAATTATGTGCATATACAAATTATTATAAAATCTGTTATGCTAAGTGCTAAAATAGACACATTATTTTTACTGTAGGTCCCTGAAATATTTATAAGTAAAGATTCATAAAATCCCAATCCTGGAAGGACACAAATCTAAGTAAACTAGGTGTAAATTGTAGCTAAAGAGTCCATAATCCTTATAAATTATGGGACATGCCCGTTGTCATGTATCTAGTTTGCTTCCCAGCTAGATCTCTTCTTCTAAATCACATCGGATTTGGAACAATTACCCACCAATATTCCCATCATTGCAAAGGTTAACTGCAACCTCATTCATTCAGCATACTTTTGGAGTGCCAGACCCGGGACTAATCAGCAAAACGTGGAGGTTGTTTCTGAGTTTCCTTATTGAGGGACTTAGTTTAGAACCCTCTGCCAGTCAGTTCTGTAAATACGTTATCTAAGTACTCAACATTGGGAGCCCATGTTCCAATTTTCTGATTGAGTAACCACAGTGACCGATTTCTGCGCAGAGCCATCAGGAAACAACTGCTATTCAGCTTTGCATTTCTTTATTGAGCTTGATGCCCACACAATAGGACGATTATACAAGGAAGTAAGAGATAAACTGACAACACTTAATGCAAACACGTTCTTTTCAAAATGGAACAACCTAGAAGAGAAGAAAGACATGGCAAGAATTTCATGGAAACCAGGAAAGAAGAGTTAGGGTGTGGATTTGACATTCACTGACACTTTTAGGTTCTCACTGTTGGCCAAAATAGTCTGTCAACAGTATTTGTTGAGTGCCCACAATGTACAGAGACTTGCATTTGGCATGGAAGATGTAAAGAGTAGACGAGAGTAAGTGATAGTTCCAGGCACAACTCCAGAGGGCACCCTTATAAGCTTTAAAGTACTAATGGAAAATAAAAATGGTAGAAATGTCAACTTGTGCAGCATACATTCTTTACAACAGTATTATGTGGGACTGACATTTTCTGCATCAATGTTTTTTATATGAGCAGGGGGAAGTAATATGATGAAAATATAAGATCGTGGGCAAAGGAAGCATTGATGAGAAAAAGTAGCAAGTTATGTAGTTGAGGCTTAGAGACAGGGACAGTGGACTCAGATTTCTCAAGCTCAGATTTGAATTCAATCTGCAGAGCAATATTAGGAATTGATGATGCAGGCTAATGGAAAAACAACTAATTGGAAGGTGAGGTTGGGATTAGAAACTTGGATTTAAGTTCTGTCAATAGAATGTTGACATGTGGAAAGCGCAAGATGGAAACAAAGCATAGAATTAAGATATAAGTGAAAGAGTTTAGGATTAGACTTTCAAAACCTTCAGCTAGGAAAGAAGATTAAAAGTAAAGGACCTGCAAAAGGAGCTGGAAGTTTATACTTTCACCCCCCTGGAAAATACTGTTCAGCATCACTGGGTGAATCGCAGTGGCACAACGCAGACCACAATGACTCTGTGGATTTGAGAATCTTCATTTGGCAAAGCCTGGTTTTCCATATAAGGGCACAAATTGTCATTTTTCAGATTCTGACCTTCTGTTTCTCAAGATATGCCTGAAGTGCATTCGTCAATTCCACCCAGGATACTTCCTGGTACCGAGGGAACCCTAAATCCTACAAAGTCTTAAGAATCCTTTTAAAAAGGACATTGGTTATTTAGATAGTAAAGGAGTTTAAATTACCCACTGTTTCATATTCAGGGAGAGCTTATACTCAATAAACATCCTGTGAAATACAATAAAAGGACAGAAAGTAGCAGAAGTACATTGTATGTGACTTTCTTCTTTCATGTAGTAGGTATTTAATCAAGCCCCACTGTTGACAGTGACCATATTAGGTGCCAGGATAAAATGGTGAACAATATTGACATGATCCTTACCCTGTGAATTCACATTCTAAATGGAGAGACACACACAAATTAAAAACAAAGACAATAAACATGCATTCAAATAAGATATATGATAAACACTGAACAAGGAATTAAAATAGAGAATAACAGGGGCCCACTGTTTAGATCCACCACGCATCTGTCAGTTTGTTGTACTGTGGTGGCCTGTGTGTTGCTGTGAAGCTGGAAGCTACGCCACTGGTATTTCAAATACCAACAGGGTCACCCATGGTGAACAGGTTACAGCAGAGCGACCAAACTAAGACACACTAGGAAGAAAGGCCTGGTGATCTACTTTTGAAAATTAGCCAGTGAAAACCTTATGGATCACAACAGAATACTGTCCAATATAGTGCTGGAAGATGAGCTCCCTAGGTTGGAAGGCCCAACACAATAGCTACAACAATGGACTCAAACATATCAATGATCATGAAGATGGTGTAGGACCAGGAAACAATTTGATCCCTTATATATGAAGTTACCATGAGTCAGAGCTGACTTGATGACAACTGACAACAACTATTTAGATAGGGTGATGAGGAAAGCTATTCTGATAAGATAATATTTTAACTGAGGCCTAAAAGATGAAAAAGTGCAACCTTGTGAAGAGGCTGAAGAAAGAGCATTTCAAGCAAAGAGAACAGCATATACAAAGACTCTAACGAAGGAAAAAGCTAGGCATGTTTCAGGGGCTAGCTCAGGGAGGGCGAGAGTGGAGGGAATAGAAATGAGAGAAGGAGATAGGGGTTAGATCGTTGCCTTGCATGGAGGATGGATTAAAGGTGGAACTGGAAATCACATCCACAGGTGAGAGAGCACTGGTTGCATTCGATGACGTGTGGAGATAGAAGTTATAGGACTTGTTCATAGCGTGGTGTGTGGAGGGAAAGGAAGGAATGGATCAGGGATGACGCCCAGGATTTTTTTTTTTTTTTAAGCATGGTGGATGGTTGGAGCCATATACTGAGATGATAGAGATACAAAGGTAGTGGCAAGTACCACAGTTTTATTTAAATCCACTGTTTTATTTAAAATGTGCTAAGTTTGAGATATCTTTGAATGATATAGTCAATGACAAGAACAGCAAAATTCTGAAGTGAAAAGTAATCCTAAAATTGATAAGACACTCAACAAGGTGAACAAAATTTACTCAGGTCTCTTATTAGTTTAAATCCTTCTGGCCCCACATTGTTGTTATGAGTTGCTGTCGAGTTGGCTCTGACTCTGTTATGTATAACAGAACAAAATGGTGCCCCATGCTGCACCATCTTCACAATCATAGGTATGTCTGAACCCCTTGTTGCAGCTACTGTGTCAATCCATCCCATTGAAGGTCTCCCTCTTTTTCTCTGACCATCTACATTACTTCCTAGATAAGGATCCTGATTATTAACCTGATATTTAAGGCTCTCTATGGTGGCACTCTACACCTCTATCATTTTTTTTTTTTTTCTCTCTCAGGTACATGTTTTCTAAATAGAGTGATGCTATGAGAAAGAGGAAAATGAAAAATAAAGGAAGTTCTGTTGTATTCTGATCCATGAATCATTGTATTGTGGCCAAAGGCTGTTGTATTAGGAATGATTTTGAAAAGTGGAAAAAAAAAAAAAATACTCCCTAAGCTCCTGGTTCCTTGCTTTTTTGCTGACAGCTGATAAGCCCATTGCACTAACTAGCTAGGAAAAGTGAATAATTGGCTACTAGGTAAACAAGATGCCAGATAAAAATGTATTAAACCTCCAGCACATTAAACACTTGAACCCTCTCAAAGAGAAAGGAGTGAGTTTATTCATATTAATACATATATACAGACTGTAAGTTACCAGGCCAATGACATCCAAAACCTATTGGCTGAGTTCCGTACCATATCCAGGGCAGTTACTTGGCACTCTAGGGTAAGCAATGACTAGAAAAGCACAACCTCTTCTCTGAGAACTTGCAATATAGGGGAGAAACACATATTCAGTGTAATAGAATACAAGCTATCAGCCTCAGAAAACAAAGACATATCAATTGATGTTGGGAATAAAATAGTGGAGAGAGAACCTGCAGTTGAGAATAATCTGGAAAAGCTCCATAGAGGAGGGCCTGCTTGAATGGGGCCTTAAAGGATGCAACCAATTTAGACAACATAAAAAGAGAAGGACATTTCAGGTGGAAAGTAGAGTAGGACAAAGGATGGGAAGATCAAGGTGTGCTTACCAAACTACAGAGTAGTTCAGTATGGGTGGAAAATAAAATCAGAAGTGGAAGGTAAAGATGGAAAATAGATTGGTCTAGAATTTGGAGAAATTAGTTGGTTGCTTTTCCAGTAGCCAATCTACCAACCTCCACATTTATCACCTTGCAATTTTGATGTGATTAGCCCCACTGCAAGCCTTATGGGGGTGTGTCCTGATTAGATTAAATCTATTTGTATATTCTATTCCCATATCAATGATTTCATTCTATTTGAATCAACAGTCAAAGTCTATGAAAGCAGCAGTGAAGACATCAAATAGTGTACTGCATTGGAAAAATCTGCTGCCAAAGACCCCTTTAAAGTTTTAAAAAGCCAAGATGTCACTTTGCTGACTAAGGTGGCCCTGACCCAACCCATGGTTTTTTCAATCACCTCATATGCATTTGAATGCTGGACAACGAAAAAGAGAGACAGAAGAGGAACTGACACATTCAGACTGTGGTGTTGATGAAGAATACTGAATACGTTATGGACTGCCAGAAGAACGAACAAACCAGTCTTAGAAGAAATACAACCAGAATTCTCTTTAGAAGCGAGAATGGCAGGACTTCAGTTTGCTTACTTGTTGAAGTTGTCAACAGGAAAGACCATCATGGTTGGTAAAGTAGAGGGTCAGTGAAAATGAGGGAAACCCCCAATAAAATAGATTAATACAATAGCTTAAACAATGGATTCAAACATATCAGTTATCACAAAGATGGTGCAGAACCAGGCAGTGTTCTTCTGTTCTGTTATATGTTAAGGTTGCCATGAGTTGAAGCATTCTCAATGGAAACTAACAAGAATAACAACAAATTCCCATGTTTGGGGATGTTAGCTGGTGGGAGTAAAAAATTTTACTCTTCTATTATTTTTTGTTTGTTTTGTAAAATTTTCTTTTTCAATGGGCACTATAGGATAATACTGTCTTTTTCCCTGGATGTGAACAAGAAAATCTGAAGCTTTCAGGGCCTCTGGCAGCCATCTTGGGACCAGAGGTAAAGGAAATAAAAAATAAAATTGGCACTGGGAAAGCAGGCTGAGAAATGGAGAGTGAGAAAAACGGAGTCCCAACAACATTTTCTTTTGAGCCAATGGCTTAAGCTTCCCATGAAAGCAGTGCTCTTTCTGGACTTTTAAGTTACATGTGCCAATAAATCTGCTTTATGATTTAAGCTGGTTTGACCTGAGTTTCTCATTACTTGCCAATCAAAGCATCTTGATACAGGATCCTTGAAAGACACATTAAGGCATTGGTTTGCTATAGGGATCTACTGATATTTGTGGCCCCAAGAGTGCCATAATTTGGAAAGTAGCCCCATGGTAGTGTGCGATATAGAACACCATTAAATGAGGGTATCCCAAGGCAGAGGTCATGAAATTCAGTCTAAGAAGTTGAGATTAGTCATGTTTCACTTTTGTCCCCTGCCTAGTCATTTGACTTCAGTCTCTGTCTCCCAGAAGTGGAAAGGAAGTAATTCTACTTAAGTCTTTCCTTGTGAAGAGCTACCTCCCTTGGGCTTGGAGCCTGATACCCTTTTTCTCCCTTCCACTGACGCCATAGATGTATTCATTTCTCTTTGGGTATTTAATGTAAACCAGATAAGCCACAAATTTATAATAACTTTAGTCAATTTCAATTCTAAGGGAAGTTGAATCTTTGGGGCCAACTTTTCAAGTACAAGATACTGTGATTTCAATGATGGCGAAACTGTTTGGGGAATTGCTTTCCCAAACTTTCCTTCTAGTGTTTAGATTATGGCACGCAGTCCAGAGGTACATTATGAGTGATCCTCTTGAACCTTGTCAGAAAGTGCTCATAAATCACATTCAAGAAAATATATTTAACCTCCACATATGTATACATGAAACTCAAGAACTTGGACAAGTGGAATGAATTCTGAACTGTCAGTTTACAGCAGTAACTTGCCTTTTCAACTTAGGGATTGAAATTTGGGGTTAGTAGGCTCTAATGGAAATAGCATGTTCTTGGGAAACCAGAGGGTCTGTCTGACTTCTGGAATACTTTATATCAAATGATACCTTATTTTGAAATCTTAAAAAGCCTGGATCGTGGTCCCAGGTATATGTTGAATTTCAACAGATCCCAGGTGCTAATCCTTAGTCTCTTCATCTATGAAATGGGTTTAATTTCCCTATTTTCTGTTATGAGTATAAAAGGCCACATTTGCAAGAATAAATATAATAATATGTAAAATTTATTGTGCTCTTACTATGTGTCTGGCAATGTGTTACAGGCATTAGTAGCTATCACTATTTAATTTTTAATGTGTATCAGACACTAACTATTGATATATATTAATACTTAACACATTTAATACTCAGAGCATTCTAATGAGCTAAGGACTGTTGTGATTACTATTTTCTAGATAAACAAAAATTGAAGCACAGAAATGTGAAGAATTTGCCCAAGGTCTTACAAGTAAAATATGGCAGAGGCGAGAGTCAAAGGGAGGCAGTCTGCTCTTCGCATGTCATATAACTTACACTCTTCCCAGTAACACTGAGAGCTGGGTACTGTGAATAACATTTTTCAGTTGAGAAAAGTAAGGCAGAGTACACCCAACTAACTCAAGGGCATTCAGCTAATCAGTAAAAGAGCTGGGCTTAAAAGTGAACTGTAGTATTCTTTTTATCTGATAGTTTTTATGCTATTTTCCTTATGCACCAATCTCTCCATTTCAAAGCTGTCCATCCTATACTTTCTTCAAATTACATTTTTACCATCTTCCTTTCTGAGCTAGTTTTGAATGGCATACAAGGAAAATGTTGAAAGACCTTCGCAATGATGTAAACACATATTAACTCGATTGTATATCAATTTAAGAACATAATCTGTAATTTCACTTTACAGTTTATTATGCTTTTAATTTTTTTACCACATCGATGACCGAATTAATGTTTTTAAATCATTAACACATTATCATGTTGCCTAATATGAGGCATACTGATTGATTCCAAACTCCAACTTTTAATCAGGATTAGGGTATCTGAGTTCTCACTGTTTATTATTGGTAAGTTTTACAGCCATTTGTAAAACTAGCCTGTTGTATTTAATAGTCAAGTTTGGTAGCATCTTCTAAAGTTCTTTTCTCTAAGGCAGAAAGTATAGAATAATAATTAGGATTTCTGGTTTTTATCTCAATGACTGCACCTGGACCAACTTTCATAGCCTCATTGTTCAGCAGAAAAGTTGTTCAGCAGACAAGGTGTTCATCAAGAAGTTATCATTATTTTACTACAGTAGCTCAATAAAATTTGTTTCTTGATTACACCATCAAAAAGTACAAAATAGGAATTGGCCAAGTTAAAATGAAGACAAGCTATAGAACTTGATTGGATGTAGACTCATCAGAATTAAAAGAAATGTTTTTAAGAAATTCCTCAGCATTAGATGCTAGCATTGGCTCACATGAATATTGGGCTTTGCAACTTGCAGAGATCTTTCAAATCAAATTTCATTTAATTCATACAACCACCCAGTGAGACAAGCATTCTTTTTTGAATATTCTAAAAGTGAGGAATAGAGACAATATAAGATTTCCCAAGAGTATATACTTAGCAATTAATGGGGCTGGGATTTGAATCCAGTTCTGACTCCATAATGTAATACAGTTCATTAAACCAGCTGACATGAATATTATTAGTAGATAAAGTGTTAAAATACCATGAGCTTTCATTTTGTCTTCTTTGGTCCTGGAATCTAGTGGGCCCCCACTGAATAGTTTTTGGTTTTTCTTTGTTTTTGTCCCTTTCTTTCTTTTTACGGTTTTCTTTGCCACATCCAAGGGAAATGACTCCAATTAAAACTTTGTGAGGCCAAGGCTGGTTAATGTATCATTGACCACATATTCTCCAGGATGTGGCCAAACTGGTTCATCAGTTTTTTGCCATCCACCCCCATCCTGTCCAATGCCTCTCAGGACTTTCTACTGCCAGAGCTCAGGGCTGGTCCTTTGTGATTGGTCTTGGCTGCCATACCTAAAAATTGGTCTAAGTCTGTGTCATCAGATGGGGCCTGTTCTGCATGCTACTTTCATATGAACCCTTTAAAAACACAGAGTATTTTCACTTTCTCCATAAGTCCCACTTTCTTCCCTGTCCTCCTTCCCTAGAAGTTGGGCTTATCTTTAGACATCTAATCTGCCTCAAGTTATCTCCTTGGGTCTAGATCTTTGCTCTAGCATCTTTACTCTCTTAGGAGCCATGTGTCCTAAACTTTTAGTTCTCCAGTACTCTGAGCCCTGTCTGACACACAGTGCCTGCTAGACTCTGACTCACTTAGATTCCAGAAAAAAAAAAAAAAAAAAAAAAAATATATATATATATATATATATATTGCACACTTGCTAGCCACTATGTGTTGTAACAGGATTTGTGTGGGATAGAGAGGGATTCATATCTGGCTCCAGTCTTCAAGTAGCTCAGTAGCTATATCTCTGTCTATACCGTAACTGTATGTCTGTAGGAACCCTGGTGGTGCGGTGGTTAAAAGCTTGGCTGGTAGCCAAAAGGTTGGCAGTTTGAATCCACCAGCCACTCCTTGGAAACCTTTTGGGGCAGTTCTACTGTGTCCTGTAGGGTCGCTATGAGTCGGAATGGACTTGAAGGCAACAGGTTTGGTTTGAGTTTATAGAGATACAGAATTGAACCCAGATCTTTTGGATGACAAAATCAGCAATTTTTCACTGCCTTATGCTGGTATTTATTCTGTGATTTGAAATATGATGAACCGAAGATTCTAGTTGCTTCCCAATGTGCATTCTACTAAAGTTCTCTTTAGCCAAGACAGAGAGTGTAAAACAATAGTTAGGATTTCTAGTTTTGGTCCCAGTGTCTGCCATCTGGGCCAATTTTCATAGTCCAATTTTCACTAAAGTTGAGCCACAATTTTTATCTGAGCACATTACCACCCAGTTAAAAGATTTAATTTCCCATCTCTTGTGCTACAGGCTGCCATCATGTTTTCAAGTACTTGATAAAGAGATATAAGCTGAAGTAGTAGGTAGAGGGTACTCTACTTTTTCCTTCCAAATGGTTGGAGCAAAGTTGGGTTGGGTGCCACTGTAACAGCCATTTTTATCTAAAAAGATGAGGTACACATCCCAGAGAAGGTAGAGTAGATAATTGAAAGGATACTGTGTTGCTGATGTAAATGGAGTCACCATACCAAATTCAAACCTCCTACACCAATCTGCTGTAAAATGAAGGAGAACTAATATTCTATCTTATTTTAAGGTATTGCTATTGATTTCCTTTATACACAGCTGAAACCAATCCCAGCTGATACAAATGGTTAGTTTTTCAAAAAGGATGAATAAAGAGATTTATATGCTGAGAAAGTAAAGAAAATTGGCATGAATACAGGAGAAACTAATGTAGCTATTATAGGTGACAGGTAGCTAAGAAAAAATATTTCAGAAATGTAATTTTTTCCAGTGTTAGCTGTTATCTCTGAATGCAAATAACTCACATATAATACCTTCTTGGTCCTTCCAGCCTATCTGAAGGTCAGTGATCAAATCCCTGGAATCTCCACTTACTAGCTGTTTGACATTGAGTTGAATCCGTTTCTTTCTCAAAGCCTTATTTCTAAATCAGTGAAATAGATTATGAGTTATCAATAAATTATTACATGGAACATGTTTATCATAGTGACTGGAACACAGAAGGCACCCAAGTAGTAGAAATTCCCATAGGTTCAGACATTCCCTTCAATTCCTGGAACTTCCTTTCTGGCTAGCCTTAAAAGAACTTACTGTATCCTACTGAGAAAATCTGTCTCTCATACTCCCACTTTGCTCCCTTTCCTCTTTGGACGTATAGAGAGATAAATTCCAATGATTTCACAAATATTCCATTTTCCTACGGTGGAGTGTACATGACCCAGGAGAACTGAGACTCTGTCAATGGAAAACTCTAAGTGGAAAGGTCCTGTTGATGGAACTGTTGCTTTCGAGACCTTGTCAGTAAGAGCTTTTGTCTTAGGGGTTTGTAAATATTTATATTTTCAAACTACTATGAGAGGAACAACAGCTATTCCACATGAATGGATTACGTTAAATGTACCCAAAGTCTGTAATTCAAGCTGTCAAACGTGAAGAAATACCAGACTTAAGGCTGCCATTCCAATCCACTCAGAATAAATAAGGACTTTGGGCAGAGCTCTGTAACACGATGGCTCACAGACATATGGAAGATGTTACAAGGGAAGGCGACTGAAGAGAAGGAAAAACATACTAAATGAATTTCAAGAAATACCTAGTCCTTCCAGAGAGGGAAAGGATTCAGGCTTGAGGGAGAAGATTGTTGGCCTAGAAGCAAGGAAATGGGATTAATGTTAAACCAAGAATGAGGGGTGGCGCGTGGAGGCTTTTCCTGTTCCTAAAACGTTCATCTGTTTTTCATTATTGTTTTGGGGGTCTTGTGAGGTGACACCAATATAGGAACAAATATTTGTGTCTGTACAGGCTGGATGAAGGTTAGGGGATTTATTTACTGTGGAGGCTCTGAGTTAAGAGTGTGATGGAGTTTCCTAACCCATAGGACACAGGTGGAGGCTGTGTTTATCAAACTGAAAAAACACACGTCAGGGAGAGATAGACCAGTGGGTCAGATAGATTTGATTCAATTCTACCAGCATGTACTAGACACCTACTTTGTGCCAGGCATGGAGAAAAAGCTTGAGAAGCAATCTGATTTAGTGGAAGGAGCTTTAGCTTCTAGTCCTTGTTCTAAGGCTCACAAGCTTTGTAGAGTGAGTCAAATTACTTCCCCTTTCTGAGTATCCCTGGTGGTGTAGTGGTTAAGCACTACAGCTGCTAACCAAAAGGTCAGCAGTTTGAATCCACCAGTCGCTCCTTGGAAACCCTATGGGGCAGTTCTACTGTACTGTGTCGTATGGGGTCGCTGTGATTAGAAATCGACTCAATGTAATGGTTTTTTTTTTTGGTTTTGAGCATCAGCTCAAAATGTCAGCTTTTTTTTTTTAAATGAGTATATATTAGGTTGGATGATGTAGCTAAGGTATGTGACTAAATGCGCTTGCTAATGCACTCAGTTTCACCCTTCTGTCTAGACCTTGGGAGAGCTCTAGGTGTGGTAGTGTATATTACTCTTCACCCATATATGTGGTGCCCCTACCTGTGACAGGATATGCCACCCCACTTTTTTTAAATCAGGTGGGGCCAGGTGACTTGTTTGGCCAGTGAAATGCAAGCAGATGTGACATGTATTTGAGTAGAAGCTTTAAGAGCCAGTGAGTGGTTCAATGTGTCTGCTTTTTCTTTCCCTCTGCCCTGATAAAGGCTAATCCATCAGCCTGGGTGTTGGGTGAAGATAATATGAAGCTGTGCTACTGGTGACCTGAGATGTATATACAGCATGAGTGAGAAATAAACACTTATTGTTTTACTACTGAGATTTTGGGAGCCTTTTGCTACTGTAGCATAAGATCTTCATGGAGACTGACTCACAGGGTAGGAGAAAAGTTTAGTCTGCAAAGTACACATTCTTATCCTAGAATGCTGTAATTCACTGGACCGTGGATAAAGGGAAGAAAAATCAAATTTCTAGTGTTCATGGTATTTCAGTAGATTAACTCCACCTAGTCAAGAAATGTGGGCCAAAATTTATCATTCAGCAATTGTGTAACTCACTGTTCCTCTATGGGAAAGATAAAGCAAAGGTAAGGTAAGAAGCAAAGAGTTACTCTAGTAGAGTCTCCTACAAATGAAAATATGGTGAATGTGCCTCCTAACAGCATTTTGAACCCTTTGAATATAGGGGGTGACATGATCAGTTCTGTTTCTCAAATATATCTCTTGCTGCTCTTTGAAGAACGGACTGGAATAAATATGCCTATAGCAGATTGCCCAAGTAGGAAGAAATGTAATGTTGAGATCGAGTGAGGAGGGCAGTCTTAATGAAGACAGTTGAAATAGAGATGAAGAGAAGAGTACAAATAACGAGAGGCCTTTTGGAAAAAGAGTTGGCAGTGAGAATTTGGATGTGTGGAAGATGAGTGTGACAAGACAATGGTCGTGTCATTCACAGAGAAGAAAATTGCAGAAGGGAAATCAGTTTAAAGTGTTGAGTAAGGCATTCTGTTTTAAATTTTCTCTTGAGCTCCTGCACAGAATATGAGTGATCACATGGTTCTACCCTTTGGTACCATGTTCACACACAGATCACCAGGCAAGATGCATCATTCAACTGGCCAATTGTGGCCGTTCTAGTAAATTTATGTAAGACTTACTAGAAGATCATATTGTTTATGGTTCAGGGAGGTATTCACAGGCAAGTTAAAGAAATAGCGTTTAGACTACAGAATGTGTGCACCCTGAGACAGAAGACATCTGGGAAGAGTGCCAGGAGAACGAGATGTGAAATTAGACAGACCTGGGTTCAAATTCTAGCTTTACTACCTTCTAGCTGTTTTATTTGGAGCAAGTTCCTTAAAATTACTGAGTCTCAGTTTTCTTACCTATAAAATGGGTTATAATAATATATACTTCATAGGATTGTTGTGATGATTCAAGGACTTAATCAATGTAGTGTGACCAAAACATAGAAGGTATTCCATAAGTGCTATTTCCTTTTCCTTTCCCACACACCACTTAAATGATGTGGGATGAGACTGTCTCTGAAAGACACAATTGAATGGTATGTTGTTATTGGTCAACTCACCCTTTCATTATGAAAGTCCACAAAACAAATCTTTCATGGTAAATCAAAGAGATTTTTCCATCAAAGAGAAGAAAGTGACCAAATATTTTTGGTTTACTACGCACTGAAAATAGTTTAAGCTAGAAAGGCAATTTTGCTTGGAGGAGAGATGACTTAGATGGGAATATGGGGGCAGGGGAGAAAGGGGAAGTCGGTGGTCACCTATTTCCACATATCGAATGGTCTTCTGTGCGGGAAAAAAAAAGTGATGTGTTTTGTGGTCCAGACAGGAGAGCTCTAGCCAGTAGGTCAAAGTTACCACGAGGCATTTCTCAGTTAAATGTGCTACAGCTAATAGCCCCACAGTGGATCTTCTGGAGGCAGTGAATATTCCACTACTGGACATATGCAAGCTGAAGTTGAATGAACACCGGTCAATTAAGCAGAGATGCACATACTTAGTGGCAGCTTGGACTAGATGCAATTCAATGCAGCAAATGTGTAATAAGTGTCTACTACATGCAAGGCCTTGTTTGTAAGCTGGGAGAGGAACAGATTTGAAGGAGAGAGACTGTCTCTGCTCTTAAACACTCACAGTCAGCTCTACATTCTTTGATTCTAGGATAGGCTTTGAGACTCAGCCTCCCACAAAGGTTAGCGAGTTCAGTCACCAGCTAGATATTATAAATTGTCAAGCCTGTGTAGTATTTACTCTGAACCTTTTACATAGAATTATCCAGCTGGGATTTGCTTCCAAAAGAAAAGTGGTCATGCAAACTTGACTTTCAAAAGAGGTGAATCTTCAGGGTCAATCATGAAATTAAAGGAAAGAAAAGCAAGTCAATGAATTACGCCAAGGCGTACCTAATTGAAAAGTAAAAATGTTGTACCAGAAAGGACTTGGAGTATGTAAAATTCTAGGTTTCATTCAGTCAATGACTAGCTGTATGATTTTGGTGATTCTTTTCCTTTTTCTGAGCCTTAGTATCCCCATCTGTACTATAAGGATCGAACTTCATGATGATCTTCAGATTCATATCCTGCACCAACATGGTGTAATGATTCCACATCACCAAATGACTGAATCTTTGTTTTCTTTTTTTCACATTTAAACTGCCTTACAGCCATCAGGTTCACATGCCATAAAGTCAATCATATAAGAATATTGGCCAGCATGGCACTATAGACAGAAGCACTATGCTGTCCCTCTACAGCAAAGACCCGTAAAACTAAGTAAAACAGATACAAACGTCAGTCCTGGAACCCTAATTGTCAAATGAAGGGATAAAGAACTTGATCAAGCACTGAATGGAATAAGAAACTTACAAAGAACAAAGAATGAGGAGAGCTACTGAGTGGAGGTCCCCTACCAGCTAACATGGCACAAATTCACCATCTTGGACTACAGCCACCAAGGAATGCAGACAGGGAGTACAGGGAGGCAATTTCATGGAGCTCCCAACAAAAGACAGAGCACCCGGTAACCAGGGATACACACTTTCACACCCCCCACCCTTCTTCCCTGTACGAGGCCTCTGCCGCTGTCCAACAGGGCACAATCGCTTGGCTAGAGCAACACCAGCTCACTGCTACCCAGATTTGCACCCACACCCACCAACTGGCTCCTTCAGCACCATGTTCTTCTTTTTTTTTTTTTTTTTGTTACTGCTTTTTGGCTTTTTTGTTTCTTCTGTCTCTCAATTCCTTCCTTTCCTTTTTCCCACCCAGTCAGCACCGTGTGCCATCCCCACCCATTCTTGACATATTGTGCCACACCACTTGGCTAGAGAGCTACTGGCACATGGTTTCCCCGGGTCGGCGCCACCCCGCTGGCAGGCTCCCTCACTGCCTTTTTTTTCAATTTATTCTTTCTCCCTTCCTTGCCCCTGACTGCCACACCGCTCAGCTAGAAAGCCACTGACACATGGCCTCCCTGGAACTGTGGCACCCCACTAGCAGTCTTCCTTAGTGTCATTTTTTCCCTTGGTTTCTTATCTCTGTCTCCCTTCCTTCCTTTCTTTTCTTCCACCCGTATAGCCCCATGTGCCATCCCCGCCCCTTTTGGACAGTCTGTGCCACACAGCTTGGCTAGAGAGCCACTGGCACAAAGCCTCCCCAGGTCCGCACCACCCCACCAATAGGCTCCCTAGTGCCATTTTTTCTTTTTAGTTTCTTCTCTCTCTCTCCCTTCCTTCCTTTCTCCTTCCCAGCTAGCCCTGTGTGCTGTTCCTGCCCCTTTTTAACAGCCTGTGCCACACTGCTCAGCTAGAGAGACACCAACACACAGCCTCCCAGGGTCCTTGCTGCCCCCTTTGGCAGGCTCCTTCAACACATTTCTCTTTTCTTTTTTTCTTTGTTTTTGCTTTTCCGTTTTTTTCTTCTTTTTGTTGTTGTTTCTTCTCTATCTCCTTTTCTTCCTTTCCTTTCTCCCACCCACCTTGACCCATATGCCAGCCTCCTTTCTTGATGGGCTGTGCTGTACTGCTCACCAAGAGAGCCTCTGGAACACAGCCTCGCTGGGTCTGCACTGCCCCCACAGGCTGGCTCCCTCAGTACCTTATTTTTTATTTTTCTTTATCTTTCCCCGTCTCCCTTTTCCTTCTCCCTCCCATCTAGGTCCTAGGCTGCCTCTGCCCCTTCCTAACAGGCTGTGCTGTGCTGCTTGGTGAGAGAGACATCAGCTCACTGCCACCCCAATTTCACCCTATTCCCAACAGCCAGCTTCCCCAGCACGATATTTATTATTTTTTTTGTTGTTTTTCTTCTCTCTTTCCCTTATTTTCTTTCCTTTCTCCTGCTCACCTAGCCCCACGTGCCACCCATGCCCCTTCTCAACAGGCTGAGCCACAGCACTCAGCTAGAGAGCCACCGGCACACAGCCATACCAGGTCTGTCCCACTCCCACCCACCGAATCCTACTGCACCGCAATTTTATTCTTATTTTATTTTGCCTTCACTTTTTCTTTTTTGCTTCTGTTTCTCTCCTTTCTCTCACCCAGTTACCTCCACACATCACATCCTCTCCCTCCCCTCCTGCTCATCTGCACCACACACCAAGTGCCGCACCCTCAAGTGGCACAGGCATGGTCCAAAAGACCCCACCCTGCACTACCCCCAGCCCCACCCTGTTGGCCCCAGTAGGTGCCACCAACTACCAATCCTCACCCCTCTCCCCCGTTGGACATGCCCTGTTGCACCATAGCTGAGCAACCGGCCCTGCCCACCTGGACAAGTTGGTGAGAAGTATTGAGCCCACACATGAGCAACCAACAAAGCACACCCAGCTCACCTGCCCAGACGTAACCAAATAAAACAGAAAAGCAGGATGAAACAAATCTACAAACAATAAACGAACAAAATAATTCCTGAATGTCCCAAAGACAGTAGACAGTATCAAAACATATAAAAAACAGGACAGGTGGCTCCAGAAAGCAACCAAAATAAAACACCAGATGACCTTCCAGTAGTAGAAAAAGCCCTCGAACTACCAGATAGGGAATTCAAAACTATGATACTCAGGACTGTCCAAGAGATGAAGAAAAATGCAGATAAAAATAAGGAAAAAATAGGCCAAATGATGGAAAATATAGACAAAATCAGGGAAAACACAGACAAAACAATGAAAGAATTCAGGAAAATAATACAGGAACAAAATGTCAAAATAAACAAACAACTAGAAATCATACAAAAACAGTACTTAGAAATCCAGAAGATAAACAAGATTTCAGAAATGGACAGTACCATAGAAGGTTTTAGGAGCAAATCTGAAACAATGGAAGACAGGATCAGTGAAATTGAAGACAGATTCTTGGATAACACTCCGTTTGAGGAAAAATCAGAGAAAAGAATGAAGAAAAATGAAGAAACTCTGACAACCATGTGGGATACAATCAAAAGCAAAAATCTGTGTGTGATTGGAGTTCCAGAACAGGGGGAAAAAACAGAAAACACAAGAAGATTATTGAAGATTTGCTGACAGAAAACTTCCTTAATATCATGAAATATGAAAAGCTGACCATCCAAAAAGCTCAATGAATCCTATATAGGATAAGACTCCAAAAGAAAATCACCAAGAAATATCATAATCACACTCGCTAGAACCAAAGACAGAGAAAGAATCCTGAGAGCAGCTTGAGAAAAACGAAAAGTCGCATACAAACTGGAAACAATAAGACTAAACTCTGATTACACGGCAGAAACCACGCAGACAAGAAAGCAATGGGATGACATATATAAAACCTTGAAAGAAAAAAATTGCCAACCAAAAATAATATATCGTGCAAAACTCTCATTCAAATATGATGACAAAATTAGGACATTTCCAGATAAACAGAAATCAAGGGAATATGTAGAAACCAAACCAAAGTTAGAAGAATTATTAAAGGGAGTCCTTTGGTTAGAGAACCAACAACATCAGACAACAACCTGAATCTAGGACGCAAGACTGCATCAGCCAGACACCAACCTCAAGGATAAAACAAAATGAAAAGATTTACAACAGGGAACAAGAGAGATCAATCTGTAAATGACAACAGTGTAAGAACAATAAAAGAGAGAATAAATGGTATCGGTATAGAACTTTCAAATGGAGAAGAAGTCAAGGCATTATCAAGTAATAAAAGACTTGTTTAAACTTAGGAAGATAGGGGTAAATTTGAAGGTAACCACAAAGAAAGTTAACAAACCTACTCATCAAAATGAAGAATACCATAAAGTCTCAGTAAACACAAAATCTGTAAAAACGAAAGAAATGAAAGAAAATCCACAAACAAAAGGAACTCAGTACAGGAGAGTAAGAGAAACAAGGAAAACGTTAGCACTACAAAAACAAACAAACAAACAAACTACAAAATGACAGAAATATACTCATACCTATCGATAATCACACAGAATGTAAATGGCTTAAATGCACTCAGACAGAGAGTGATAGAATGGATTAAAAAAACAGGAACCATAAATATGCTGTCTACAAGAGACACACCTTAGACACAAAGATATAAATTTATTAAAAATCAAAGGAAAAAAAATCACACAAACAGCAACGAACAAAGAGCAGGAGTGGCAATACTAATCTCAGATAAAATAGACTTTAAAACAAAATCTACTATAAAAGACAAGGAAGGACATTATATAATGATTAAAGGAAGAATCCACCATGAGAACATTACCATAATAAATATCTACGCACCAAATGACAGGGCTCCAAAATACATAAACTCTAACAGCATTGAAAAGAGAAACTGACAGTTCCACAATAATAGTACGAGACTTCAATACACCACTCTCAGTAAAGGACAGAATATTGAGAAAGAAACTCAACGAAGATACAAGAGATAGGTGACAATCAACCAACTTGACCTCATTGACATATATAGAACACTCCACCCAACGGCAGCAAAGTACACATTCTTTTCCAAAGCACATGGAACGTTCTCCAGAATAAATCACGTATTAGGTCACAAAACAACCTTCAACAAAATCCAAAACACTGAGACAATACAAATCATCATCTCTGATCACAATACCATAAAAGTAGAAATTAATAACAGAAAGAGCAAGGAAAACAAACAAACAAACACATACATGGAAACTGAATAACACTTTTCTTAAAAATCGCTGACTAACAGAAGAAATCAAAGATGGAATTAAAAAAATACCTAGAATCAAACAAGAATGAAAACACATCATAGCAAAACCTCTGGGACACAGCAAAAGCAGTACTCAGAAGTAAATTTATAGCAATAGATGCAGACCAAAAAAAGAATAAAGGGACAAAATCAAAACATCAGCTGTGTAACTGGAACAAATAGAAAGAGAACAGCCAAAGAAACCCACAGCCATCAGAAGAAAGGAAAGAATAAATATCAGAGCAGAAGTAAATGAAATAGAGAATAGAAAAACAATAGAAAGACTCAACAAAAGCAAAAGTTGGTTCTTTCAAAGGATCAACAAAATCGACAAACCATTGGCCAAACTGACAAAAGAAAAACAGGAGAAGATACAAATAATTCAAATAAGAAATTAAATTGGATACCTTTCAACAGACCCAACTGAAATAAAAAGGATCATAACAAAGAAGTATGAAAAACTATACTCCAACAAATTTGAAAATGTAGAGGAGATGGACAAATTTCTAGAAACACACTACCTACTTAAACTAACACAAACTGAGGGGGGAAATCTGAACAGACTCATAACAAGAGAAGAGATTGAAAAGGTAATTAAAAAAAAAAAAAACTCCTGACAAGAAAAAGCACTGGCCCAGATGACTTCACTGGAGAATTCTACCAAACATTCAGAGAAGAGATTGTACCAGTCCTACTCAAACTATTTCAGAACACAGAAAAGGAGAGGCTACCTAAAAATTAATCCTATGAAGCCAGCATAACCCTGATACCAAAACCAGGCACAGACACCACAAAAAAACAAAACTACAGAGCAATATCTCTCATGAATATATGTGCAAAAATTCTCAACAAAATTTTGGCTGATAGAATTCAGCATGATATATATAAAAAAAATACACTACAACCAAGTGGGATTCATACCAAGTATGCAAGAATGGTTCAACATTAGAGAATTAATAAACGTAATCCACCACATAAATAAAATAAAAGAATCACGTGATCATCTCAATCGACAGAGAAAACGCATTCGATAAAGTCCAATACCCATTACTGATAAAAAAAAAACTCCCAATAAAATAGGAATAGAAGGGAAGTTCCTCAGCATAATAAAGGGCATCTATAGAAAACCAATAGCCAACATCATTCTTAATGGAAAGAGGCTGAAATATTCCTCTTGAGAAGAGGAGCAAGACAAGGATGCCTTTTATCACCACTCCGTTTTTACATTGTACTCGAAGTCTTAGCTAGAGCAATAAGGCAAGAAAAAGAAATAAAGAGTATCCAAATTGGTAAGGAAGAAGTAAAACTGTCCCTAATTATGGATGATATGATACTATATACATAGAGAACCCAAAAGATTCCACATGAAAACTACTGGAACTAACAGAAAGATTCGGCAGAGTAGCAGGATACAGGATAAACATACAAAAATCAGCTGGATTCCTATACTTCAATAAAGAGAACTACGAAAAGGAAACCAGGAAAACAATATCATTTATAAAAGCCCCTAGAAAAATAAAATACTTAGGAATAAATCTAACCAGGGACGTAAAAGACCTATACAAAGAAAATTACAAAACACTACTGCCAGAAACCAAAAGAAGCCTACATAAATGGAAAAGCATATCATGCTTATGGGTAGGTAGACTTAACATTGTGAAAATGTCAATTCTACCCAAAGCAATCTGCAAATACAGTGCAATCTTGATCCAAATACCAACAACATTCTTTAACGAGATGGAAAAACTAATGATTAACTTTATATGGAAAGGGAAGAGGCCTCAGATAAGTAAAGCCCTTTTGAAGAAGAAGAATAAAGTAGGAGGACTCACACTACCTGACCTCAGAACCTACTATATAGCTATGGTAGTCAAAACAGCCTGGTATTGGAATAAAGACAGACACATTGACCAATGGAACAGAATTGAGAACCCAGATGTAAACCCATCCAACTATGGTCACCTGATCTTGGACAAAGGCCTGAAGTCCATTAAATGGGGGAAAAGACAGTCTCTTTAACAAATGGTGCTGGCAAAACTGGATATCCATCTGCAAAAAAATGAAACAGTTTGCATACCTCACACCATACACAAAAAGTAATTGAAAATGGATCAAAGACCTAAATATAAAACCAAAAACTATAATGATCATAAAAGAAAAAATAGGATCAACGCTAGAGGCCCTAATACGTGGCATAAACAGGATATAAAGATTAACTAACAATACATAAACACCAGAAGATAAGCTATATAACTGGGATCTTCTAAAAATTAAACACTTATGTTCATCAGAAGACTTCACCACAAGTGTAAAAAAGAGAACCTACAGACTGGAAAAAATGTTTGGCTATGACAAATCGACAGAGTTCTAATCTCAAAAATCTATAAGAAAATCCAGCACCTCTACAACAAAAAGACAAATAATCCAATTAAAAAATGGGGTAAAGGATATGAACAGACACTTCACCAAAGAATACATTCAGGTGGCTAACAGACACATGAGCAAATACTTGCAATCAATAGCCATTGTTGTTGTTAGGTGCCTCTGAGTCATAGCGACCCCATATACAACAGAATGAAACACTGCCCACTGCCCGGTCCTGCGCCATCCTCACAATTGTTGCTGTGCTTTAGCCCATTGTTGCAAACACTGTGTCAATCCATCTCGTTGAGGGTCTTCCTTTTTTTCTCTATGCTCTACTTTACAAAGCATGATGTCCTTCTCCAGGGACTGATCCCTCCTGATAACATGTATAAAGAATGTGAGATGAAGTCTTGCCATCCTTGCTTCTAACGAGCATTCTGGTTGTACTTTTTCCAAGACAGATTTGTTTGTTCTTTTGGCAGTCCATGATATATTTGTTATTCTTTGCCTACACCATAATTCAAAGGCGTGAATTCTTCTCTGGTCTTCCTTATTCATTGTCCAGCTTTCACATACATATGAGACAATTGAAAACACCATGTCTTAAATCAGGCACACCATAGTCTTCAAGGCGATATCTTTGTTTTTTAACACTTTAAAGAGATCTTTTGCAGCAGATTTGCCCAATGCAGTGCATCGTTTGATTTCTTGACTGCTCCCAGTGAAATGAAATCTTTGACAGCTTCAGTCTTTTCTCCATTTATCATGATGTTGCTTATTGGTCCAGTTAGAGAAATGCAAATCAAAACTACAATGAGATGCCATCTCACTCCGACATTACTGGCATGAATCAAAAAATCATAAAATAACAAATGTGTGAGAGGCTGTGGGGAGATTGGAACTCTTATGCACTGCTGGTGGGAATGGAAAATGGTATAGCCATTTTGGAAAATGTTATGGTACTTCCTTAAAATGCTAGAAATAGAAATACCACATGATCCAGCAGTCCCACTCCTAGGAATATATTCTAGAGAAATAAGAGCCATCACATGAATAGACATATGCA
>NW_004443952.1:5781265-5800176 GCF_000243295.1 Trichechus manatus latirostris | reverse complement strand
GGAGCAAGGGAGATTGAAGAAAACCAAAGACACAAGGGAAAGATTAGTCCAAAGGACTAATGGACCACAACTACCACAGCCTCCACCAGACTGAGTCTAGCACAACTAGATGGTACCCGGCTACCACTATCGACTGCTCTGACAGGGATCACAACAGAGGGTCCCGGACAAAGCTGGAGATAAATGTAGAACAAAATTCAAACTCACAAAAAAAGACCAGACTTACTGGTCTGACAGAGACTGGAGAAACCCAGAGAGTATGGCCCCTGGACACACTTTTCACTCAGTACTGAAGTCACTCCTGAGGTTCACCCTTCAGCCAAAGATTGGACAGACCCATAAAACAAAATGAGACTAAATGGGCACACCAGCCAGGGGGCAAGGACAAAGAGGCTGGAGGGGACAGGAAAGCTGGTAATGGGGAACTCAAAGTTGAGAAAGGGAGAGTGTTGACATGCCAAGGGGTTGGCAACCAATGTCACAAAACAATGTGTGTATTAATAGTTTAATAAGAAACTAATTTGCTCTGTAAATCTTCATCTAAAGCACAATAAAAAAGTCAACCATATAACAAATATATATTGAATATATACTGTGTGCCAAATACCATCTGAGGAAATGAGGTGGAGACAGTAACAAGACATAGAGTTTCTGCCCAGAAAAAAATTCACTGTCTTGCGGGTGAAAGCAGCTAATAGAATCACCCGATGAGCTGTAAAGATTTGTATACACTAGGTACTATGGGAATTAAAATGAGTGAGCAAATGATTTTGCTTTGAAGGATTGAGAAGGGCTTCTCTGATGGGGTAGTATTAGGGTTTCACATAGAAGAATAACTTGTAAATTCAAAGTGACCCTGTTGATAATATAGATTCTTTCATGTGCTTTAACTAGAGCTGTTTAGATACACATGCTGGATAAGTTAGAGCCAGCAAATAATGAGAAAAAAAGTACTGAGCTCCTGCTATAGACCATGCACTCTGTTAAGCTCTTTGCATATAACTCGTTTTGTCCTCCTTATAGTAGATGATACCACGTCCATTTTCACTTTACAGATGAGGAGACAGAGGCACAGTAGGTAAATTTTATTTTGAATTACAACTCAGATCCAGTGCTAGTGCCTAACTGTAAAGCTCTGCTAAGAAGGATTCTGAACTCACATTTGATACCAATGAAAAGAATGGCATGCTTGATTAGCAATTCATATAACAAATATTACTGAGCTCCTTGCATGTGCCAGTCATTGTTGTAAATGATCGAGATGCACTGATGAACAAAAGCAAATGTAGATCCCTGCCCATTTGTTGCCGACATTCTAGAGGAAGATGCAAGGAACAATAAGCATTGTCAATAAGTAAACTCTATAGCTTATTGTTGTTGTTGTTGGGTGCTGTCAAGTCGATTCCGACTCATAGCAACCCTATGTACAATAGAATGAAACCCTGCCCAGTCTTGCGCCATCCTCACAATTGTTGTTCTGCTTGAACCCATTGTTTCAGCCACTGTGTCAATCCATCTCATTGAGAGTCTTCCTCTTTTTTTGCTGACCCTCTTCTTTACCAAGAATGATGTTCTTCTCCAGGAACTGGTCCTTCCTGATAACATGTCCAATGTAGGTGAGATGAAGTTTTGCCATCCTTGCTTCTAAAAGGCATTGTGGCTGTACTTGTTCCAAGACAGATTTGTGGGATCTTCTGGCAGCCCATGGTGTATTCAATATTCTTCACCAACACCATATTTCAAAGGCATTGATTCTTCTTCAGTCTTCCTTATTCATCGTCCAGCTTTCACATACATATGAGGTGATTTAATACACCATGGCTTGGGTCAGGCGCACCATAGTCCTTAAAGTGACATCTTTGCTTTTTAACACTTAAAAGAGCTCTTTTGCAGCAGATTTGCCCAATGCAATGTGACGTTTGATTTCTTGACTGTGGCTTCCATGGGCATTGATTGTGGATCCAAGTACAACGAAATCCTTTACAACTTCAATCTTTTCTCCGTTTATCATGATGTTACTTATTGGTCCAGTTGTGAAGATTTTTGCTTTCTTTATGTTGAGGTGTAATCCATACTGAAGACTGTGGTCTTTGATCTTCATCAGTAAGTGCTTCAAGTCCTCTTCACTTTCAGTAAGCAAGGTTGTGTCATCTGCGTATTGCAGGCTGTTAATGAGTCTTCCTCCAATTCTGATGCTCCATTCTTCTTAATATAGTCCAGCTTCTCAGATTATTTGCTCAGCATACAGGCTGAATAAGTATGGTGAAAGGATACAACCCTGACACACACCTTTCCTGACTTTAAACCATGCAGTATCCCCTTGTTCTGTTCAAACGACTGCCTCTTGGTCCGTGTAGAGGTTCCTCATGAGCACAGTTAATTGTTCTGGAATTCCCATTCTTTGCATTGTTATCTATAATTTGTTATGATCCCCACAGTCAAATGCCTTTGTATAGTCAATAAAACACAGGTAAACATCTTTCTGGTGTTCTCTGCTTTCAGCCAAGATCCAGCTGATATCAGTGGTGATATCCCTTGTTCCATGTACTCTTCTGAATTTGACTTGAATTTCTGGCAGGTTTCTGTCGATGTACTGCTGCAACCACTTTTGAATGATCTTCATAATTTCACTTGTGTGTGACATTAATGATATTGTTTGATAATTTCCACATTCTGTTGGATCACCTTTCTTTGGAATGGGTACAAATATGGATCTCTTCCAGTCAGTTGGCCAGGTATTTGTCTTCCAAATTTCTTGGCACAGACGAGTGAGCACTTCCAGTGCTGCATCCATTTATTGAAACATCTGAATTGGTATTCAGTCAATTCTTGGAGCCTTGTTTTTCTCCAATGCCTTCAGTGCAGATTGGACCCCTTCCTTCAATATCATGGGTTTTTGATCATATGTTACCTCCTAAAATGGTTGAATGTCCACCAATTCTTTTTGGTACAGTGACTGTGTATTCCTTCCATTTTCTTTTGATGCTTCCTGGATCGTTTAATATTTTCCCTGTAGAACCCTTCAGTGTTGCAACTCGAGGCTTGAATTTTTTCTTCAGTTCTTTCAGTTTGAGAAATGCCGAATGTGTTCTTCCCTTTTGGTTTTCTATCTCCAGATCTTTACAAATTTCATTATAATACTTTATCTTCTTCAGCTGACCTTTGAAATCTTCTGTTCAGCTGTTTTACTTCATCATTTCCTTCCGTTTGCTTTAGGTACTCTACGTTCAAGAGCAAGTTTCAGAGTCTTTTCTGACATCCATTTTTGGTCTTTTCTTTCTTTCCTGTCTTTTTAATGACTTCTTGCTTTCTTTGTGTATGATGTCCTTGATGTCATTCCACAACTCATCTGGTCTTCAGTCATTAGTGTTAAATGCATTAAATCTATTCTTGAGATGGTCTCTAAATTCAGGTGAGATATATTCATGGTCGAACTTTGGCTCTCGTGGACTTGTTTCAATTTTCTTCAGCTTCAGCTTGAACTTGGATAGGAGCAATTGATGGTCTGTTCCACAGTCAGTCCCTGGCCTTGTTCTGACTGATAATATTGAAGTTTTCCATCGTCTCTTGCCACAGATGTAGTTGATTTGATTACTGTGTATTCCATCTGGGGATGTCTACATGTATAGTCACTGTTTATGTTGTTCAAGAAAAGTATTTGCAATGAAGAAGTTGTTGGTATTGCAAAATTCTGTCATGCGATCTCCAGCGTCGTTTCTATCACCAAGGCCATATTTTCCAACTACCAATCCTTCTTCTTTGTTTCCAACTTCCGCATTCCAATCACCAGTAATTATCAGTGTATCTTAAGATAGCTTATTAGGCATTGAAAAGAAGTATGAAAAAGAAGATAAAGTAGAGGAGGGGGAGTAGCATGTGCAAGCCAGCAGAGGTGTTGCAAATTTCTATATGGTGGCTAGTATGTGTCTTGTTGCAAAGGTGACATTTAAGTAAAGACTTGAAGAAGGGGTAAGGGTTAGCAAGGACATGGAAAGTATGAATGTTGGCATATGAGAAAATGAAAGAGCAAAATGGACAGTGAAATCAAACTGAATTTTTGGACTCTGGTTCTGCAGCTTGAATAATAGAATTTTAGTTAAGTAAACCAAGAATTGTGAGTTCATATCTACTGTGCTCATTTTAAGCTTAAGATAGGTTTATATTTTCAAGGTGTGTGAGTTTGAAAAAAAATGACTTCTCATTTTTGAGCTCCAGTTTTCTTGTCTGTAATATGTGGATCACAATATGCAACTCATGGAGTTTTTGTGATGATTTAATGAGATGATGATTACAAAGGACCTGGAACAGGACCTGACACAGACTTAGAACTTATGCCCTGTCTCAAAACCTTCTCTGGTACTAAAGGCAAAAGAAACAGTGAGTATTTTACTTTAAACAACCTGCTACATCATGCAGATGTTTCTGAAAGCTGCTATCTGTTTAATTGTGTTGTTTTAGTTATATGCTTAAGTCTTTGCTGAAGTATTGGCATAGCATTGTCTAACATATACTTTAGACTACCATGAGTATTTTTCTTTCCTCTCCTCTCTTTGCCCAGGGACTGAACTGATGTGAAAATGGGCCTTACTGGCCCCTTACCATCTCTCCATGTGGATATCTCTTTTATAGATTTAAGGAATAATCTACTACTGTCACTGAAATGTAAAGTGTTCACAAATCTTCCTTTTATGGATGAGAAAAAGGAAATTTAAAAAGATGAAATTGCATTGAGTTGTATGAGAGAACTTTAGTGCAGGAAGTGTAAATGAACCTAATTTGTAGGCTGGTGATAGTTTACATTTTCAAATATAAGTTCATGTTATTGGAAGTTTTTTTTTTTTTTCAGATGCAGCTTTGCTCTAGCTAGGGAAAGTTCAAATAAACCTCACTGAAGGGCTTGTAGAATACATGCAAATGAAATTTTGCTTTGGTTCAGTTTTCACCTATCATGCATTTATTAAGATCCTCTATATGCCAGGTACTGTGCAAGGGACTTTAATATCCCATCTCACTTAAGCACTGCAAAAGCTCTGAGATGGGCAGTTTATCCTTTTTTACATATAAAGAAAATGAAGCTTATTCTGGTGAAGTTTTTGCTCAAGGTTACAAAACTCCTGAATTTCAGAGTTAGTATTCTAACTGTTACTCCTCCTTGCTCCTATATTTTTTCATTACTTCACACCACTCCACATTTTGAATCAACTAGATTTTGTAAGAGAAATTCACAGTACAGATTTGAAGTCTGCATCACACAATTCAGAAAATTCTGTTTTGGAGCAGAATTTTGATAGCGTTACAGAATAATTTTAAGAGAGAGGGAAAAACTTTCAGATGTAAGCTTTCATTTAAACCCATTGCCATCAAGTCAATCCCAACTCACAGCGACCCTATCAGACAGAGTAGAACTGCCCTGTAGGGTTTCCAAGGAACAATTGGTGGATTCAAACTGCTGACCTTTGGTTAGCAGCCAAGCTCTTAACCAACTGCGCCACGAGGGCTCCTTTTATTTAAAGCAAAAGCTAAATTTCAAGGCATCCTTCCATGTCTCAGCATAACTTGCTAGGATTTTATGAATGCCACACTTACATTTTTTGCATCCTTATTTACGACCAATACTGAATTGTAGACAGCTGAGACAATAGAAATGAGGAAGCCCATATCTGAGTTCTTTCCAAAGGCAGAGGGATGGGAAGGAAAGAGACTTAGCCTGGGAGATAAGAAACATGAATTCCTTTCTCTAATTGTTAGGTAGCTTGTTTGGTGATGATCTTGAGCCAGTTCCTTCCTGGCCCTTAGATTAAAAGGAGGTAATGTTCACCTGCCAGGACTTCCAGCCCCCACTGGCAGTTTCTGTGCTTTCTCTAAGATGGAATGGTATTTTCTGCTCTCTTGTGAGAAGCTCTTTGGACTGGCCATTGAGGGTAGCTCCCCTTTCCTATTATAAATACTAGGAGTAAAGAGGTAGAAGAGTCTATAGACATCACTAGTTCTATCCCTTAATGATCAGATGGGAGACACTGACGGTCGTAAAAGGGCAAGCTTTGGCTTCCCGAAGCCACATGACAATTCAGTATAGAGCTGGGACTGGATCCAGGCTTCTGCATCATTGTCCAGTGACCTACATTGCCTCCAGTTTGATTAAATCTGATGTCAGACCTCACGGGAAGATGATATTTTTGTTGTTTTGTTCTATTTTGTTAGTCCAGAGCATATTAAATTCTCCTCCATAATGAAAAATGATCACTTTTCTTAAAGAATAAATTGAAATGAAAAAGGCAAAGTAATCACACTGCATCTGCAGATATTGGCATTTCAGAACACCGAGTGCATAATAAAATAATCCTTACGGAAATTAGTTATTGTCCATGCTCACTGCCTGCTTTGACTTCCTCAAATGCACTCTCACCAATATTAATATTGCACTAAAAAATATTCAGGTCTTCTTTCATTGGTCTGCATTACAATGTCTGAAGAAAAATGAGACATTTTAATATTACAGATTAGTTGCATTGATTGAAGTGTAATGACCAAAATCATGAAGGAGACTCTGACTCTGCAATTTATCTAGAATTATATTTACTTGCAGATCTGAGGCTTTCTGGGAGAAAAGCAGGAACACTGCACAATAAAGGGGTGTGAAATGATGTCATATGATGTGAGGTTTGTATAAAAAGATAAGAGAAGCCAAAGGGGAGGGAGAAGAAGAAGATGTATCATGGAGAAGGTTTCCTGTATTTTGCATCATTTATTCTTCACAACTATCCTGTGGTGTAGTTATGGACCATTACTTAAAGATGAGGAAACTGAGTGTCAACAACATTAAGTAACAAGTTCCAAGTCGTTAGTATGCAGGTGGAAGACTAGGATTTAGGCCTCTGGAACTTTCTCAGTTCAAAGGCTGTGCTTTATTTTTATTGTTAACATTACTTCAAATGAAGGACATGGAATGTTTGTTGAAAGATTCAAGCTCTGTTTAGAGATGTAGAGACTTCATGTTTTTGTCCTCAAAACTCAAGAAGACAATTTAAGAGAGAAGAGAACAGATTTTTTTTTTCCCTCCTGTACACTTAGTTTGCAGAGTAGAAAACACAGATGGATATTACAGAAGCCTTTTATTTTTTTTAAAGGAGAGAGGGCATCCTAATGATGAGAGGTACCTGATACTATATTTATTTGCCTCAGATATAGAATGCTTTTCATAATAAGTGTGGTTGAGCAGGAGCTAAACAATGATTTCACAGGCAGATAGGGAAGATTGAAGTCTTATATGGGACTTTGGACTGGGAAATGTCTAGGAAGACATCAAACTCTACATTTCTATGATTTATCATTTGATCTGTAGCACTTTGGTTAACATAGAAGGTACATTCAATTCCTGTAATTTTAGGTTCCTAAGTTTTGTCCAAATGCATATTTTTGTAGAAAAAAAAAGTCCTCAGCGGTGTTATATTATGGCTTTTGGCTGAAATCTCATGCCTAAAATGTGCAACTGAAATATGGCTTTATGGAGGAGCTCCAAGTTTTTTCAGAATTATGTACTGTTTGAGAGGGGTCAACCGCAGAACTGCACATCTCTGCAGTGTCTTCAAACACTCTGAATTGCTGAGGTCTGCAAAACCAATTTGGAAACCTCCAGAATGGGAGGTCCTTTTGGCTTCCTGTCCTCCAGTTGCTATCCAGCAGAATAGGAACCAGAAACAATATGCACTCACTCAAAACCACCAGGTTGGAAACTTGCTAGCATTAGAAGAGGGCAGCCCCAGAGAACTATCAAGTAGGTGAAACTCCTCTTTGATGCCCAGGATCCTCCGTAGAACCACAAATTGTTAGAGGTCAAAAGTCTCAGCAATAATTTTCACAGCCTTGGATACTAAACTGAGACTCAGAAATGGGAGAGAATTGTTTAAGAAAACAGAGTGACTTTGCTTCAAGGTTAGAACTAAATTCTAAGTCCCTTGACTCATTTGGTGCTTCAGAAGTGACGGAACTTCAGGATGAGAGAGAACTTAAGAAATCATCACTTCACTAGCATTTTCTAAAGTGTATATTAACAAGTTTCCATGGAAGAAAGGTTTCATGATTAAATAAGTTTATCAGTCATTGCTTACTATATTCTTTTCTTAGAGATCTACAATGCCATTTTCAAAGCTGTGAGATATCCCACAGATAAGAAACTTGTTTGATTTTAAGTGCTTCCCAAATGCATTTGACTACAGAACCATTTTCCTTCTGGTCACCTATTCATATGCTGTGAAATACTTGAGCTCTGCAGAAGCTGGTTCGGAAATGCTGGGCTTGATCATTCCTACTGGGTACTTTGTTTCTCCACCAACAAGGCCACCATATAATTGTCCAACTTGAGTGTTTGTAATAATGGAACACTTACCTGACTATCTGCCAGTACCCCCAGCAAACTGTCAGTTCTTCGAGCAGATGATCGTAGTAGGTTCACAGTTGTGTCTCTGGTGCATAAAATCAGAGGCTCAGTAATTATGTGTTAAATGAACTCACCTCCTGCAACCATCATCACCGCATTTTTCAATAATTCCAATAATCACAATGCCATTCCTAATATCCAGTTCCATTGTCTTGCTGAAAGTCAGGTCCTCCTCAAAACTGATTTCTCAATACAGATGATTGTTGTTGTTAGCTGCCGTCAAGTAGACTCTGTTATGGTGACCTTAATGTAACAGAATGAAACATTACCTGGTCTTTTACTATCTCCATGATCTTTGATATGTTTGAGTCCATTTTTGAGGCTATTGTGTCAGTTTATGTCATTGAGGGTTTTCCTCTCATCTCAGTGAGATGTTGTTATTAGGTGCCATCCAGTCAATTCCAACTTGCAGCAACCCTATGTACAACAGAAGGAAACGCTGTCCGGTCCCACGCCATCCTCACAATTGTTGCTATGTTTGAGCCCATTGTTACAGCCAATGTGTTAGTCTATCTCATGGAACGTCTTCCTCTTCAGTGACCCTCTACCTTACCAAGCATGTTGTCTTTCTCCAGGGACTAGTCCCTCCTGATAACACGTCCAAAGTATGTGAGATGAAGTCTCACCATCATTGCTTCCAAGGAGTACTCTGGTTGTACTTCATCCGAGACAGACTTGTTCATTCTTCTGGCAGTACATGGTATATTCAATGTTCTTCGCCAACACTATAATTCAAAGGCATCAATTCTTCTTCGATCTTCCTTATTCTTTGTCCAGCTTTCACATACACATGAGGCAATTGAAAATATCATGGCTTGGATCAGGTGCACCTTAGTTCTCATAGTGACATCATTGCTTTTCAACCCTTTAGAGAGGTCTTTTCCAGCAGACTTGCCTACTTTTCAGCAGTAAGTCCTTCAATTCGTCTTTGCTTTCAGCAAGTCAGATTGTGTCATCTGCATATCGCAAGTTGTTAATGAGTCTTCCACCAATCAAGATGCTATGTTCATCTTCATATAATCCAGTTTCTTGGATTATTTGTTCATCATACAGATTGAATAAGTATGGTGAAAGATGCAACACTGATGCACACCTTTCCTGATTTTAAACCACGCACTATCCTCTTGTCCTGTTCGAACAACCACTTCTTGATCTATGTACAGGTTCCTCAAGAGCACAATTAAGTGTTCTGGAATTCTCATTCTTTGCAGTGTTATCCATAATTTGTTCTGATCCACACAGTCAAATGCCTTTGAATAGTCAATAAAATACAAGTAAATATCTTTCTGGTATTCTCTACTTTTAGCCAAGATCCATCTGACATCAGTGAAATCCCTCATTCCTTGTCTCTGAATTCCTGGCAGTTCCCTATCGATGTACTGCTGTAACTGTTTTTGGATTATTTTCAGCAACATTTTACTTGCATGTGATATTAATGATATTGTTCGATAATTTCCGCATTCTGTTGGATCACCTTTCTTTGGAATCGTCACAAATATGCATCTCTCCCAGTTGGCTGGCCAGGTAGCTGTTTTCCAAATTTCTTGGCATAGATGAGTGGGCACTGCCAGCACTGCATCTGTTCATCGAAACATCTCAATTGGTATTCCATTAATTCCTGGAGCCTTGTTTTTCACCAGTGCCTTCAGTGTAGCTTGAACTTCTTCCTTCGGTGCCATCAGTTCTTGATCATGTGCTACCTCCTAAAATGGTTGAATGTCTACCAGTTCTTTTTGGTACAGTGACTCTGTGTATTCCTTTCATCTTCTTTTGATGCTTCCCGCATGAATTATTATTGAAGAAGAAATGAGTGTTATTTGTGGACTGTAACACAGTGCTTAATATATTACCTAATATAACCCTTTTAGTCGTAGCACCTTCATTCTCAGTATCTGCCTAAATTGTTGAAATGTATTTTTAAAACAGCATAATTTGTGCTTATCTTATGCATGCTTGGTTAAATAGGTAATAGTAGAGGGCAAGATCAAGGGAGGTGATTGTATTCCTCTATTTCTAACAACTTGCAGAGAATTGAGTTGCAATTCTGCCTCTTCTGTCACAAAATTTCAGTTCAACTTCTCTCTCTGTCCAACCCTGATTTCCTCACTCCTATACAGATGTCATTCCGGAAAGTATTCCTCAATAAACCACCTGTATACAAACCACCTGCTTTTCGGGGGATTCAACCTATAATACTCAGAGGGGAAATAAAACGGGGATTTGCGGAGAGGCAGGTACACTGAAGTCTTACAGCTATGTAGGAAAGAGCATTGAGTTAGCCAATTTCAGGTATTGATGATAATATGCCTTCATTTCACACTCTCTAGAGATGAATTCGCTTGAGAATTCAAGTGTCAAGTAGCTACTGTTATTTGATTTAATTCACTTTCTATTTGGACTTGAAATTCCTGTCTTCTCCTTGTTGTTGCTGGGTGCCATTGAATCAATTTTTGACTCATAGCGACCCCACGTGACAGAGTAGGACTGCCTCATAGGGTAGTTCTAGATTACCAGGTCGTTCTCCTGGGAGCTACTGGGTGAGTTCGTACTGCCAGCCTTTCAGTTAGCAGTCAAATGCTTTACCAGTGCACCAACATTCTCTTCTTCTTAAGGATGTTCAAATTTTATAAAGTTGGGGCTAGAGAGAAAAAGAAAAACGCTAGTTGGACTATGTTAATAGACCAGTCCTATTTTTTTTTTCTAGACTTCAGTTCTCCACCAATACAGTGAGTCATTTGAACCAGGTGATTTCTGAAGGATCATCTGACTCTTACCTTAGAACATTACCTTAGAACCAAGACTTGATCAATGATTCCTGTTCCTTAAATAGACTTTCGAACTTTTTAGTGCAACTACCATGCGCTAATCCATTTGTTGGGTTTTGAAGTTATAATAGTGAGCTATCTAGGCAAAGTCTAAAACTTAATGAAGATAACAGTCTAAGTGGTAAGGCAGCCAACCAATTAAATAAATAATATAACAGGGGAGTGAGTGTTGTAATAAAGTCCAGGATGCTATGGGAACATAGCAGAGAGAACTCAACAAACAATAAGTTAGGAAAAGGGTCTCATAGGAAATGTCCTTCAAACTCAGGCTTGAAAAATAAAGCATACCAACAGGTAATTAAAGTGTTCCTGATAGGTAACATGGCAGGTACAAAATCCCAGAAGCTTCAATGTACCTGGCTGCTTTGAGCAACTGAAAGAAGGCAAACTTTAAAAAAAGTTTTCTAGCTCTGCTGGAAATTATGAAAGTATACACTGTGCCTGAGAAGGAGGGGTCACCTTATGTTTTATCTCCTAACCTAAGTAGTCCTGGCCATTATTTGTGTATGTGGACCAGCACATGAGCATCACCTGGGAGTTTCTGCGAAGTACTAATTTTTGGCCCTACCCCAGACCCTAACAGCAACACCTATCAACAGCAACAACACCCTGCACCCACTGAATCAGGACCTTGGTGGTTTTTGTCCAATAATCTGTTTCAATAAGCTCTCTGTGTTATTTTTATGTACACTAAAGATTGAGAATCACTGTTCTGTGTCATTTCAGGACTTGAAACTTCTCTTCTGATATATCTGATTCAAATCTTGGCATTTGAGGATACATTCACAAAGACTGAGAAAACCAAACATCCAGTGTTGAATATTTGGTATCCAGAAGCCTCACATCCAGAACTCCACATCCTCATGCAAAGTCTTTAAAATTTGTGAACAAAACATGAGCTCACTGAACTCTGAAATATAGCTCTCTAGAGAACATAATGTTTATAGGATTTGGAAATATCAATTATATGACAAAGACATGTTTCCTCTCTGCAAATAGCCAACAATAGCCCTGTTTCTTCATAAATGTCAGTAGTGGGGTGGGTCCGATATGATTTGGTTGGTGCTGCCATGTGAAATACCTTTTATGTATAGTTTTTTAAAGAAAAGGGATAATTTAGTATTACTGTAATCTCTTACATTAGCATGCTGAAACCTAGGCCCAGATAAGAAAAACTGCCCTTCATTGCTAAGAGTTGCTTTAGCACCTCTTCAGGGCAGTAAAGAAAAAGATAAATGATAATGGAAGAAAAAAACAATTTCCATAGTGCTTTCAGCCATGACTAAAGCCCAGTATATGAGACAGAGGCTTTTATTGAGAGATCAGAATAGACAATGCATCATAAACCCAACAAGCATCAGGGAGGACAAATGGCATGTAAGGAAGAAAGCCCTTCCCTGGTAAGAGACTTTGTTAGTATACCTGAAAAATCCTTGGGATCAAGGGAAATTCAAGCAATACCTGGTGCTTCGAATCCATAATATAGAGCCAATGTGACCCAAAATGTTACTGCTTTAAGGGCTGAGTTAATGCTTCCACTTTGCTCTTTTTGGTTCATTATGACATATTCCAATACCTACAGGAAAAAAAAAAAAAAAGCAGGTTCTGTGACTTTTGATAAAACTCCTAAAAGAAGGGAATTGTACAGTAAAGGGCTCTAAGAACCTTGTTCTCATGGGGCATTAAGTGAATTGGGTCTTCATAGTTCCTATGCCTGAACTCAGCTCCAGGCCTTCTTAAGTATAACAAAACTCAGCAAGATGCGCTGAAAAACTAAAATCTCTCATTTGGTAGGCCCTTCTCTTTTCACAAAATGGAGAAAAGATTGAAGTTATCAAGGATTTCACTTTACTTGGATCCACAATCAATGCCCATGGAAGCAGCAGTCAAGAAATCAAATGACACATTGCATTTGGCAAATCTGCTGCAAAAGACCTCTTTAAAGGGTAAAAAGCAAAGAAGTCACTTTAAGGGCTAAGGTGCACCTGACCCAAGCTGTGACGCTTTCAGTTGCCTCATATGCATGTGAAAGCTAGACAGTCAATAAGGAAGACCAAAGAAGAATTGATGCCTTTGAGTTGTGGGGTTGGTGAAGAATATTGGACTGCCAAAAGAATGAACACATCTGTCTTGAAAGAACCAAAAGCTCCTTAGAAGCAAGGATGACAAGACTTTGTCTCACATACTTTGGACATGTTATCAGGAGGGACCAGTCCCTGGAGAAAGACATCATGCTTGGTAAAATGGAGGGTCAGCAAAAAAGAGGAAGACCTTCAATGAGATGGATTGACATAGTGGCTGCAACAATGGGCTCAAGCATAGCAATGATCATGGGGTTGGCGAAGGACCAGGCAATGTTTGGTTCTGTTGTACATAGCGTTGCTATGAGTTGGAACTGACCCGACGGTGCCTAACAACAACAGCAACAACTCTCTTCAGAAGGCAATTTTGGTTTTTAGTAACAAAGGTTTTCTTCACCTCACAGTCATAGATACTTTATTCTTATACTTGTCAATTGGCCTTATTTTAGAGCAATTGGATATTCGTGTAGGTCTTCCTCAAATTAGATTGGAAGTTTTAAGTTGGCACTCACCATGTCATAGCCATCTTAAGTGTCTAGCATGATGCTTGGAAGATAGAGGGCCCTAATCATTTTTATCTGCCCTATACTAAATCATGTTCTGGATTACAACAGAAAAAAAAAACTCACCTGAATTCCAAAGAAAGGTTTAAAAGCGTCAGGTTAAGTTTGAGCTTTCCTGAATGTTTACTTGATGTATTCAGATGTGTTTGTCATGACTTAAGCTATTTTGAAGTCAGAATTTCATACAAAGTATGTCAGGATGCCTGGCATGGTTATAACAAAGGGAGAGAATGTGTAGCTGTTGTCTGTATAAAGATCTACCTTCCACAGCAGCCGGGGCAGAATATGATGTCATCTAGTTGCTTTCAGAGTAAACTGTCTTGGGCTGTGGCATAACTGTGTCTATGATAGTTTTTAACCTGAATTATTTGACATGGTAGAGTGGAGATAGCACCAGATTGTTTACTAGAATATCTGGTGTCTCATTTTCGCTCTACCACTAGTTGACTAGATAAGCTTAGTAAATTTCTTCCCTTCTTTGGTCTTTGGTGTATCCATCTGTATAATGCAGTGGCAGAAGTAAGGGATCTTTAAGATCCTTTCAGCTCAAAAAGAGGTCCTGGTGGTGCAGTGATTAAGAACTCAGGCTATTAACAAAAAAGGTTGGCAGTTTGAATCCACCAGCCACTCCTTGGAAACCTTATGGGGCAGTTCTACTTTGTCTTATAGGGTCACTATGAGTCAGAATTGACTTGATGGCAACGGGTTTCAACTCTGTAGGTTAAAGATCCCTGCCAATTTTGAAATTACCTATTTTTGGTTTTACCATTTTGTACCTGATTTTGCAGTCTTTTGTAAGGCATTGAGAGCTGAGTATTATAAATGTAGTGTGATGGATTCTTAAAATTTCCATTAATATGACTATTCATCAAATATAGGTTGTACTAATACAGTAACTAAAATAGAACAGATTCTAATTATAATACCTTATAATAAAATACGTTGATGGTCTAATGGAGAAGGGAGATATGAGCCATTTTAATGTAAGGTTGAACTGGCTTGTTGTGATGAGGGAGGTACAGATAAAATGCGAGGAGAGTTCAGAAGAGAAGAGATTTCTTTCACATGGTGGGAATCAGGTTAAGTTTGAGCTTTGATGAATGGGGAACATTTAAAAAATATGTGCACTGGGGTCCCATCCCCAGGATTTTATTTAATGGTCTGTACTGGGATCCAGGCTTCAGTATTTTTTTTAAAACTCCCTAGATAAATGTAATGTGCAGCCATAGTTGAGGATCGATCATTTAGGTTATGGTGGGGTCATGTAAGGATGTGAGGCAGGTAAGGGACATAATTGCTTGCAATAGTACTTGCAATGAGTTGGAGAGATGCACGTCCTCTCAGCTGTTGGCATATGAATCTCTTAGGAGGTAGAGATATATATATATATATTTTAAAAGATGTCCTGATAAATGCCCTTTATAGTAGAAATCAGGCCTGGCTTCCTCACCAGGTGTCATGGAGAAGAGAGAATCTACCCTGCACAGTTAAGATGAGAGGAAGACTAGAACCTCAACCTGAGTTTTTGATGGTGTGACCCAGGAGTCTGTTTAGTCAGTTCTGCAGGTAGTACAACCTCTGTCTGAGAACCTGAGAAAATGGGGAGATCTGGAGGCAGGCAGGTGGATAGACAATTAGAATTCAGAAGCTTTCATAATAGTTGAAGAAAGAGAAAGAAAAAATGCCTGGATTCACATAACAGTAGTGGTTTTATGTGTAGAGGATGGATGGCTAGAAGAGCTGCAAGTCATATGAAATGAACAAACACTTCCATGTGTCTAGGTCTGGCCAAAGACGTAACGGAACATCTCTTTCTTTTCTATTTCTGCTGTCTCCTGGTACAGATAGCGCTGGGCCTCATGGTGTTATGAATCAGAGCGTTCTGACATATGTAGCTAATAGAACATGCGTTAGCTTTAAAATTAGGAGCTGTGTTCTTAGTGCCTCTGATTTCATTCTTTATTCCAAGAATATTAGCCTCTCCTAATATAGAAGAGATGTGAAATTTTCATACAAGTTTCAATGTCTCTCTTGCAAAGAAGCCAAAGCGTTTTGTCTTCTCTACCAATTCTTCTCTCTCTGCCCAGGAGCCAGATCACAGGAATGAATCCCTATTAGCTTGATTTCTGAATTACTGATACTATTAACCAAGGGTCTATAAGTAAGGAGTTCTCATCCTAAAGTTTCTGTATTTCCTGCAATTAAACAAAAATTTCTGTGCACGTGTATGTGAAGTCCTCTTTTTCCAGACAGAAAATCCATCAGATTGTCCAAGAAGGCCATGACCTATAAATTGGGAAGTGCCTCAGGTGTGTAAGAAAGAGCACTGTTTAGAGACCAGCATTCAGTGTCTTCTGCCCGTACATGTATGTAACTTTTGGCTATGGCTATCATTAATGATCTTTGTAACAGAAGTTTTGCATCTATATGAAATAAAGTGTGAAAGAAAAAAAAAACACATTGCTGTTGAATCGATTCCAACTCATAGTGACCTTATAGGGTTTCCAAGGCTGTAAATCTTCATGGAAGCAGACTGCCACATCTTTCTCCCTTGGAGCAGCTGGTGGATTGGAACCACCAACCTTTTGGTTAGCAGCCGGGTGCTTTAACCACTAAACCACTAGGGCTCCTTAAGTAAAATATTTAAAAAAAGCAAAAAAAAAAAAAAAACAATGCAAACCCATTGCCCTCGAGTCGATTTTGACTCATAGCAGCCTTATAGGCCAGAATAGAACTGCCCCATAGGGTTTCCAAGGAGCTGCTGATGGATTCGAACTGCGGACTTTTTGGTTAGCACCCAAGCTTTTAACCACTGCGCCACCAGGGCTCCAAGTAAAGTATTAAAAAAAACCTGTTGCCATAGAGTCAATTCCAACTCATAGCTACCCTGTAGCTGCCCTAAAGTATAGCACTGTCCCATTCAGTGATAGTTAGAATTACCATGAGTATAAATGTAACACTGTTGCCATCGAGTCGGTTCCGACTCATAGTTACCATATGTATAACAGAACGAAACACTACCCAGTCCTGAGCCATCCTCACAATCGTTGTTAGGCTTGAGCCCACTGTTGCAGCCACTGTGTCAATCCATCTCAGCTGAGGGTCTTCCTCTTTTTCTCTGACCCTCTACCCTATCAAGCCTCATATCCTTCTCCAGGGACTACTCCCTCCTGATAACATATTCAAAGTATGTGAAACGAAGTCTCGCCGTCCTGGCTTCCAAGGAGCATTCTGGCAGTACTTCTTTCAAGACAGATTTGTTTGTTCTTCTGGCGGTCCATTCAATATTCTTCGCCAACACCATAATTCAAAGGCATCAATTTTTTGGTCTTCCTTATTCATCATCCAGCTTTCACATGCATATGAGGTGATTAAAAACACCATGGCTTGGGTCAGGCTCACCTTAGTCCTCAAAGTGACATCTTTGCTTTTTAACACTTTAAAGAGATGTTTTGCGGCAGATTTGCTCAATGTAATGCGTCATTTGATTACTTGACTGCTGCTTCCGTGGGCATTGATTATGGATGATCCAAGTTAAATGAAATCCTTTACAACTTCCATATTCTCTACATTTATCATGATGTTGCTTATTGATCCAGTTGTGAGGATTTTGGTTTTCTTTATGTTGAGGTTGTTAATGAGTTTTCCTCCAATCCTGATGCCCCATTCTTCTTCATATAGTCGAGCTTCTCGGGTTATTTGCTCAGTGTACAGATTGAATAAGTTTGGTGAAAGGATAGAACCCTGACGCACACATTTCCTGACTTTAAACCCTGTAGTATCTCCTTGTTCTGTTCGAACGACTGCCTCTTGGTGTAAGTACAGTTTCCTCATGAGCACAATTAAGTGTTCTGGAATTCCCATTCTTCACAATATTATCCATAACTTGTTATGATCCACACAGTCAAATACCTTTGCATAGTCAGTACAACACAGGTAAACATCTTTCTGGTATTCTCTGCTTTCAGCCAAGATCCTTCTGACATATCAGCAACGATATCCCTTGTTCCACGTCCTCTTCTGAATCCGGCTTGAATTTCTGCTGGTTCCCTGCTGCAGCCACTTTTGAATGGTCTTCAGGAAAATTTTACTTGGGTATAATATTAATTATATTGTTCAATAATTTCTGCATGTTGTTGGATCACCTTTCTTTGGGATTAGTACAAATATGGACCTCTTCTAGGTGGTTGACCAGGTAGCTGTCCTCCAAATTTCTTGGCATAGGTGAGTGAGCACCTCCAGTGCTACATCCGTTTGTTGAAACATCTCAATCGGTATTCTGTTAATTCCCGGAGCCTTGTTTTTGCCAATGCCATCAGTTACATAAATGTAACACTAATGACAGTAATCATAATGACAACCATGTATTGAGTGCTTACCATGTAAATGCAGTGTTTTGTTAAGCTTCATAATCTTATTAGTTGGATAGTATTATATTACCATATGAATGAGGAAGAAAAACCTTAAAGAGATTGAGTGAGTGAACGAAGGTCACATTAGTGCCAAACCTAGGGTTAGCAATTGGGGGGGAAGAAGAGAAGTGTGCATGAAAGCTGCTCTCACTTATCTAAAAAGACAGAAAAAGGGAAGAGAAGTTGATTTTATACTGTGTGACTCCAGAGAGTATAAATACTATCATAAGGGGCTACATTATAAAGCTGTGAGTGCCCAGACATTTCAAATATACAAACCATGTGTTTAAAACATTATAGACAAGATTCATGATTTGGGTGTAAGGGTTAGGGTGACCAGTTTCAGAGGACCCTTCCCAATCTTGAAGCCTATGTTTGTGTGATAAAAATGGTCTGTTTGCGGCTGTGCTGTGAAACCTGGGACTGACTTCCCCAGACCTCATAGCTGCATCGGTGGGATCCCTGGGAACTTTGTAGTTCTTTAACTTTTCTGATTTTTATTTGTTCATTCTTTTCTTTCTCTTCCCCCTTCTGTTTTTCTCCATTCCATAGTCTCTCATCTGTCCATTCCAACGGAAAGCTCCCCTAGCATT
>NW_004443952.1:5745541-5774894 GCF_000243295.1 Trichechus manatus latirostris | reverse complement strand
AAATATTAAAAAAAAAAAAATGGTCTGTTTGCTCAGTGACAACTGAAATCTACTCGGAATTGGAATTGACACAGACATTGGCTCTTCTAACCCTACAATAGTTTGCCTTAAAGAAAACCATATCCTGATTCTGCTGAGCTCCCTCCTAAAATAAGTGATTATTACAACCCCTGTTGGTGATCTCAAATGCAGGTAATGCTGGTAATGTTCCCAGGCCACTTCAGATGCCCACCTGAAAGGTGGTTTTGCTGCTAACATTTTCATAGTTATGAAGAAACTCCCTATGAATGTGAGCTCATTAATGGGATAATGGCACTTTCTTCAACAGGTGGCTGGGATGATCAAATAACATGGTGTCCAGCACATAGTAAGTTTTCAGTAAATGTTAGTTGAGTCTAATTCTTCTCTGGTAGACACAGAGATGTGCCAGCCCAGATTCTTTTGAAGAAAGGTCATGCTTCTCTGGTATGAGGAATGCTGTCAGCAGGTAGCCTTTAGCTGTCAGCGACTTAGGACAGGGTCTGCCTCAGCTGCAGGGAATTGCCTCACTGAGCTCACACCTTTCCTTGGGCTGTCTGCGTCTCGGGACTGAGTGAGGTTAAGTTGTGGCCATTTTGGCTTCCCAGTGGACTGACTGAGGCATGGTCAGGCCTGCATATCGGTTTGACATCTCCCTGTATCAACCTTGATGCTTGCTCTTCCTTTCACAGGTATTGATCCCTAATAATTATTTGCACTCTAAACTCCATCTCAATGTTTGCTTTCAAAAAATCCAACCTGCAACATCTACCCACATCTCACAGACCCACATGTAAATTGAAAAGGATATCGAGTGGGGATCAAGAGACTGAAATTCTTGCTACAGCTTTCTGTAGTATCTTACATGAACTTGTGTAGTCCTGTAGCCTTTAGTTGACTCTTTATAGCATGAGGGGTTGGGCCAGAGAACCTCTAAGAGTCCTTCCAGTGCTGATGTTGCATGTGATTTCATTTCCATCATCCATCCTCTCATCACACCCTCTAGGAAGCCTCTTCTGCCTCTTGTTTTCTTACCTGTGTTCCCAAAGCATCCTGTGTTCAGTAGAAAACCCTTATCGACCACATTGTCATTTAATTTGTCAGCGTCTGTCTTCCCTATAAGACGGTGAATGCCTTTGGATTAAAGACACTGTCTTTTACCTCAAAGTCACCTGCAGCACCATTGCCTGGTCTGAATTCTTAAGAGGTGTTCAATAAATATATGTTTGATAAATAAACCTGTACAGACACTCTGAGGTTACTCTGACTGAGGAACACATAATGAATGGTGTGCCATAACCCTCTATCCAATCTGCCTCCTCTTTCAGTAAACAGTATCCCACTTAAAGGAGATAAATTTGTTTTCAAATGAATTGCTGCAGGACATAAACAAAACTAAGTAACTGGCCCAGTAAATGAATACTTGGTGCTGTATTTTAATCACCTCTTATAGTCAGGTGATGGGATAGGACGAAACATCATTCTTTTCCAAACAAGCTTGTCTTTTGTTTTAATGAAATTACAATTGCTTTGTATTTTTTTATTATGCTTTCCTTGTAAAAAAGCAAGGAGTAGAGTTGCCAAAGGACAAATGCTGATGAAATAGATGGAAGGGGACAGACAAAAAGGAGGTAAGAAGATTTGGAAAGGGAAAGGAAATTATATTTATTGAATGCCTAATACATGCCAGGCACTATGTCAAGCTCTTTGTGTACATTTCATTTAATATTATAGCTTACAGATGAGACAAGTGAGGCTCAGATTTGTTAATAACTTGTAATGAGTCCCACAAGAAGTGGTAACAGAGTCAGAAATTGAAACTCAGGCATGCTGTTTCCAGAGTGCAGATCAGTCTCAACAAATAAGTGGAGATGGAGAACTTGGAGGTATCCAGTATATCAAATCATCAAGGGTAGCCAGTGTGGATTGTTCAAGAGGAGACACACACATACACACACATACACACACACACACCCATACACCCACAGATGGAGAGAAAGAGGGAGAGAAGCCCATTACCTGTCATACTGTAATCAATTATCAATTAATACTTACTGAGTAGAAATACTGACCTAAACAGGACATGTATAATTGCAAAGTGTATTTTCTGCCCACAATGAACTTCCAGCATGTAGTTGAGAAGACAATAAGTGCATAAAAGAAGAAATAGCTACCCAGGTCTGTGAGACAGGAAGGTGACACCGCTCCGCACTTAGTTCAGAGTCAGGTGAGGCTGTCTTAAGTAGCACTGACTTAAGGAGAAGGACTGGAAGGTGAATATTTCTCCACTCCCAATTATTTTCTTTAAATGGATTTCATTTTTTGTTGTTGTTGAGAATATATACAGCAGATCTTACATGGATTCAACAATTTCTACATGTACAATTCAGCGACATTGATTATATTCTTCAAGTTGTGCAACCATTCTCACCCTCCTTTTCCAAATGATTCCTCCCCTACTAACATAAACTCACTGCTCCCTAAGTTTCCTGTCTAATCTTTCGAGTTGCTGTTGTCAATTTGATCCCATATAGAGTTCTTTAAAAGAGCACAGTGTTCAAGGCAGACATTCTTTACTAGTTGAGCTAAACTGTTGTTTGGTTTAAAGAAGACTTCAGGACTCCTAATTAATTTGGTGATGAATGTGAACGATGTGCTGTTTTCTTATTCTTTTCTCTGGTCTCTCCTTTCAGGGTCTCCCCTTCTAATCCATTCTCCACGGGGTTGTCAGAGTGGGTTTTTCTAAAATATAGATTGCATGATGCCACTGTAGCTTCACAGTTCAATGGTTCCTTAGCTCTTTGAGAATAAACGAACTTGCACTAAACAGCTCTGAATCCAGGTTTTCTAAAACCAGCCCTGTAACCAGACTGGATACTTCATTTTAGGGAATTGTGTGCATATTACTCTGAAAATTGCTCACATTTTTTCCAGTTTACTTTCAAATATGAATTGCGGCATAGACATAGAATTTGCCCATAACCACCTCCAGTTGCATACCATATTTTAAAGGAGAACATATAAGATGATATAGAAGAGTCACAGAAAAAAAAAAAAGTCTTTCTAAAAACAAACAAAATACTATTCACTTCAAACAAAAGCCCTTAGCAGGGCTTTCAGTTAGGACTCAAAAAATGCAAGGCTACTTTAAAGCTAAAGCTGTTCTAGTAAAAAACCATAAAAAAGCCTACCCTATCCATGAAGATTTTGCAGGAGTGTGTAATGCAGTCATAGAGGTCCTATTTCCTTTGAAGAGAAGTAATGCAGCATTGTGACGCTTCTGAAATTCTATACCTGAGCAGAGGTGGGGAGGGGGGGAAACATTAGAGTCTGAACACATATGCTAAGGTATGCTTTATGAATGCTAAAGCTGAAAGGATCACTTTTAAGGACGCACACAGGTTTCCCTCCTGGCCACCCTGCATCCGGCCTTTCTTAAAAGAGTCTCCCTTGGAAAATAATGTCAGTGATTTTTTTTTTTCCAATGGACCCACAAAGTAGGAACAGATGTGACTCGAGTAACCTCTACTTTGTGCATACCTCAGAGGAAAACAACATGGACTAACACAGAGAACCTGGCTCCATGCCAAGGAGAAGGACAATTGGAGCTTAGGCTTCTAATGACATGGTTCACCACAGCTCACTCCTTTGTGCCTGTTCAGGGAGAGCAGGTGGGGGAAAGGGGTCATGTCTACTCATTGGAATCATTAGAAACACAAACGAACTGTTCGCAAAAGGCTGCCATTTTCCTCAGCTCAGGGTTGTTTTTTCCATCCCAGAATACCCATACTGCTTTATCTGTCCCACTCTTAATTCATGGAGGAAATGATAAAACAAAATGCTGTGGCCTGAGTTCTAGAGTCTGATGGTCCAAGACAGAATTCTGACTCTACCATCTACTTACTACATAATTTAAAAAATATATTTAACTTCTCTGTGCCTCGGTTTCTTCCTCTGTTATATACACAAGGATAATATCTACCTCATTGACTCCACTTTGATAATCTGATAGTATACAGGAGCACTTAGAACAATGCCAGCATATAGCAAAGTGTTCCATAAATGTTATTGTAATTGCTAAGAAACATCTCTATAATGTTTTATATTTATTTGGGCCCATTTCTTATTTTCCTCACCACAAAGAAAGCCCCTTGGCTGAGGAAAGCATGTCAGATTCACCTTAACATCTGATTGCCTCAACTCATTTTTAGTGGTGTGCTGGTAAATGTTTAACAACTGGCTCCCCAAAAAAGGAAGCTCTGATTTGTAGTTTGCCAATGTCTCTGGTGTAAATACTCCCACCATCTTAGTTTTCACGCTGTCCACATGATGTCAACTAGTTCACAAAATTCCTAAAAATTTAAGGATGGTCTCTTGTGAGGCAGTACAAGCCATCATTAAATGCACATGCTAAGGAAAGACTTGAAAGAATAAACATGTGAATAAACAATTGATTAAATTAATGATTCACATCAAGGATTCCCAATATTAAGAGAGCCACAGAATGCTACCGTTTATTGGGTTTTGCAATACTCTTGCCTACCACCTTAAAAGAAGTCTCTAACCAGTAGAGATATTTATTGAAGTTTTCTACAGAACACTGGTCCCTTGTGTTGTCCCAAGAAAAAGAGAATCTTGATCCAAAAAAGCTTGGGAAGTGTCACACATTATATGTTTCTCGTGGACATTCATAATGCACATGAGTATATTAAAGACACTGATAAATCTTATAGTAAAAAAAACCATTTAACTATATTTATTTCAACATTCCTCAAACACATTTGACCACTAAAACTGTTTTGGCTGGGTATCTGGTAACATGAGGAATTAATATCTCTGCAGAACACACTTGGAAAACACTGACAGACCTACATTTTTAAATCATATTGAGAAAGTAAATGTCTTCAGTAATTTGGGGAGTGTGTATGTATGTGTGTATACATATATACATGTATGTATATACATATGCATTTTGTATTATTGTACTTTAAGTGAAAGTTTATAATTCAAGTTAGTTTTTCATACAAAAATTTATACATACGTTGTTATGTGACCCTAATTGCTCTCCCTATACTGTGACAGCACACTCCTCCTTTCCATCCCTGATTTCCCATGTCCATTCAGCCAGCTCCTGACCCTCTCTAACTTCTCATTTCACCTCCGGACAGGAGCTGCCCATTTAGTCTCATGCATCTACTTGAGCTAAGAAGCACACTCTTCATGAGTATCATTTTATGTCCCATAGTCCAGTCTAATCTTTGTCTGAAGAGTTGGCTTTGGGAATGGTTTTAGTTCTGGGTGGACAGAGAGTCCAGGGGCCATGCTTTCTGGGGTTCTTCTAGTCTCAGTCAGACCATTAAGTCTGATCTTTTTACTAGAATTTGAGTTCTGTACCCCACTTTTCTCCTGCTCCATCAGGGACTCTCTGTTGTGTTCCCTGTCAGGGCAGTCATTGGTGGTAGTCGGGTACTATCTAGTTCTTCTGGTCTCAGGCTGATGAAGTCTCTGGTTTATGTGGCACTTTCTATCTTTTGGGCTAATACTTCCCTTGTGACTTTGGTGTTCTTCATTCTCCTTTATTCCAGGTGGGTTGGGACCAAATGATGCATCTTAGATGGGCACTCACTAGCTTTTAAGACCCCAGACGCCACTCACCAAAATAGGATGCAGAACATTTTCTTAATAAACTTTGTTACATATATGCATTTTTTAAGTCTTGGAACAAAATACACCTTGCATGTTCACCAAAAGAAAAAAAAAGTATTAATGAAAATAATAATAGCTGCTATATGCCAGGGGCTGTGGGAGCCCAGTTCTGCAAGGTAGATAAAATTACCCCGTTTTCCAAATGACAAAATGAAGACTCAGGAAATTTAATAAATTTACTTACTGTCACACTGTTGAACAGGATTCATATCCTGATCTGTCTGTCTCCAAAGTTAGTGCTCTTTCTACAACATCAGACATACGATGTCATTATAAAATTATGATCATCAGCTTCAGTTTAGCCCTTGACTCTGAAAAGCAATTTCAGTATGCTTTCTTAAGTTAACTCTCCCTTTTCTCCACAATAACTATTTCAAAATTTCAACATTCTTTCTTTTGCCCCACTTGTGATTTACTTTGCTTCCTGTTTAACAAAGAATATAGAAAGCATTGGAAGTAAATAAACTTCCTCAGCAGGCCACAGCCTGACCTGTAAATTTAGCTTCATTCACACCCATCTTTTTCCCTTCCCTCTTGTCTTAGGCTGGGTTCTCTAGAGAAGCAAAACCAGTAAAGTGTATAAATATAGATATAGAAAGATTTATATCAAGGAAACGGAAGAGGCTGGAACGTCTCAAGTCCGTGGATCAGGTTAGAGGCTTCTCTTGATTCAGTTAGCTGCAGGAGCTGGTGAACCCAAGATCTGCAGGTTGGAGAGCAGGGCTTTTGCTCACAGGCTGTGAAGATTGATGAATCCCAAGATTGATTGGCAAGACCACAAAGCTTCTGATTCACGTAGCTTCAGGGGCTGGCAAACCCAAGATTGGCAGGTTGGATAGCAGGGCTTCTGCTCACAGGCTGTGATGGTCGATGAACCCCAGGGTCAACATATAAGCTGATAGCTCAAGTCCCAAGAACCAGAGGTCAGACAAACAAGAGGCAGCCACAGGATCCAGAGCAAGCAAAAAAAGCTAGGATGTCTGCTTATATTGGGATGCAGACCACGCCCCCCAAGGAAACTTCCTTTCAACTGTTTGGCTACTCACAGCAGATTCCATCATGGGAGTATCACATATAAACACTGAGAATCATGGCCCAGCCAAGTTGACACACAATCTTAACCATCACGCCTCTGTTTACACCCCCCCACGCCACCTCCAAGAAAAGGTTCTACATATACACTAAGAATGTATATCCGTTCTTGACTTTTCAAATTACTCCTTTCATCAATATCACTATCTCTTATGCATTCTCTACCTCTTCCTTGATACTGGCTTTTTACAACAAATCTCATCATCCTTAATGCCTTTTCTATATGCATACAAATTAGAAAAAGACTTTCTCCCTCCTCCTTCTGCTTTCTCCTCTAATTCTCTTTTGCCTCCTCTTCTCAGCCAAGCTTCTTGAAAATCTTGTCTACATCAGCTTTCTACATATCCTTACTTCTCTGCCACTTTCAAACCTTTCCAATTATGCTTCTCCCACCACTCCACTGAAACTCAACAAGATCACCAGTGACTTCCTTCTTGCTGAATTCGTGGGCACCTTTCAGTTCTTATTTAATTCACCTCTTATTAAGGCCATTCTTTTTTCTTGAAACATGCTCTTCCGTTTACTTCCTTGACAATTCACTTGTTTTCTTTCTACTTCTCTGTTGACTTTGTCTCAATCTCCTCTGGAGTCATCTTTTCTTCTATCTGCCGTTTAAATGCTGGTTCTCCTCAGAGGTTAATTCTGGGTCCATATTTCTTCTCAGTCATCATGCTCTCCTTGAGTGATCTCATCTACTTTAATGAATTTAATTATAACCATTATGCTGATCACTCTAGATCTACATCCAGTCTAGAAGATCCCATGGCTTCAAAGTCACTCTTAACTTCTTACATTTCAATTTGAATGACCTGTAAAACAAAAACAAAAACAAAAAACAGAACCTGTAACCATCAAGTTGATTGCAATTCATGGCAACCGTATGTATTACAGAGTAGAACTACTCCATAAGGTTATCTTGACACTAATCTTTAAGGAAGCAGATCTTTTCCACGGCTCCACTGGGTGGGTTCAAACTGTCAACTTTTGGCTTAGTAGTCAAGCACAAACCATTTGCATCATCCAGGGACCTGAATGACCTGCAGGTGTCTAAAAATGTGAATTATTAAATACCCTCCTAGTCTCAATATGTTCCCCTATACATGTTCCCTTTTGAAATTAAATTTCACTCAGGCTTCTAAGCCAAATAAAAAACAAACAAACTAGCAAACAATAATACTTTAACACGTCTCTCTTTGTCTTGCCTCAAATCTAATCTATCATTAAATCGCTTTGATTCATCCACCTAATACTTCTCAAAAGCCATCCATTTCTCTCCAGCACACCAGGAGCATGCTATATCCAGTCCTTACTGTTTGGACGTTGGCAGCAGCCGCCTATCTGACCTTGTTGCCTTTTCTCTTGTGTCTACACAGTCCATTCTCTATTGTAGAGCTAGAGATCTATTTCTTAAATTAAAATCTGATCTTGCCAGTCTTTTTCTTAAAGATCTTCAAATGGTTTCACTTTGACCCCATCCATACTAAACATCTTGAAATTATTTGAAGTATGTCGTACCTTTCTCTGAAGCACTTGTATTCCCCAGTCCTCTCTATACCACATCTTGAGTAAACACACACACGCACACTCACACACACGCACTAATTATCCTGATCAATCCTTACTCATCCTCCATGTCTTAACCTAAAAGTCATTTTCTCAAGAAGGCCTTTCCTCCTGAAGTGCCTCAAGTCTCCCCCTTCCATGTATTCTCACACATCCCTGAACTTTCACTGACATAACACCAAACATTCTTTGTAAAATTGTGCATTACTTGATATGTTTGAGTTATGTGTTTTTGAAAAAGTACGTGGAACCTAAAAATGTCTATATAGGGAGAATTTCCCCTAAGAAATAATAGCAAAGAAATGGGTTCCAGGATTTCTGTTGCATTCTGAAGATAATGCTTTAATATATCTGAGTCTAAAGTCATCTTATTCAGTAGTCTTCATATAATTTGAATTATATGAAGTTCATATTATGTGAATAGAGGATAGAAGAATTCTAGTTAAAATGGCAATCTAGCACATGTGTTTTTCTCTGTTTCCTTCTGAATCACCATGAAAATGATAATAATGAAATTAAAGATGTATAAATTCATGAGAATGAAGAGAACCAGAGACAAGATGACCTTGAAAAGAGGTATCAACATATTTTTGGAAGATGGAAAGCAGATGAATACACAGTAACTGACTTAACAGACTGGAAAATACTGAAACCCAAGTGTTCTTAGAAAGGGGTCCTAATAAAGAAGACACACTGATTTGCATCACAGAATCCTGCGAATGCTAAAAATTGGAGGTACTAGGTAGCTTGGAAGTTACAGAACTAAAAGCCCAGATTGCTCAAGAATCTATATGAGGAGTTAGACCCCCAGATGCTCTCCTGTGCCCAGTGAAGACAAAAGACTGCTCCTTCCTGACCAAAGAAAGATGAAAGAATTTTGTTATTTGGGAAGCACAACAAGGGGCACCCTATAGTGGGAGGCTGAGCAGGCAGAGGATAGGAGTGAGAAGCCACATTGAAAATAGGGAAAATTAAATGCATGTTCTGAATGGTGACCACACTCACTCCAGCCCCCTTTTCCTAGTCAACTAAAATGAAAGCAGAAAGTGGGGAGGATGATTTCCTCTCTGGGGAACCTGATTGGCCTAAAGGAATTAAAGAAGGTAATGACTTTTGATATCCCCAGTGAAACAACTGGGTCACCCACATATGAACCAGATTTTTGTTCTTCGTTCTTAAAAGTAGGTGGGTAATCAGGTGTCCCCAGGCATTTCAATACAGACTCTAACATGAAGGACAAAACCCAAGATACAAGACTAAAACCATAGTTCCGTAATAACTATAAAATAAATTATTATATCTACGAAATAACAATATGATGCTATATAAAAGTATGATCTAAGAAAAAAAAGGTATTGGAAATTAAATTCATGAGTGCTGCTCAAAAATCTTTTCAAATTGAATTGAAAAATAATGTTGAGAAAATATCCCAGAAAGTAGAACAAATAGATGAATGAATGAATGACACAAAAATGTTATATTAGAGGATCAAATAGGAAGTCCAAGTAGAGATTTCAGAAACAGAGACCAGAGACAATGGAGGGGAGGAAATAATCACACGTTTGTGTGTGTGTATAATTATATAATCAAGGTACACCATAGCAGCATTTCTGAACATTGAGTATGTTGAAAAGACCACAAGAATTTTCAGAAAGGAGAAAAAACTAGTCGTATACAAAGGATTGGAGATCATAATGCCATGACAGTTGTCAGCACAATACCACCAGAAACTAGAAGAAAATGGAGTAAGGTCTCTAACATTGTAAAGGAAAGAATTTCTAACGTTACGTTTCTAGACTGTTTTTCAAGTGCAAAAGTAAAATAAGGGCAGGTCGAGATATGCAAGGACTCAAAAAGTTAACTTTGCAAGTGTTTCTTCCAGGAAGCTCATGTTCTCCAATGAAATGAGAGACTAAAATACAAAAGAGAAAAGGATGAGAGTCAGAAAACAGTGGCTTCTATACTGGAAAGAAGACAAAAGGAATCCCAATGATGATAATGAAGGGAAGTCCCAAAGCAAGAACTGTTTGGCAAGCCTGGAGAACAGTTAGTCTGGACTGGAACGTGAGAAGAGAACAGTCCAGGAGAGAGTGTCCAAGGGTAAAATATAGATTGAGGGTGTCATGGATTGAATTGTGTCCCCAAAAAATATATGTCCACTTGGCTAGGCCAGGATTTGCAGTATTGTGTGATTTTTTCTCCATTTTGTGACCTGATTTTCCCATGTGTTGTAAATCCTAACTTCTATGATGTTAATGAGGCAGGATTAGAGGCAGTTATGTTAATGAGGCAGGGCTCAATCTACAAGATTAGGTTGTGTCTGGAGTCAATCTCTTTTGACATATAAAAGAGAGAAGCAAGCAGAGAGGAGAGGGACCTCATACCAACAAGAAAGAAGTGTTGGGAGTGGAGTATGTCCTTTGGACCTGGGGTACCTGTGCTGGGAGGCTCCTAAACCAGGGGAAGATTGATGGCAAAGACCTTCCCCTAGAACTGACAGAGAGAGAAAGCCTTCCTCAGGTGGTGGCGCCCTGAATTAGGATTTCTAGCCTTCTGAACTGTGAGAGAATAAATTTCTGTTTGTTAAATCCATCAACTTGTGGTATTTCTGTTATAGCAGGACTAGATACGTAAGACGGGGGGAAGTGGAAGGAGATCGATTTATTTTATTTTTAATCAAAATAATAAAAGTTTCATTGTTCTGGTGGAGATTTGGAAGTTTAAGAAAAAAATCCTTGAACAAATAGATTAATGAAGCAATTTTAAACCCAAGGGGAAGAAAAATCATACAAAGAAAGGAAATATAATTATAGTATCTATCATGGCTCAGCTCTGAAAATATTTACATAGTCTAATAATATGAACCCTAAATGTTGATTTAATAAAAATATGATAGAACTATCTTGAATAGTTAAGGGAAAGAAAATGTGTGTGTTTATATGTAGGTACAGCGGGTGGGCTATGGGGCACTTTGCAAGACAGTGGCTAAATCTCCATCTTACACAGTTAAAAATCTGTGAATAATGTCTAAAATTCAGACTAAGAAGTATTTATTACATAATTTAGAAAAATGGAGGCAAATACCTGAAGAAATAGTAAAAGGAGATGAAATGGTGTACCTCAGGGGAGCAGGACTCAGTGCTAAAAGAGGACAAAAGACTGCTATTTTGTTGTTGTTGTTGTTGTTGTGTTAAAAGTCTTATAATATTGTTTGACTTTAAAAATATTTACATATTTTACTTTGGTAAACAATGAAGCAGTGGAGGGGGGGATGGGTAGGAAAACAGGTAGATATGAATCAAGGGCCATGTACTTCTTCTTGAATTTGGTGCTTAGTTCAAAAGTACTGATTATATATATATATATTTTCTTTTAACGGTTTTTTATTGTGTTTTCAGTGAAGGTTTACACAGCAGTTTAGTTTCCCATTTAACAATTTCTACACAAATTGTTCAGTGATTACATTTCTTCATAATGTGTGAAGATTCTCATTATTTTCGTTTTGCTTATTCCATTTCCATTAATCCAGTTTCCCTGTCCCATTGTCTTCTTATCTTCATTTTAAAGCAATTGTTGACTGTTTGGTCTCATATAGATGCTTTTTTTAAAGGAGCACAGTACTCACAGGTGATATTCTTTATTTTGTGAGCCAATCTGTTCTTTAGTTAAAAAGTGACCTTGGGTTTATTTAGGTTTCAGATTTAAAGAGTATCTCAGAACAGTAGTCTCGGGAGTCCTCCAGTCTCAACTGGTCGAGTAAGTCTGCATTTTTTAAGAATTTGAGGGTCTGTTCCACAATTTTTCTCTCATTCTACAGGATCCATCTATTGTGGCCCTGATCAGAATGGTTAGTAGTGGTAGCTGGGCACCATCTCGTTCTTCTGGTCTTAGGGTAGATGAGGCCGTGGTTCGTGTAGATGATTATATTATTATGTTTCATAGTGTGCATAAAGCTTGTGTATATTCTTCTATATGCATCAAGGGAAACCTCATCTGTGTTAAATGTTGAAGCTGTTGGAAGTGGGGAAATGGATTCTTCTAAACCTCTAGAGACTGTTGGCTGCTGTATTTACCATAGCATTCTTTTTTTGGGGGTGGGGTGGGGTTAAAATAAATAAATAGGTAAAACTGTAAAGTGTCAAATGTCTGTAGTGTGCAAGCTTCTGATAAACCTTCATGGATAGATAAATGTTCAGTGTGTTTGTACAGATGGTTCCATTGTGAGGCAAAAACCATGAGAACATGGGGTGGGAGAAGAGAGGCTGGTGGAGCATTTCACTGATGTCCATTCTTCTACTACAGAGCAGCTTCAGGTGGTGTGTGCCTCCCATGCTGGGATTTTCTGATAAAAACATCAGAAAATTTATGTCCACATTGATCTAAACATCAGTTGTCCATTCTTTCCAGTGGATCTCAAACTGTACTTGTTTAATGGCTCTCTTCCCTGCTTATCTGCAAGCTCCATGCAGCTTGGGGCTGTGTCTCTTCTTCACTCCTGTATAAAAAAATCCAAACCAAACCCGTTGCCATCGAGTCGATTCCAACTCATAGTGACCCTATAGGACAGAGTAATACTGCCCCATAGGGTTTCCAAGGAGCAGCTGGTGGATTCAAACTGCAGACCTTTTGGTTAGCAGACAAGATCTCCTGTAGACTCATCACCATTTGCCTGGAACATAAACCAGTAAACCGGTTGCCTTCGCGTTGACTTGGACTCATGGCAACCTCATGTGTGTCATAGTAGAACTGTGCTCCACAGGTTTTCAGTGGCTGATTTTTCAGAAGTAGATCACCAGACCTTTCTTCCAAGGCACTACTAAGTGGACTTGAGCCACCAACCTTTTGGTTAGTGGTTGAGCATGTTAACGGTTTGCATTACCCAGAACTCCTGGTCATAGTAGGCACTGAATAAATAGCAATTGAATGAATGATTGAACTATAGTTCCTATTTATTTCTTTGTCATTATTTTATTTGGTTTGGCCTACTAATAAATCTAAAAGGTATGCCAAACCTTATATTTGCTTATTTATATTCTTCCCTCTAAAATGACATAGCAATAGCATGAAGTTTAGAGACAGTTTAATTCCTAGCTGTATCATTTTGAGCAACCTGAACCTAAGTTCTCTCATATATTAAATGATAAGAAGACTTTCCTCATAAGATTGTTATGAGGAGAGAATGAGCCTGTAAGTGTATATTTTATAAATTGTAAAGTAATATATAAATGTCAGTTGTATCAATGACCAAGTTCCTTTCTAATATATATTTTCTGTGTATGATATACATTTTATTCTCCTCTCTACTTTTTCTTTTTCCAAATTAGGTCTACATATGAGAAATTTAAGTAGAATGCTAGCCTTCATGGATCTATATTAAAAATTGTTAAGAGAGGAGGTACCACAAATATTTATATCTATCTCCTTGAGTCATAAAACCTCAAAATGTGAATCAACTACATATTTTTCCTGCCATTTTTCTGAAGAATTTACACAGAATTAATCAGTTCAATTATAGAGTTAGTCATTAAGATACTGGAAAACAGTGAATCAGCTTTTTTTTTTTCTTTTTTAAATTGCCTAGTTTTGGGCAGTAACATCCTATATGAAGTTATGATTGAGTTCAATTAAGTTTAACCATGGAAGAACAAAGAACTATCATCATTGAATTAAAATTATTTTGTTATTAGATCTTCATGTATATGGGTGACACCTCTTTTAGACAAGCTAATGTCTTTGCAAATGTACCATTTTTCAGACCGCTCTGTTAATTTTTTGTAAGGGAATATGATACAGTAGGATCTAAGGTTTTGTTGAAAAATGCCCTCAGTTTAAATCCTGACTCAGCCACTCAATTTCCCTTAGCCTCAGTTTCCTTTCCTGGAAAAAAAAAAAAAAGCACAGAGTTGTTTGAAAGGATGAAAGATACTGTACCGAAAGTCCCTGCTTGGCGTTCAATTAATGTTAGTGTTTTAGAGTCAGATTTTATACTTTTGAACCCTTGTGCTCAGATATCATTCTCTGGCTACAATTATATTTATATACTAAATTGGATTTGAGAAAAGTGGTTGATACCAGTTGGTTTCCCATAAGAAGAAATGTGAGTTGCCTGTGTAGGTGTAGCAGAGTAACATCTCCATAAGAAGAGAGTGTCTGGGCTGCATCTGTGTGGCTGTGTCACACATGACCGGAGAGCCACAGTTGCCAGAACTATGCTAAGTGCTTGACTTGGGTAACAAGAACAAAAACAAAGGCAGACAACAGACCAAGACTGTCTGCTTGCTATCCCTAAACCACAACTGTGTTCAAAGGGAAGTGAAGCCTGTCAAATAGAAAGTCCTTTGTTCTTCTGAAAACTTGGATAGCTTTGGATATGCGTGTTTAGTATTAAAACCTGAAAGAGCTGCAATGCCCAGGTAAAAAGGTTCCCAGGACTTTACCGAATGGAAAGGGTAAGTGGGAGAAAAGGCAAAGACGTCAACAGAGAGGCAGAGAGCCTCATGATGACAGAGATCTATGCCCAGCCTTCCAGGGAAGCCCTCAAAGTTCTCCAGTAAAGTGTGTCGAATTTATGAAAATTGGAGTGAATCGTTTTGTTCTTACTGCTTTGGAAACTGAAGGAGAAAATGGTGCCTGAATCAATGCAGTGAGAGGAAGAGGTGATAAGTAGAATGTCAGAGCCCAAGGGAAACTAAACATCTAGAGATTCGTACAAATCTTGGGCAGGACTTTGGACTTCCAGAGGCCAATTTGGGGTTTTGAAGCAATTTGGTACATTTCAATATGTGTGTGTGGGTGTGGGTTGGGGGAAAGTCACAGCTAACCCTGAGGTTATACATGCATCATAGTATTATCATCTCCATTTTTCATACCACACTGGAAGATATTTAATTGCCTTGCTCGAGATCACTTAGCTAGTGTGTAGAGGGACTGAGATTTTAACCTATGCCCATCTGCTCCCAGAAATGGAGCCCTTAGGTATGGTGCCATGTTGTTTCTCTAAGAATATCCTCTGGATCATCTAGTGAGGGATAGCTGGGCTGGCTACATCATAAATCATATCAGAGCTTTTGAACAAAACAGATAAGTTCCAACTGTGCATATTATGATTCATTAAGTCTAAATGATACCAGGGGAATTGGTATTTTCAACAAGTTTACCAGATGTTTCTAATGGGAACATGAACTTAGGAGTCTTAAGATAGTCTGGTCTTTTAATATAAATATGGGAAGTTAGGAGCCTCAGGTGGGAAAAGTCATGTACAAAGGCACAATGAAATCTTGGCTTTATCCTGGAGTAGAATCTAAGTTGCTAGACTCTACAACCAGTGGAAAACACAAGTGAACACAAACTAAAAACCAAACCAAACCAGTTACCATCAAGTTGATTCCAACTCATGACAATCCCATGTGTGTCAGAGTAGAACTGTGCTCCATAGGGTTTTCATGGCTGAGTTTTGAAAGTAGATCATCAGACCTTTCTTCTGAAGTGCCTCTGTCTGGGTGGATTTGAATTGTCAACATTTCAGTTAGCAGCCAAGCATGTTAACTGTTTGCACCACCCCAGGACTCCTGCACACAAACTAAGATTCCACATAACGTAGCGCTCACAGGGACCAAATGGCACAAGATGGTTTGAATGAAAGTCCTTTCTTTGTAAAGGAACTCACTCGAAGATCTAAGAACACTTCTATAATTTTCTTTGACTAGATGCCTATTCTGTAAGGCAACAAATAGTATCCTTACTTTGTCAAAAAGGAACCTGAGGCAAAGAGAGGGAAATGATTCAACCAAGAGTATGCAGATAGTAAATACAAACTAAGATTCAAATCCACTTCTATTACGCTAAAAAGAAAGACTACACATTTGATAAACAACATTCTTCTTTTCAAAGTGCGTATATATTACACGAACCACTCTTAAGGTTGTAAAAACAGGGTCATTTTGTGCGTAATAAAAAATAATTCCTCTGGCTCTCGTTCCCATCCACTATTGTGCAATCCCCAGTCTCTCATAGTCTTGTCCAGGTACCTCTGGGAGTTGTCTGGAAAGGGTGTACTGTGCTTTTCTGACCAGGCTTCTCTGCTCTCAGTTTCAAACTAGCCAAGCAAACTGAAAACCCTCAGAGACAAAGACAGCTGTAATGGGACAGGCCATCAGTACAAGGAAAAGCAGGTCCTTGAATAGGCAAGGAGCTAAAGGCCAGGGTGTGAGCGGGTCAAGTTTGCAAAATGTATAGAGGAACCCTTCACGTTAAGTTTTACAGTTAAATGTCCTTTGTATACTGGATCAGAGCAGACACTAGCAATATCTCTATAGCCATAAGTTGCCAACTGTTATTCAATTCTGGACCTTGAGATTCCTTAGAGCTATAATAAAATAAAAATAATGATAAAGCTTTCCTCCCCTCTTCCTTCTTTCTATCCCTCTTCCTTCTTGTTTTCCTTTTCCTCTTCCCTTCCTTTTCCTTCATAGATGCTTCAGCATGCCTGGTTGCCAGGGAGGTAGTAAGGTGTGTGCAGTGGAGGGATTGCATGAAGGTGGTGGTGTGCTCAATGGCTAAGGAGGCCGAAGGTGGGCAGAAGAGATATTTTCTGACTTGGAGGGTTGTGTGGTGGCTAAGTAGGAGAGTGCCCTTGTCTTAGGGAAAATATACTGGAGAGTTCAGGAGTGATGGCTATATGATATCTTCTGCTTGCTCTCAAATGCATCAGAAAAAGACTAATGATAATGGTGGGAGTGGGAGAAGAAAGAGAAGGAAGAGGAGAGAGGATAGAGCACAAAAATGCTAGCAATTAGGGGATCCAGATCACAGGGATGCAGAAGTTCTTCATTTTGTTCTTATAACTGTTCTGTAAGCTTCAAATTATTGCAAAATATTTTTTAAATAGTGATAAATTATAATTTTACATGTAATCACTCAGTAACATTTTTGCACATGCTCTCTATCTGATCTTTTACACACCCTAGTGTGTTAGGCAAGATGGGCATTATTAATTGATTCTTTTTTCAGCACTGTAGTTTCTGTCTGAGTATGTTGCGAATGGGTCATCATGCTTAACAACTGATGGAAATCAATGGAGTTTAAAAGATGAGGTATCCCCTGTTGACAGTGAGGTAAGCCAGTGGATCATACATGTTAGCATTTTAAGAAAGGTATCAGAGGGAGGAAGGCGAGAGGCTCCTTTAGACTATAGATTTGCAGATTGCCCTTAACCAACCGCATTCCCTTAAAGAAAGGACATGGAGGAGGGATGGCAGAGGAGAAAGAGATGAGGCAGAGAGAAGCAGTGGGATGTAGGAAGTGGATGGAGGTAGAGAACAAGAAGGAGCAATCATGGACTCTTTGTCGCCACCTGGAAGTTGATGCCAGGCAGATGCGAGGCAAAGGGACAAATCTCTCCTTCCAGGGAGAGATGGTCCCTCGCTTTAACTTGTTCGTAGAATCTCCACAGTGTCACTTACCACATGGTATTGTAATTTAACCCTTACTTGCCTCTTCTTTACTAGAGCTTGAGGTCTTCCAGGTTTTTCTGCTTAGTAGTTATATAACTTTGAATAAAGATGGCAAAGTGATCCTATTAAAACAAAGTCATATGAAGTCATTCCTTTTCTCAAAACTTGCCAGTTGTTCTTAATCTAACTTGGAGTAAAGCCTAAAGTCATTTCCAAATTCTACAAGGCCCTGCACGATCTGGTCACCTGTTTCCTTTCTTAGTGTATCACCCTACTCCAGCCTCTCAAACCTCCATAAGGGCCTTCAAACTCACCAAGGTGAGCGCCAGCCTTAGGGCTACATACTTGCTCTTCTCTCTGCTTCCAAGGCTCTTCCTTCAGATGCCCATAAGGCTTACTTCTTTTAGGTCTTTACTAAAAAGTTACCTTCATAGGGAGGTCTCTGGCAATGATAACCCTTTCTAAAGTTGAGATGCCACCTGGAAACATTCTATATAACATACTGTATTTTTTATTACTTACCTTTCTTGTATGAATTGCCAGTCTTCCTCATTAGAATACAAGCTCCACAAGGCCAGGGATTTTTGTTTTATTTACTGCTGTATCGTGGGCATCTAGAATAGTGCCTGGCATACACTCAATGCTCAATAAATATTTATTGAATAAATAACAATTGGAGTTATTTGACCTACCTGCGTCTCTGATACATTATCAAAAGTGGTATAATAAATACCAAATGCAGGCAAGGATGTGGAGAAATAGATCACGCATACATTTCTGGGGAGAATGTGAAATGGTACATTCACTCTGGAAAACAGTTTGGCAGTTTTTTATAAAACTAAACATGCCATGTGCCCTAACAATTGAGTCTTCGGGCATTAATCCAAAAGAAGGAAACTTACGTTCATGCAAAAACTGTACACTGACATTCATAACAGCCTTATTTGTAGTAGCCCCAAACTGGAAACAGCTCATATGTCCCCTAATAGGTGCATGGTTAAACAAACTGTGGTACATGCATAACATGAAATACTACTCAGCAGTAAAAAGGAATGAACTATTGGCACAACTTGGATGAATCTCAAGGGAATTATGCTTAGTGAAAAAAAAAAAGCCACTATCAAAAGGTTACATACTATTTGATTCCATTTATGTAAAATTCTTTAAATGACAAAATTGAAGAAATAGAAAACAGAGTAGTACCTACAGGGGTTAGGGATGGGGATAGTGTTGGGGCAAGGTAGAAGGGTGTGATTATAAAAGGGCAACATAAGGGATACTTGTGGTGATGAAACTGGTCTGTATCTTGGTTGGGGTGGCAGATGCACAGACTTATATGTGTGATAAAATTGCATAAAACTAAACACACCCGCACCACACAAATGAATACAGGTAAAACCATGGAAATCGGAATGAGAGATGTGGATTGCATTAATGTCAATTTCCAGGTTGTAATATTGTGCTATAGTATTGCAAGGTGTTACTATTGGGGGAAACTGGATAAAAGGTACATACAATTTCTCTATTATTTCTTACAGCTGTGTGTAAATCTTAAAATATCTCAAAATTAAAAAATATAATTAAATGGTATATGACTTAGTTACCTTGTGCTGCTGTAACAGAAATACCGCAAGTGAGGAGCTTTAAAGAATAGAAATTTATTTTCTCACACTTCTGGAGGCTAGAAGTCCAAATCAGGGTGTCAGCCATCTCAATTCCATCCTTGTTGGTAGTCCCATATTCCTTGGTTCCTTGATGATCCTCCCATGACACCTGTCTTCTCCCTGCGGTGCATATGTGTTTCTGTGTCTATGCTGTTCTTCATGTAACTCAGTGATTAGGTTTAGGATCCACTCTACACTGATATGACCTCAATTGATTGATTACATCTCATTACATTAGAATGCATTATGAAGAGTGATTACATTACATTAGATTACATTATAGAAGGTGATCACATCAGATTACTTTATGGAAGATGATTACAGTTCATTACATTAAATTAGATGTAAGGCCATTATATTATATTGCATTACATTACATCCACAAGTATAGGGGTTAGGATTCCAACATATTTTGGGGGGGCACAATTCAATCCATAATACTATAATAATAGTTAATTCTGCAAATTTGCATTGAGTACTGAGTATAGTAGTTATAAACATTATTGTTTACATATAGAAATGTTTATATATATAACCTGTTTCCTTCCAGATGATTCCAGCTCATAGCAACCCTACAGGACAGAGTAGAACTGCCCCATAGGGTTTCCAAGGCTGTAATCTTTATGGAAGCAGACCACCACATCTTTCACCTGCAGAGTGGCTGGTGGGTTGGAACCATTGATCTTTCCATTAGCAGCTGAGCACTTAACCACTGCACCACCAGTCAGTAATTTATATATTGACTCCAAAATTCTGGCCCTTAGTTCTATTTAGATCGTTTGGAATCTTCTGTTTCTGGTCCCCATTAAAGCACAGTTATTAGCAGCTGACTTCTACCTCTATAGTTATTTGAAGTATGTGGTAGGCAGACTATCTGAAGATGATAAAAAGTCAAGGTTTTGGAACCCCTTAGGGGATAAAAAATTGAGCAAATTTAAGCTATAATTATAGTATTAATCACCACCATTGCATCATTATCATCCAAAGGCAAGGGGTGTTACACTTGCTAAATTTAAAAACAATAAAGGTATGTTGTGATTTATGAAAGCACAAAAAAAGGTCTAATATTTATAATCTAATATTTATAACACAATCTAATATATTCGTGTGGTATTTTTGAGAGGACTCCTGGGTAATTTTCCATGCTAAAGGTTAGCCAATAGCTGACAGATGTCCTTACTCAAAAAGGCCAGGTTTTACACTGCTCTGAATATTACATGTATCATTTTTTACATGGCCTCTTGCTCTGTGTTGGTGCATCTGGAATGTCCAGATACTGCAGAGTTGAAATTGCTTTATACTTTTGTACTAACCATGGATTCCTTGAATATTAAATCACTGGGTATTTATTGAGCATGAACTTACCCTTGCATAGACACTATGAAATAATTATAATGCAATATGCAAGGTTCTCTATTAAGAATAAATAATTTGTTGAGGACCTACTTGTCCCATTTTACTTACAGTAGCTCCCCTAATCTAACTATCACAACTTTAGCAAAGAGATATTAATAGCTAAGTTTACAGAGACAATAAATGGGGTCAGAGAAATTATCTAACTGTGCCAAAGTCACCCACCTGATAAGTGGCAGCGTTGAGATCAACCCCAGTTTTCTTATTCTTCAAATGCTGACCTTTTTCAAGTATGGTAGACTGCCTAAATCAAACACTTAAAGGAAAGGTATGGATAATGGCACACAAATTTAGATAGCAGAAGAAATAGACATCAAGTCGTTGTTAGGGGCTGTTGAGTTGACTCTAACCCGTAGTGACCTTGTGTATAACAAGCTAGAAAAATTGGAGATGTGAAACAATATTTTCAAAGTGTTGAAAAAGAATTGGTAGAATTGTATAGCAAGCGAAACTGTCTTTTAAGAATGAGACTGAAATAAGACATCTTTTTGTAAAAACTGAGCTTAGTATGAATAGATTCTCATAAATGAAATTTCTAAAGAATATACTTACGGAAAAAAAGGAAAATAATCCTAGAAGTAAGGTCTGTGTTGCAAATAAATGGTAAACATGTGAGTATATCCAAGCAAACACTGACTGTCTGAAAGATAAAATAGTGTCTAATTTGAGGTTAAAAAAAAAAAAATCCAAGATGCAGCTTAAATATGGACAATAACAAATGTATTAAGGAGGAGTGAGAAGACTAAAACCATTCTAACATCCATGTTTTGCTCAGCATGGGAATAAAGATATTGATTAAGTGAGGACTTTATTAATTATGCATGTCATTTTTAGCATACCCAATAAAAGACTGGAAATTGGAGATTAAATGAGAGCTCATGCATTTAAAGCCCCAAAACAAAACAGAAGAAGCAAACAACAAAAACAACATAAACAGAGAGAATAAGATTCCCAGGCCAAGCAAGAATGGGTAAGGCAAAAGGAAGGTGGATTACTAGAGAGAGGAAATTACCCATTCCAGAGCTGCTCAAGAAGGATGGAGTATTGACCAACAGAACTCTCATTGACAAGATTCTCGTATAGTGGGGCCTTCAAACTCTCTTAGTAGAAGGCTACTTTTAAGATCATCCAGCAGTGTAAATCTTCCAATTAAAACTTGGCCAGCCAAAGAGATCTGCCTATAGTGGTAGTTCCCAAATACAGGACTCTAGATCATTCTGCCAAGTGTACTGACTCAATAGACCTGTGATGGTGGTGGTGGTTGATGTTGTTAGGTGCTCCGACTCATGGTGACCTTATGTATAACAGAACAAAATGCTGCCCAGTCCTATGCCATCTTCCTGATTGTTGGTATGTTTGAGTTCATTGTAGCAGCTATTGTGTCAATCCATCTCATTGAAGGTTTCCCTCATTTTTGCTGACCCTCTATTTTGCCAAGCATGATGTCCTTTTATAGCAATTGGTCTTTCCTAACGTGTTCAAAGTAAACAAGCCAAATTATTGGCATCCTTGCTTCTAAGGTGGTTGTATTTCTTCTATGACTGATTCATTCATTCTTTTGGTAATCCATAGTATATTCAATATTCTTTGCCAGCACCACAATTCGAATGCATCAATTGTTTTTCTGTCTTCCTTTTTCATTGTTCAGTTTTCACATGCATATGAGGCAATTGAAAAGATCATGGCTTGGGTCAAGTGCACCTTGGTCATCAAAGGGACATCTTTGCTTTTTAAAACTTTAAAACGGTCCCTTGCAGTAGATTTGCCCAATGTGCTATATGTAGGGTTTTCATTGGCTAATTTTCAGAAGTAGATCATCAAGCCTTTCTGCCTTGTCTGTCTTAGTCTGGAAGCTCCAGTGAAACCTGTCCACCATGGGTGACCCTGTTGGTATATGAAATACTGGTGGCATAGCTTTCATCCTCTTTGCGACAAACAGATAGGTGATACACATATACATAGAGAGAGAGGGAGATCTGGTCTGCTCCTGTAAAGATTACATTACAGCCTAGAAAATCCTATGGGGCAGTTCTGTTCTGTCACATGGAGATGCTATGAGTCTAAATTGACTCAATGGCATCCAACAACAGCAATATTTACATATGTATATATACATATATATATATATATATAGAGAGAGAGAGAGAGAGAGAGAGAGAGAGAGCCATGGTGGTGTAGTGGTAAAGAACTCGGCTGCTAACCAGAAATTAGACAGTTCAAATCTACCAGTTGCTCACATGTATCTATCTATCAGCTTACCCTGTTAATTGTATCCCATAAATGCTTTTTTTTAGAGAACAGAATGTTCTTTAAAACCAAGAAAGGTGTGCATCAGGGTTGTATCTTTTCACCATAGTTATTCAATCTGTATGCTAAGCAAATACTCTGAGAAACTGGACTATATGAAGAAGACTGGAGCATCAGGATTTGAGGAAGATTAATTAACAACCTGCCATATGCAGATGACAGAACCTTGCTTGCTGAAAGTGAAGAGGACTTGAAGCCATTACTACTGAAGATCAAAGACTACAGCCTTCAGTGTGGACTACATCTCAACATAAAGAAAACAAAAATTCTCTCAACTTAGAAGCGGGCATGGTGAGATTTCATCTCATGTACCTTGGACATGTTATCAGGAGGGACCATTTCCTGGAGAAGGACATCATGCTTGGAAAAGTAGAGGGTCAGCAAAAAAGAGAAAGACCCTTAAGGAGATGGAATGACACAATTGTTGCAACAATGGGCTCAAACATCGCAACAATTATGAGGATGACAGGGGACCGGGCAATGTTTCATTCTCTTGTGCATAGGGTCACTATGAGTCAGAACTGACTCAGCAGCACCTAACAACAACAACAGCAAATGCTTTTAAAATCTCTCACCTTCTCTTTATTCTCATTTCCATTTCCTTGCCTCAGACACCCATCATCCCTCACCTGAACTATTGCAGCCACCTCTTCTACTGTTTTTTGTTGCTTCCAATATCTTTCTCACCAATGTGTGTCCCACATTGGCTGTCAGAGTTATCATTCTAAATAGCTTTCCCTCTATTTTTACATATTTAAATTTTACAATAAGTGCCCGTTACTTGGAAGATCAAGTTGAAATTTCATAATATTCCGTACTTTGATGGAGTCTCTATTAAGTTTTCCAAACAAAAATTCCAAGTTTCAAAACACAGAAAACATCACCTACATTTGATCTTTCCCTTGAATCTGCTGTAAGAAATGACCACTCACTCTTCTGTGCCATCTCAGGACGGTGCACACACCTCTTTTTTGCACCTATTACATTGTTTTGATAATTTGTTGTGTGAATGCCTGTCTTTACCCACTAAATTTATCCTTCTTGGGGATAGAAACTATATTTTAATCATTTAAATATGTTCATGGCCTGGCACAATGTCTGTTCAAATAGTTGTTCCCCCTTCCCTCTGATTTTTTTTTTTTTTATGAGCAATAAATGAACAACTGAAAGAAATAAAGAAGTAGGTCAGGTTCAACTAGGGTAAAAAAAAAAATCATGTACTGTATTCTGTTGTTTTGTGGCAGAGTAATATTTTAAGCTTCCTGGAAAGGTACAGAAAACCTTTTGCTCACTGTAACTCATCCATTATTAATCTTATTAATTAAAAATATAAATATGTTGTGATGAGTTTAATATTGACCAACTCTAAGCATGTCCCTATTAATACTTAAGGAGAGATTGACTCACAGCATTTCTAACTATGTGGTTAGAAGTACTTTGGACATTCACTGGGGTCAGACCTAGAAGAATCAAGAAATTCAAGTATTTTCACTCTATTCCCTGCCCCCAAGTTGCTTTCTGACTGAGTCTAATGGGGGCTGCTTAGGCCCAATGCAGGTAAGGTAACAGAAATTTCTCTACAACCAGATTAGGTGGGAAATCCTTCACAGACTGGAGCTAATGAACTGAGAAATTCTATGACAAGTGAACTGAAGAATCCTTCAAGTCTGAGGGAGAATGTGGAAGCCAAATAGGAAATGAGGAAAAACAGCTGGAAGTACTAGGAAGACGTGAGAGGGGGTGTTGTAATGGCTGTAGGGATAAGCAATTTTCTAGTAGAGTAACACAGTTGAGGGAATCAGGAGGGAAAAGCAATTTGGGGATGGAATTTTACAATTGCATGAGTACATATTTTTTCAGTTGATACCTTATGGCATTTTGGAAAAAATATTGCCTCCTAAAGGCAACTGTTCAGTGAGGATGAGGGAAGGAAGGAGTCAGGTAATAACAATTATTCAGCACTTGCAATGTGCCAAGTGTCTTACTCGGTGTTGGAAAAATATCTGTGGAAGAACTTGCTCTTTGCCCTAAATGAACCGTATGAGGTAGCGACTGTTATTTCCTATTCATAAGTAAGAAAAACTCAACTTCAGAGAGATTAAATGTCTTATCTAGAGGCACTCATCTGAGAATAAAGAGCTGGACTTTCCAAGAGAGGGTGACTAGAAGAAAGGACCAGGTCCAGAGGTGTTTTCATTAATTAGCTATTTCTCCCACGCATGACACAAGGGATCCTTCTTAGAGGATGCCACTTTCTTCTTTTTTGGGAGACATTACTAAATATGGTGGGAAAGATGCAGAGAACAGTATTGATCTAGGACTTAACAGTGTTCTGGGAGTCAAAAACTAACAGCTTCATTGTTGACATTCTTTATGGATTTGAACGGTCTTTCTCTTTACCCTAAATTCCCTCATTCTAGAAAGAGGTAACAATTTATGACCCTCTCTATCTTTAAGGTTGTTCCAAGAATTGAGGATGTTTCAAGCTTAATGTAGGATTGTTGTGAAAAGGAGAATTTCCATTTTGACTTATTCAAAGCAAGAGTGGAAGCAAAGCTAGTCCAAACCATTTTATACTGCCTGGACACTCAAAGGTCTCTTAACTCTTCTCTTCCATCTCTTGTTCTTCTCTGATCGAATCTCTATACTGCATCATGGATGATTTTATTAACAGGAAAGTAGATGATGTCATCTCTCTGGCCTTATCTCTTCAGTGGTTTCCTATTATAGTTAATGAACAAACTATTTTATATGGATTACAAAGGCTTTCACAATCTGCCTGTGTCTATCTCCTCAGCCTCATCTGATGCTAGATTCCACTAGATCAGGGTTTCTCAACCTCAGCACAATGGACTTGTTGAGTTAGATCACTCTTTGTTGTGGGGACTGTCATGTGCATCATAGGATATTTAGCACCATCTCTGGCCTCTCTCTACTAGATTTCAGTAGCACTCCCTGCCCCAGAAAAAGTGCCCATGGTTGAGAACCACTGGCCTAGAACTCTCTTCTTCAGCACCATGTTAATTCAAATGCCATGTTCTCTCTCATCACAGAACGTTTGAACACTTTAACTCCTCTATCTGAAGTAGTCTCACCCTCCCATATCCAAGTTATTAATTTTTAATCATTGCTCATATCCAAGTGTAATGGTCACTTCCTCAGTGAAGCCTACCATAGTACACTTATCCACACATCACACTACTATAATAACAGCCTTTCCTTTAAGGCTTAATTTATAGCTATATGTTCATCACTGAGATCATTGGAATAATTTCTCACTCCCCCCTCCTCCCCAGCCAATGTATGCTCCCTGTCTATGTCCACTCACTGTTGTATCCTCAGTACCTAGCTTGAAGGATGACTCATGATAGAAACTCAACAAACACTTGTTGAATGAATGAATGAAGAATGAGAAAATTCTTACAATTATCATAAAAGTCAAGCCAGATTTGTTGTTGTTAGCTGCTATTGAGTCGGCCCTCCGACTCATGGCAACCCCATACACAGTGGGATTGGACCATTTCGATCCAGAGAGTTTTCAGGGGCTAATTTTTTCCAAGTAGATTATCAGGCCTTTCTTCCTAGTCTGCCATAATCTGGAAGTTCTGCTGAAACCTGTTCAGCATTATAGCAACACTCAAGCCTCCACGGACAGGTGATCACTGGGCATAAGGTGCTTTGGCTGGGAATCAAACCAGGTGTCCTACATGGAAGGTGAGAATTCTGCCTCTAAACCACCACTGCCTCCAAAGTCAGACTTAGAGACTCTGAAATCAACAACTCTTTTCTGAGCACTGACTTTGCGTCAAGCAGGATGCTTAGCCCTGGGGTCACAGAGAAGAACAATGCACAGCCTTTGTCCTAGGAGTAAGTCTTAGGTGAGAAGCTGATGTGAAGTAGAAAATAATAGCAGAGTAACCTAAGTGATCAGTGGAGGTCAGAACACCCTCCAGTTGGGTATATACAGAAAAGATTCCCAAGGTTTGCCTGAGAGAATGAAAAAAAGATTTCATAGTGAAGGTAACAGTTTTGCTCAGACTAAAGGGTTGGGTAGAAATTGGCCAGGTGAACAGGGTGGAAGGGGTGAAGAGGTGTTAGAGCTGGTATTATAGGTGGGATATCCGTATACACAACAGTGCTGGAGGTATACAGTGAATCCATCCAGCTAGAATTTCCACAGTTCTGTGTGAATGAAGATTGGGATTCAAGTTAGGCAGTAGGGGATTGAAGACTTAAGCAGGGATAGAGCATGAGAACTTCAGTGCCAGCCTGAGAAATTTGGAGTTTATCCTAAAGGCAAAGAAAGGTCATTGAAGTATTGCAAATTGTGGTGTAGTAGAGTCAGATCTGCTCTTTCAGAATGATAACCTGAATGCTTGGACAGTAACAAGAGAAGATGACTACATAACTCAGAGTTTCGTTGCAAATAAAAAGCTTTGAGTGGCTGTGGGCCTGGCACATAGTAATTTCTCAACAAAGAAAAGCAAGAAGGGAAACTCAGTATGAGGTTCAAAAATGCGGAGGAGCCTCTTACCAATGAGAAGGAAAAAAATATATATAACCAGTGAATTCTCTAGCTTCTCTCCCATGAACCCACATTTCTTGTTAATGGCAAGATATATATTGTAGGTATAGGAATGAGGAGGCTTGCTCCAGGTTTCAGGGAAAAAGAGGTGAACATAGGCATTTTCTGGACACCACGTCAGGCTGAAAGCTGATGAGTGAGTGTTTGTTTTCCCATTGTCTGCATTTCTGCCTGGTCCTCCAACATGAATAATTGTCAGGGTTTTGCTAGGCTGAAGTATATTCCAGGGAAATCGGATCTGCAATTTTGCAGAATTTCACAATGCCTTTTGCAGTTCTGTGTCAGATTGTTTGTTTAAATCTAGTTTATTTTACCTTCTTGGTCCTGGACGTACTATCAGCTGAAATATTTATATCACTGCCTCTTAGGAGTTGTGCATTTCCCTTGTTCTGTGAAAAAATGTGCTGACCTGCTCTATGTATATGAGTAATTGTTTTTATTTTAATTACTCTAGTGCCTGTGGAAGGAGATTTGGTTGGCTGGCCCATTCTCTGCTTGACCATTTCTTGCCATGTTTTTATCCACTCCCTTTCACCAGCATAGTTCTGCACTGGTCACCAACAATGTCTTTAGAGACGATTTGAAGTTGGAAACTCTACGCTAAATCTAGCCTTTTGGAAGGAAGTAAGAGAATCACAGGCATAAATAAATATACCTTGTTGCTCAATGTTGAAATCCCCCTCCCCCAGCAGGCCCCAGAACACTTGGAAGGAGAACCCAAGTACATTCTTTTCATTCAAATCTTATTTTTAAAACTCTACCCCTTTACCACTCCCCCCACACACATATTCCTTTTAATACATAGCATTATGTTCTCAACTCTCCACTTTGGACCTCATTCATTCATTCAACACCAATTACTGAATATTCATTGTCAGGCAGTGAACAAAATAGGCAAGTCTCTGTGTTCATAGAGTCCACAGTGGGTCATAAAAAGCAGATATTACAGCATTTATTGCCATCATGGTGGAGGGGTACACCATGGGATGCCGTTTGGGTCCAAGAAATCATGGACATTATGCCAGAAGAAGTGATATTCAAACTGAGAATAAAAAGTCTTCTCAGGGAATAGGTAGAGAGAGGCTAGCAATAGGGAAGAAACATGTTCCAGGTTGGAGTTGGAGTGTCAGAGATTGAACTAAGGAGATGGGGTCATGGATGATATTGTTTTGTTTTAATCCTGTTTCTATATAGTGTGGTCAGATATACCTGTGAGCAATACCAGCTCCAACTTTTTGTAGCTGTTTGGTCTTGAGCAAGTTACTTAAACTTTCTAAGGCTACCTGTCATCATCTAGTTCACAGGGTCATTCCGAGGATTGAAGAAGGTAGAGCATGTAAATTGTTTATACACTGCTTGATGTGTGGTAACTGGTCAATAAATATTAGCTTGTATTAGTAGCTTTATTAGTATTATGATTATCATCAGTATTATTTTTATCTCAGCCTCACCGCACTCTTTTTTTTAATTGTACTTCAGGTGAAGGTTTACAGAACAAATAGTTTCTCATTAAACAGTCAGTACACATATTGTTTTATGGCATTGGTTAACAA
>NW_004443952.1:5728842-5745441 GCF_000243295.1 Trichechus manatus latirostris | reverse complement strand
CTACATGCACAGTTCAGTGACATCGACTACCCTCTTCCAATTGTGCTGCTATTCTCACTTTAGATGAAGGTTTACAGAACAAAATATTTTCTCATTAAACAGTTAGTACACATGTTGCCCTATGACGATGGTTAACAACCTCACAACACATCAACACTGTCCTTACTCCACCTTGGGTTCCCTATCACCATCACCACAATCTTATTGCCTTTTACACTCTGTTTCTTTTGCTGGTCACCTTGATTCAGGTTGTTTGGAATCAGCATCTTTCAGAATCCACCCAACCTCGGATCTTCTCTTTACCCATCTTGTCTCCTTCCCTCTCCGTCTTTCTTTTTTTTGTCTTTGCCTTCTCATGCCTATGATTGACATTCCACCATGGTTGGGTCCCAGGAACTGGACAACATAGTCTAAAATAATCTAATCTAAAATAATGAAATCCTGGTGGTTCAGTGGTTAAAGCACTTGGCTAGCCAAAAGTTTGGTGATTCAAACCCACAAGCTGCTCCAAGGTAGGACAATGTGGCAGTCTGTTTCCGTAAAGATTACAGACTTGGAAACTCTATGTGGCAGTTCTGTTCTGTCCTATAGGGTTGCTATGAGTCGGAATTGACTTGACGGCAGTGGGTTTCACTTTTTTGAGGTGTTATTACTTCCATGCTAGGACCATAGTAAAGTGCAGTTCCCATGCATGGCTCACTTGAAAATTCACGTTAGCCATGAACTCAGTGGCTGAGTGATATTGCCCTTATTTGCTTTGTCTCTTCCTTATCTTATTGAAGGACTTACTTTCTCTTTTTCTCTCTCTCTTGTTTTAAACCAAGTAAAGTCTTAGTGCCTGGCCTTGGACTGTTTCACTGTAGGTCAAGAATGTCACCTCTTTCTTGTTTAGGTTACTAAAATGCAGCTGAGTTAGAATTTTGGAAAACCTGGTAGGCTACTTATTTTGTCAAAGGAATATTCAAAGGATTATAACCTAGTAATCAGGGAGTTATTATTCATGGCATGAAAAGTAATAAAGGTAGACTATGAAAGTTACATGTTCCCTATAGCCCTGCCCCTGAAGTACCAGTATATATTTTTCTCTCATTTGCAAGTCTTACTCTAGACAACAGCTGAATTTCTGTTGAAATTCGGAATTCATTTGTAAGTCAAGTTTCATATTCTCATTTATATGTGTTTTAATTGTAGAGATGAATTATATGCTTTTTTCCCCCATTTTTAGTGGTTTTTAATATCTCAGCCCCTTGTCAAGTAATTAATAAACTCTAAGTACACATTTAACGGCACCTTTTAGGTAAACTTTGATGGAGCAAAGATTTTTTTGGCTCTATGGGTAATAACCATTGATTCACCAGTTTTCCAAGTTCAAGCTTTGGCTATGATGGGATTTTACCACTGTTGGACACTTGCATTCTAATTTCCTTTATGGATTAAAAAAAATACGTACGTAAATACTTGCATGAAGGCATTATGAGACAAAATTATGGTGAAAAATGGCAATTCTGATTTTGGAGGAAGAGCATTTTGAGAATTGATATGGTTACTTTTTATATCAATTTCTAACATTAGAGGTGAATGGCTGTGAACATCTCTAACTGGACTTTTAAAATGTGACCATTGATATGGCTTTTGATATCTTTCTTTTTGTGGACCACACTGGTTTTGGCAGTATCAAGCTCACTAGTAATCCTGGGAAGCAAATAAATATATAAAGTCTGATTTGTAAGAGTCAGTATAACATTGGGTTAAGAGTACGAGTGCCGGGGGTACGGGGAAGTACTCATCAAACAAAGGAGACATGTTAAAGGGACATAACAATCAATTTGAAGAAATTCCCATTGATCAAATCTGGGACAAGTTAAGCAACAAAATAGAAAAAATGATAGTATTGAATTATAAGTCATAAAATAAAATACCCATAAATTCATACTTATATATATAATAAGTGAATAAGTTAGATGGATGGATGTATGGATGGATGGATGGATAGATTAAAAGGGAAACTCTTACTTATGCTAGAATGTATTTTTTCCTATTGTTGCTGTAATAAATTGTCACAAATTTAGCTGATTAAAACAACATAAATTTATTATTTTATAATTCTGGAGGTCAGAAATCCAAAATGGGTCTCACTGGACTAAAATCAATGTGCCAGCACAGCTGTATTCCATTCTGGAGGCATTAGGGGAGAATCTGTTTTCTGTCTTTTATAGCTTCTACAGGCTTCTCACGTTCCTTGGCTTGTGACCTCCTTCAACCCTCAAAGCCAACAATGGCCAGTTAAATCTTTCTCATACCCGGGGATGGATTATCCAGTAGACAAGGTAAGATGGTGCTTACCTTGCTTACCAAATCATCTGCAGTGAACAATTTCACTATACTGTGAAATTAAGTTACCGATTGGTAAGTGAGTACAAGTAAGCCCCTGCTTACCTTGCTTACTGGGTCATCTGCCTCTGGCAGGGATTGTAATTTGGAAAGAGGCTTTGATTCTGCAGGAAGGTGCTGTGGGGTTGGGAGACAGACACCAGCCATACCTAGGAGAATCTTTGATGTGGTGAAAAAAATGTGAAATTTTTCACTATAGATGATCTGGTAAGCAAGGTAGCACGGTGCTTACTTTGCCTGTTGGATAATCCGCCCCTGTTCATACCGTATTATTCTGACACTTAGTCTTCTACCTCCCTCTTCCACATTTAAAGGAACCTTCCTTCTGATTACATTCTGTTACCGAGATAATCCAAAATAATCTTATGTTGAGGTCAGAGGATTAGCAACCTGAAATCTGTAACCTTATTTCCTCCTTTGCCATGCAACATAATACAGTCACAGGTTCTAGGGATCAAAATGTGGCCATCTTTGGTGGGGGAGGGCTCACATAGAATTATGCTTAATGTGTAAATATAAATAGAAAAAGTCATTATTTGGCAAAAGCCACTATAATACTTACTGCAGGCTAAAATCATAAATGGGTACTACAATTATAGATGATGAGAAACAGGAAATTTGAATAGTTTTAAAGTCTCTTCTCACACAATAATGGAGTAATAGTACTTTACATTGCTCAGCAATAAAAAGGAACAAACTACCCATACATGCAACAACATAGATGAACCTCAAAATCATTAGATTGATTTCAAGAAGCCAGATCAAAAAGAATCCAAACTCTATGATTCCATTTATATACAGTTCTAAAAAATACAAACTATAGTGACAGAAACACATCAGTTGTTGCCTGGGGAAGAGGAGGACAGAGAGCGTGATGGGAATGGACTATGTAAAAGAGAATGAGGCCAAAACTCATCAAATTTTATACCTTAAATACGTATAGTATACTGTCCATCGGTTATACCTCAATGAAGTTATGAAAAAAAATATAACTAAGCCTACAAGCTGTGCAGATCCCCTGCAGTTAAACTTTTACACTCTTATTTGGAGGTTGTATCGAGGGTGGATAGGGTAGTTTAAGGAAGTTGAGGTAGCAACTGTGCAAAAAGAGGGATGCAAGCTCACTCCCTGGGATCTTCCGGTAGAATGAATGGGATTTGCAGAGAGACGTTGATCCCTGGGGACTTTCCTGGCAGGAAGTCTATGGTTCATTGATAGGACCTTGAAAATGACTGAAGATAAACATTTATGAAATTGCATTATAAAGATCAATATTTATCAAAGATGGTTCTTTAGAATTCTAATTTTGTAAGATATTAATTAGTGTTCACTTTTAAAAAAACTGTACTATGGCTGTTATGTACTGAATTATGTCCCCCCAAAATATGTGTTGGGATCCTAACTCTTATACCTGTGAATACAATCCCATTTGGGAATAGAATTTTCTTTGTTATTTTAATAAGGTCATATCAGTGTAGGATGTGGTCTTCAATCATATCTGAGATCTAAAAAGAGCGGATTAGGCACAGAAGCAAGGAAGCACAGATGGGGGAAGATAGATGCCATGCCACCTGAAGATCGCCAAGGAACTGAGAAACTGAAGCTGAAAAGAGATAAGGACCTTCCCCCAGGGCCAACAGAGAGAGAAAGACCTCCCCCCTAGAGCGGGCACCTTGAATTCAAATTGTTAGCCTCCTAAACTGTGAGAAAATAAATTTTTGTTTGTCAAAGCCATCTACTTGTGGTATTTCTGTTATAGCAGCACTAAGAAACTGAGACAATAGCCAAGCAAGTTTGAGAAACATCTGGACAAACAAAGCTAAATCTTTATTTCAGGATTTTATAGAAGTATTAATATGTTAGCATGTGTCTTTTTCAAAGCAAATTAGTTAAGGAATCCACTTTTCATAAATCTACTCATCTGACTAGGGTTTAATTGAAATACACTTTGAGGACCACGTGATTAGGGAATGGAACTTTAGTGTAAGAAATTTCTTTAACTGCTAAACTGATTGAAATTTAGCTTGAAAACAGTACATTTGTTCTTCAAAACCGATAGTCTAACGTTAATTGAGAGGGTTCTATAGTGTGTTAATTCATCGTCAATAATTACAATATAGGTGACATTTTGTAAAGGCTTTTTTTCAGAATGCAAATGTTGATGCTTTGCCTCAGCACTCACTTTTTTGGAGTTCACGTGAGCCTTCGACATCTGTTTCCCTTCAGGGGTCTCTTTGGTAGCAGTTTTCTGTCACAAAGTTACACTCCATGTTCCAAATATATATAACCTTGTTCTTGTACAGTCTGTCCTCAAAATATTCTGTTCCTTTTTTTCCCAGTCAGGATAATGCTAAAGAATATTATGCTGTTGGGTGCCATTCTGTTGATTTCAACTCATACAGGCCCCATGGGACTTCCTTAGCTGTAATCTTTATGGCAGCAGATTGCCAGGTCTTTCTCCCACAGAGCCTCTAGGTGGGTTCAAACCACCAACCTTTTGGTTAGTGGCCAAGTGCTTAACTGTTGTGCCACCAGGGCTCCTTAAAGAATATTATAGAGATCTTCAGTGCTTAGATAGAGAGATACATGGATGGATGGATGGGTGGGTGGGGGGATGGATGGATGGATAGATCTGTCTTGTGTGGAAAAGTTGTCATTTCTCAGAGATGATTGAAGGTTCAAGTTGCTGAGGGCCATGGTTTCTAGAACTTGGAAAAGATGCCATTGAACTTAAATCTCACATACCGGCTAAATATTTCATCAATTATTTCCTGAAAATAAGTGGAAAAGCAAGATTGGAAATGTGATGTTGCAGAAATTTTTAGATTTTATGTTGTGGTGGTGATAGTATGACTTTATGTCCCCTCCCCATGTATTTCTTCTATCCTTGAATTACTATCTAAGCATATTCTTGCCTCTGTAGATTACCGTAGTTTAAACTTACCTCAATAGGGACCCCCAATTGAAACTCTAGAATAATCTTGTTGGAAACAAAAATTAATTTAATTAGTTCCACAAAATTGTTTGAAGCTCTACTATAGTTTTTGGCCCAAAGTTATAACCATAAGTTGGTATGATCTCTCTACACAAAAAAGAACAGAATGAAAAGAAAATGTGAATATTAACTGTCATTACAATTTCTCCAGCATTTAGATCTAACTACATATTTCCCTCCAACTTCTGAAGGTTATTATGAGAACTAAAATGAAATAAAGTATGACTGGGTGATCTTTTTTTCCCAAGATGAAAGTCGTATAATATAGAAGAAATAGCATGGCTTTGGAAAAGATAGCTGTAGGTTTGAATCTTAGCTCCACACAGTTTTTAACTGCAGAGATTTGCCAATATTCTTCTACTTTTTTGGCCTGTATTTTTATATCTCTAAAAGGAGGATAATCATACCTATCTCAGAGGGTTGTTGTGAAGGTAAATGAGGTAATCAATATTATACCTGCATCCCCGGGCAGGGCACATGATCAGTATTCAATCACACAAATTCCCTTCCAGTAGAATGGAACAAGGGACTGAGAGACTGCTGATCATCAAGTAAAGGGAGAAGGCTGTCAGCAGTAAAACATAACAATTTATAAATTTCTTATTTCACAACAAGCTCTGGGACATCCATCGTCCGTGGAAATAAACAAACTCTGAGTCTGGGGCCTGTTCCCAGCCAAGGAGTCCAATGTAAATGCACCTGAATGACTCACCAGCCCCTGACTGCAGTCTGGGTCCATCTGCTGAACAGGACCAGCCACCCCACCACCCCACCCAAAAAGGGCCCACAGGAGCTTCTACAAGGTATCTCTGGGTAAGAGAATTTTCTACTTGCTCTCCAGATATAGTAGGCAAAGTTCTTATTCCAGTTAATTAGCAGGATTTGTTAAAGAGGCAGGCTAGCTTTTCCATGCATCGTTAAAACTCACCAAGTTCCAATCCCACCTTGGCTAAAGGGGAAACTGATCCCAAAAGACGGAGTGACTTCTCCAACCTCACACAGACAGATATCCAGATCTCTTTTCCTTTAATCTGACACAGTTTCCACTTTGCAATGCACTGCACTCTAGGGCACTTACTGAGTGTTGTCTTTTTCTTGGGAGTGAGAGCATGAGTATGAGAGTGTTGGTGAGCATGTCCCCGAACACCACCCACTAGCCTCACATACTCATATTTTTCTGGGCTCCTGGATACGTTCAATCCGACCCTTGGCTTGCTAAACTGCCCGTTAGTGGCTTTTCTCTATCTGCTGTGATCTTATGATGGTTTGAATCCTTCCACATAAGAATTCAACTGGAGGATGATGCAAATGCTGATGTGTTGTGGCCCATGTTCTTACAGAATCTGAAAGTTACCTCAGAAATGGTCCTAATACATTCTTCTAAACGGCTAACGTATGTGGGCAACATTTCCAAAGCCACTTATTGTGCCATCCCAAAGGGAGATTTAGACAATGCTCTCCTTCAAAGCAAACCCACAAAAAATGCAATTGTAGTTTAACAGTGCCAGTGCCGTGTCTAGGACTTTGGCACATAGTAGGTGCTCCACAATTGTTTATTGAATGAATGAATGAATGAAACAACTGAATAATTGAGTCAGGCCTTAGGTCAGATTTCCCAAATAAAAATTACTCTTCTAGAATATCCCAGATATAAAAGGGAAATTACTGATCAGATGGAAAGTCAGAGATTCAGAGAAAGGGAGCAACATGATAAGATTCTTACGTGGTGATTGTAATAAAAGCAGAACATACAAAGATTTTTAAGTAGTAGGAACATTAGAACAGCAAACATGGAGTGGTAGAGGGGCAGATTCTAAAAAACTTCTCTCTGCCTACTTGTCCATGAAATCAGCATGCTTCATATTGATTTTTAATAATGAATAATCCTTAGGACAGTTTCTAAGTGCACGCACACACACAACACACACAATTTGGATCTTGCACGCTATTTTCTTCTCCATAATTAATAAAATACTTTGAAGTGAAATCATTCACTGTGTTCTATTCATTTTGGTAAAGCTTTGAAATATAGATGTTTATTGTATTCTGTGTAACATGCTTGAATAAAACCTTTAGCTTGTTACGGTAATTGGTGGAATTAGCTGCTTCTCTCACATTGAGGTGATCACAGAGATCGTGGTGTCCAGAAAAAAGGGGGTGAGGGAAAAGAAGATTTTTGGAGAATTCTGCTACTCCGTCTTAAATACAGTGGTGCTTGTTCTGAAGTATGGTTGAAAGCCAGTGACTCAGCTTTGTAGCAAAACTGGCTAAGGAATCCCAGCTGACTGAAAGGTGCATTGAAGAACCATGGCAGTAGCTGTCTGGTTTGCCCATCACACAGTCTTTCCACAAACGGCTGCCATGTTTTGTTTTGTTTTTAAATTAATTCTGTTTAGAGAATTTTATCCTAGATTTATGGAGAAGATAAAGGAAAAAAAAATTAGGTGGAAGACCAATGATAAAACGTTCTTATTTGAATGGTTCAGAATAGGGAATAAGGGCAGAACATTGTGCTGGAAAGAGCACAATACTTTGGAAAGTTGGCAACCTGGACTTTAGTCCAGGCCCAGCTCATTCTTCTTTGGCAAGTCCTTCCTCCCCAAAGGACTCACTTTTTCCACCTTTAAAAACGAAGGGATTTGGTGCAACCACTTTGGAACATTCTTTGGCAGTGTCTACCTCGGCCGATTATATGTACAGCCTATGACCTATCAATTCTAATACTAAGTACATGCCAACAGAATCAAGTGAACATGTGTACCAAAAGACACGTACAGGAAAGTTCACAGTAGCATTTGTAATTAAGAAAAAAAACAAAACTGGAAATACCCCAAGTGCCCATCAATGTTAAAATTTATTACAGTCCTACAATGGAGTATTATACAGCAACAAAAAGGTAACATGCAAAAACCTGGATGAATCTCATAATGTTGAGGAAATACACCAGACACAAAAGATTACATACTATATGATGAAGTTTATGTCAAACTCAAAAATAATCAAAACTAATTTATAGTGAGTGAAATGGTCTGGGATAGGCAAATCTGGATTGGAGCCTTGAATTTGAAAATAAATGACTGTGGAGCTTTGGATAAATTGCATTTCCTCTCAAAGACTTAGTTTCCCCATCTGGCACATAAAGAACTTAACACAGTACTTTTCGTACAAAAGCTACATGGAAAATGGTGGTTATTGAATTACTGTTCCCAACACTGTTACCCAGTGTTCCTTTGAAGGACATTATTCTGGAGTTGGAAGGGAATTCCTAAGTCTATTTCTATTGGTCTCTATTATGTTTCCTGTTGTTAGGTGCTGTCCAGTTGGTTCCAACTCATAGCAACCCTATGTACAACAGAATGAAATACTGCCCAGTCCTTCATCATCCTCACAATCATTATGTTTGAGCCTGTTGTTGCAGCCACTGTGTCAGTCCATCTTGTTGAGGGTTTTCCTCTCTTTTACTGACCCTCTACTTTACCAAGCATGATGGAGTTAGAAATGAATTCCTAAGTCTATTTCTATTGGTCTCTATTCTCTTTCCTATCACATATATATTGGGTCTTCTTTCTTTCTCCTACCCCTCTTCCAGTCCTCTTTGCCACTCCGGCTTTTTTTTTCTTTATTCTTTCCTCTTTGTGTTCCATCATTTATAGCTTTTGACCTTTTTGTGAGTCTCTAAGGCCTCCACAGACATAATTTCTCCCAAAGCTATCCAAGACTAAAAGCAGTTGCTGACATCTTCTCTTTATGTCTCACTCTCTCGATCTCTCACTCTCCAGTTCTTCGTGTGCATGGTCCTGTACATTGCAAGCCACATCAGTGTGGACACATTATAACTCCATGTGGATTCACTCCTTGTGTTTGAGGCACGGATGTTTCATGGCATAAATGTTTTATAGCATGTAAAGGAAGATAATGGCATCAAACAATCTTAAGGCTTGTTTTACATGTTTTACTTGGGTTGGAGTACTGTACACCCTTTATTCCTCAGTCAGCCAGCTGTCTGCCCCCACTCTCATGATCTCCCAAATAATTGCTTCTTTTTGTGTTATTGTCCAAGGGCCCTGTTCTCCTGTTTTCTCTTTTGCCATACTTCAGTGCATTTTCCATTCAGCAATCCTTTTAGAAGTGTAAATCATATCCTTTAACACCATTGTCCAAAACCCTCCAACAATAGTCCAATGTGATTGGAATAAATCCAAAGTCATCACTATGACCTACCACACCTTCCGTTATCCTTCTTCTCAGTACCCACCTACTATCATTCTCTTCCTTCATTGCAGTGGCCTTTTTTCTGTCTCTCGCATACACCACACTCATATACAACTCAGGGTCTTTGCACATGCCAAGCCTTCTACTAGAAGAACATTTTTCTTTTGGAATATTGTATGGATAGCTCCTTCTCATCATTCAAATCAAAGAATTACATATTGAAAGAGACTTTTCCCAAGACCAGCCTAGTCAAAGTAACTTATATTCCACTCCAACTTATTACCACATCACCCTGTTTTGTTTTCTTTATAATTTTCACTAGCATCATTTATCTGCCTCATTTTTTTTTTTTTTTGTTTTTTTATATCATTGTTGGTGTGGATGTTGGTGGGGGCAGGGCATGTTGATGTGGTTTATCAGTGATGTTGGTGGTATTGGTGGTACAAGGAGTAGCAGATGGCTGTTCAACAACGGTCTTCTCTATGGTCTGTTTCCCTGGGTGGCACAAACAGTTAAGCCCTTGACTACTAGACAAAAGGTTGGTGATTCGAACCCATTCAGAGGCACCTCAGAAGACAAGCCTAGCAACCTGCTTCTGAAAGTTCATAGCCTTGAAAACCCTATGGAGCAGTTCTACTCTACACACATGGGGTCGTCATGAGTTGGAATCGACTCATTGGTTGAATTCAGTAACTCTGTGATCCAGACAGAGGAATCAGTGTGTTTAATAAAAGGAATGTGGCCTCAGATGTCTTACCCTCCTCCACTCGGATTTTGACGCGATCACACTTCACTGTCTTCTAAGCCACTGAGTCAACCCATTTTCCAAGCTTGATTTGATAATGAGAAATTTACAAATTTCTCCCTCTTTCACAGGCTTTGATATGATCTAAGTGAAAAATTCTCTGAAAAGGAAGATTATTCTTAGCAGGTTTCTAGAATATTAACGTGAGCATCAGCAGCTGAGTTCCAGCTGATAAACTTCTCCCTTGCATGGTACATCTTGGATAGAATAAAAACACTTTTTGTATTTGTTAGGTTGTGTTTGTTTGTATTCTGCTCCCAAAGAACCCGAGTACTGCCAAGAACAGCATTAGTTGAGAGATGACAGTTTGCTGCTGTGTATTATAGAAAACACTAAGAAGCATTGTGGATGCTTAAAAAATGTATGCATTCTTAAAATTCCTTTAAAATATTTTAGTACTATTATGTTCATTAAATATTCTTTCTGCAGAGAATACACATGATAATTCCTCCAAACTCTCTTCCCTTCCTTGAATGGAGGCATGGGCTTAGATAAAACTAGTTGGCATTGAGATACCAGCATAAATATTCTGGAGTTTGATTCAAATTCAAGTCTTGGTTCAATACATAGTGACTGTTTGACAGTGACAAATTATTTGACCTCTTTGAGCTACAGTTTCCTCAGTAGTGCTCTAAAACCCAAACACCCGCTTTGGCTGTTTGCCCTCTTGTTGTAGGGTGTTTATGAATTTATTAAATCACTGGGCATTCCATAAATGTCAGGCCTCTTCATTAACCACAAGATGCCACAATAATGGCTTTTTTTTTTTTTTTAATATAGTCAAATGTAGAATCTAGGTTTTTCTGATGCCCCTTGAAGGGCACAATAACCAAAAAAACCAAATGCATTGCTGTTGAGTGGGTTCCAACTCCTAGCAACCCTATAGGACAGAGCAGAACTGCCTCATAGGGTTTCCAAGGAGCAGCTGGTGGATTCGAACTGCCGACCTTTTGGTTAGCAGCCAAGCTCTTAACCACTGTGCCACCAGGGCTCCTGTAGGACACAATAGCCCGACTCAAATGATTGCAGTTCTGCTGTCACTGGGGAGAGTATTAATGTCAGCTGGATGCAGTGTGTGGTGTATTTAGGCGCTCACTGAAGAGTAGGATGAGTTTGCAAACAATTTAGCAAATATGGCCACATAGTTTTCTCCAGACCTAACCACAACATGAGTGCAGATTAATCAATGTGGACACTGTTGGCAAATGGAGCATTTCATTCTGTTCTTCCTGAAAAATAAGAATTAGTGTCTAATGCAGAGCCTCATTTCAACTCTACAAGTCGGGTGGGAATGAGAGCTGGATGAATTATCTCTGTTCTCTTTCAAGTAAGTCTCCCAAATAAGAATCTGGACAGATATGCATGAAAGAAAAATGCTGGAGTAATGGAGATGAGGGTGGTCCCGGGAGAATTCATGGATACAAGCTATTCCACAGTAAATGTGAATTGAAATACACACCCTATCCTATCTAGCAAAATCAGCCCCTTGGACTACTATTACTTTAATTTATATCTTAAACCTCACTGAAAGCATATTTCCTGCTTAGGGGGTAAGAGACCCTTCGACATCTGTGAATACTTCATTTATTGATCAAGTAGAGTTTGGGTAGAAGGAGCCATTTATATTTATAACCAAAAGCAAAATTAACTGCTAACTATTGAGTGATCGTGGAGAAGTTATGTCATTTAAATTATCTCATTTATACAATGAGAATAAATTACATGAAAGTTGCCATTAAGGATAAAACACTAAAGGGATTATTTTCATAACTTTCATTCTTATTCAAAGGCACACTCGTTTATTTGGACAAGAATTTGAATTAATTAGTTCATTTATTCAACAATTTTTTATTGACCACCTATTATGTGTCAGGAGGCCCCTGGGTGGTGCAAACGGTTAAACACTTGACTACTAGCCAAAACATTGATGGTTTGAACTCATCCAGAGGCACCTCGGAAGACAGACCTGGCAATCTGCTTCTGAAAGGTCACAGCCTTGGAAACCCTATGGAGCAGTTCTGCTCTGCTCTGGCGTCATTATGATTCAGAATTGATTCGACGGCAGCTAACAACAACAACATTATGTATCAAGTTTCAATCTAGGTACCTGGGATAAATTGTTGAAATAAAGGTACAAAAATAACTGCTTTCATGGAGTTTGCATTCTAGCATAAGGGCACAGATAAAAAATAAATTACGTATGTATATATGTACATATGTATACATATATACACACATATACACATGTGTGTATATACATTTGTGTGTACATGTGTCTGTGTGTGTGATGGAAAAAAAAGATGAACAAATTAAGTCTTCCTGAGAAAGTGATGTTTGAGCTAAGACTTAATAGAGTTAGTCCCTTAGACCTAGAGTATAAAGATAGGACTAAAAGACCAAGTGAATATCTATGTTGAACACATTGATTTCTTTGTGCCCTTGTTTCTCCATCTGTCTAAGGATAAAACTTCTCAATTCCCTTAAGACAAGTTAATAGTATGTGTTTAAATAGTTGTTGTTGCCATTGAGTTGATTCTGACTCATGGCAACCCCATGTGTGCAGAGTAGAACTGTTCATGGTGGGAAAATGTAATAAAGCTACATCAGTATAGCTTAAGGAGATTTTAAAAGAAAGCATATAGAATTGGAAAGCTACAATATATCTGTGTTCTGGTCTCTTTTTGGGGTCTAACTAGCTCAGAAACCATGGATGAGCACTAACTTGAACTTCTCTGCCTCTCAGTAGCCTTTTTTTTTCTTTTTTTCCCCAAACTGGTGTAATACCTGTTCTACCTGTCTCAGCAATGTCTATGAGGATCATTTGGGCATAAAATACACTCTGAAATATTTCAGTCTTATATAGAAGCAGGAGCCCTGGTGGTGCAGTGGTTAATAGCTTGACTGCTAACCAAAAGGTCAGCAGTTCAAATCCACCAGCTGCTCCTTGGAAACCCTATGGGGCAGTTCTACTCCATTCTGTAGGGTCACTATGAGTCAGAATTGACTTGACAGCAACAGGTTTGGTTTTTTTGGTATATAGAAGCAAACAGTTTCTGCTTGAGTAGTAACCTAAAGGTCGGCGGTTTGACCCCACACAGCAGTGCCGTGAAAGAAAAGCCTGGCGATCTGCTTCCGTAAAGATTACAGCTGAGAAAATCTTATGGAGCAGCTCTGCTTTGTAACGTGGGGTTGCCATGTGTCAGAACTGACTTGACAGCAGTGGTTTATTATAGAAGCAAAATGGCTTAAGACAAATGTATTTTTCAGTAGACTGTGAGCACAAACAATGTTTCATTCACCAAAGAAGATCTCATATATCATAAGCAATCTGTATTTTCTTTCAGGAAGTGTGTTAAAAGTTTACTGTTCTAAGTACAGAATCTCTTCTACTTAAGAAGTATCAAATTTTAAGTGTCCAAAGATTGTAACAAGGCTGCCCACCAGAACAAAAGTGCTTTGACTCTACCAACAACAATCAGATGAAACAGCCACTTGAGATCATTTTAGTCTCATCCATCCTTTTTTTAATTAGTTTATATCAGATGTAGTGTTTGAAGTAGCATACTTTTACAAACATTTTATGATGAAATAAGATGAAATGCAAAGACCTTTGGATATATTTTTAATAGAGAGTTCACAAGAAGCAACAAGATTCAGAATTAGTGCTGTCAATGTCTGTAGTTCTTCTGTGAAACTTAATTTTAAATAGGTGTTTAGCAATATTTTGGACTCGTTAATAAATGGATTTAAGTACAGCCATTTAGAACCTAGCCTCTGCTAAATGACCCACCTATACTCACCTTTATGACTATCGTGGAAATAATGGACATGTATAAGTAGATGCTGTTTTCAGGTGTGTGTGGTAGATTGAATAACACTCCCCAAGATACATTCTAAACCTCGGAATCTGTGAATATTACTTTATATGATAACAGGGGTTTTACAAATATGATTAAATTAAGGACGCTAGGATGGGGAGATTATCCTGGATCATCCAGGTGGGTCTTGAATGTAATTACCAGTGTCCTTATAAGAGAGAGGCTGAGGAAGATGTGACTACAGAGATAGAAGAGAAGGTGACATGATGATGAAGAGGAGAGAGATTTGAAGATGCTTCTCTGCTGGCTTTGAAGATAGTGGAAGGAGTCATGAGCCAAGAAATGCAAGGAATGTAGCTCAAGAAGCTGGAAAAAGCAAGGAAAGAAATGATCCCTTAGAGCCCCCTGGGAACATGACCCTCCTGATACCTTGGTTTCCAGCCAGTGAAACTGATTTGGGACCTCTGGCCTCCAGAACTGAAAAAGAATGAATGTAGGTTATTTTAAGCCACCAAGTTTGTGGCAATTTGTCACAGCATCAATAGGAAATTAATCCAGTGTGAACCTCCAATCATTAGTAACATCCATCCAGGAGCTACAACTTATGAAGCTAACATTGGACCAGACCGTGTTAAACACGATTCAGATTCCCTGGGCTAAGAATCTTGAGAGCATCTGCTACACCTTCAGTGTATCAAAAACAAAAACAAACCCATTGCTGTCGAGTCGTTTCCAGCTCATAGCGACCCTATAGAACAGAGAACTGCCCCATAGGGTTTCCAAGGCTGTAATCTTTACAGAAGCAGACTGCCACATCTTTCTTCTGCAGAGTGGGCTGGTGGGTTTGAACCACTGACTTTTCAGTTAGCAGCACAAGCGCTTAACCACTGCACCTCCAGGGCTATTATTTAAATTAATTAAAATTAAATAAAATTTAAAAATTTGGGGCCTCAGTATCACTAGCCATATTTCAAGTGTTCAATATTCACAAAAGTCTGGTGGCGACTATATTCAACAGTAGGGTTCTAGACACTTGCGGTAAAATTCCATGCCAAATAGTTTATACATTCTGGAGGTTTCTTTTTCTGGATTATTCAAGACCCTTTTCAAAACTGGGCTGGCAATTTATTATTACTATGTAGATTTTTTTATTTTTTATTGTGCTTTAAGTGAACATTTACAATTCAAGGTAGTCTCTCATACAAAAATTTATACATACATCGTTAGGTGACCCTAGTTGCTCTCCCTATGCTGTGACAGCACCCTCTTCCTTTCCGCCCCGGATTCCCCGTGTCCATTCAATCAGCTCCTGACCCTCTCTGCCTTCCCATCTCGCCTCTGGACAACAGCTGCCCATTTAGTTTCATGTATCTACTAGAGCTAAGAAGCACGCTCTTCACAAGTATCATTTTGTGTCCGATAGTCCAGGCTAATCTTTGTCTGAAGAGTTGGCTTCAGGAATGGTTTCAGTTTTGGGCTAACAGAGAGTCTGGGGGCCATGTCTTCCAGGGTACCGCAAGTCTCAAACAAACCGCCAAGTTGGGTCTTTTTACTAGAATTTGAGTTCTGCACCCCACTTTTCTCCTGCTCCATCAGAGACTCTCTGATGTGTTCCCTGTCAGGGCGGTCATTGGTGGTGGCTGGGCACCATCTAGTTCTTCTGGTCTCAGGCTGAAGAAGTCTGTGGTTTATGTGGCCCTTTTTGCCTCTTGGGCTAATACTTTCCTTGTGTCTTTGGTGTTTTTCACTCTCCTTTGCTCCAGGTGGGTTGGGACCAACTAATGCATCTCAGATGGCCGCTTACTAGCTTTTAAGACCCCAGACACCACTCAGCAAAATGGGATGCAGAATATTTTCTTTAAAAACTTTGTTATGCCAACTGACCTAGATGTCCCCTGAAACCATGGTCCCCACACCCTCACCCCTGCTACTCTGTCCCTCGAAGTGTTTGGTTGTATTCAGGAAACGTCTTAGCTTTGGTTTAGTCCAGTTGTGTTGGTTTCCCCTGTAGTGGGTGCTGTCCTTCCCTTCACCTAAGGTAATTGTCTACTATCCAGTTAGTGAATACCGCTCTCCCTCCCTCCCCACCCTGGTAATGATCAAAGAATGCTTTCTTCTGGCTTTAAACCTTTTCCTGAGCTCTTATAATAGTGGTCTTATACAATATTTGTCCTTCTGTGGCTGACTAAATTCACTCAGCATAATTTCTTCCAGATTCCTCCGTGTTATAAGATGTTTCACGTATTCATCATTGTTCTTTCTACTTGCCCAGTAGGCCATTGAGTGGTTGTACCATTTTACATTCCCACCAACAGTGTATAAGTGTTCCAGTCTCTCCACAACCTCTCCAACATTTATTATTTTGTGTTTTTTGGATT
>NW_004443952.1:5710044-5712881 GCF_000243295.1 Trichechus manatus latirostris | reverse complement strand
AGATTTATTCCTAAGTATTTTATTTTTTTAGGGACTATTATAAATGGTATATTGTTTTCCTGATTTCCTTTTCATCATTCTTTTTATTGCTGTATAGGAATCCAACCAATTTTTTTGTGTTTATCCTGTATCCTGCTACTCTGCTGAATCTATTACTTTCAGTAGTTTTCTCGTCGAGTCTTTAGGGTTTTCTATGTATAGTATCATATCATCGGCAAATAGGGACAGTTTAACTTCTTAATTACCAGTTTGGATGCCCTTTCTTTTTCTTGCCTTATTGCACTAGCTAGGACTTACAGCACAGTGTTAAATAGGAGTGGTTATAAAGGGCATCCTTGTCTTGTTCCTTTTCTCAAGGGGAATGTTTTCAGCCTCTCTACATTAAGAATGATGTTGGCCATTGGTTTTGCATAGGTGCCCTTTATTATGTTCAGAACTTTCCCTTCTATACCTATTTTATTGTGAATTTTTAATCAGGAATGGGTGTTGGACTTTGTCAAATGCCTTTTCTGCATCAATTGAGATGATCATGTGATTCTTTTCTTCCCTTTTATTTATGTGTTGGATTACATTGATTGATTTTCTAATGTTGAACCATCCTTGCATAGCTGGTAAGGATCCTACTTGGTCATGATATATTTTTTTTTTTGTATGATGCTGGATTCTATTGGCTAGAATTTTGTCGAGAATTTTTGCATCTATATTCATGAGAGATATTGGTCCGTAATTTTCTTTTTTTGTGATGTCTTTGCCTGGTTTTGGTGTCAGGGTTATGCTGGCTTCATAAAATGAATTTGGAAGTATCCCTTCCTTTTCTGTATTCTGAAATAGTTTAAGTAGTACTGGTATAATCTCTTCTCTAAATGTTTGGTAGAATTCTCCAGTGAAACCATCTGGGCCAGGGCTTTTGTTTGTTGGGAGTTTTTTTTTTTTTAATTACCTTTTCAATCTCTTCTCTTATTATGGGTCTGTTCAGATTTTCAACATCGTTTTGTGGTAGTTTTGGTAGGTAGTGTGTTTCTAGAAATTTATGAATTTCCTCTAGGTTTTCAGATTTGTTTTAGTATGGTTTTTCATGATACTCTGTTATGATCCTTTTTATTTCAGTTGAGTCTGTTTTAATGTCCCCCATTTCATTTCTTATTTGGGTTGTTTGTGTCCTCTCCTGTTTTTCTTTTGTTAGTCTGGCCAGTGGTTTGTTGATTTTGTTGATCCTTTGAAAGAACCATCTTTTGGTTTTGTTGATTCTTTCTATTGTTTTTGTAGTCTCTATTTCATTTATTTCTGCTCTGATCTTTATTATTTCCTTTCTTCTAGTGGCTGAGGGCTTTTTTTTTTTTTGCTGTTGTCTTTCTATTTGTTTGATTTCTGTAGTTAATGTTTTGATTTTTTCCCTTTCTTGTTTTTTGATGTGTCCATCTATTGCTATAAATTGTCCTCTGAGGATTGCCTTTGCTGTGTCCCATAGGCTTTGGCATGATGTATTTTCATTTCATTCTATGAATTTTTTGATTCCATTTCTGATTTCTTCTATTACCCAGTGATGTGTAAGCAGAGTGATATTCAGTTTCCATGTAATTGATTTTTTTTCTGTGCTCTTCGTGTTGTTAATTTCTGCCTTGATGGCATTGTGGTCAGAGAAGATACTTTGTATTATCTCAAGGTTTTGGATCTTGTTGAGGATTTCTCTGTGGCCTAAGATGTGGTCTATTCTGGAGAATGTTCTATGTGCATTGGAAAAGAATATGTACTTTGCAGCTGTTGGGTGTAGTGTTCTTTGTATGTCTATGAGGCCGAGTTGGCTGATTGTGCCCTTTAGGTCTTCCTTATCTTTGCTGAGTTTCTTTTTAGATGTTCTGTCCTTTACTGAGAGTGGTGTATTGAAGTCTCCTACTGTTATTGTGGAACTGTCAATTGCTCTTTTCAGTGCTGTTAGAGTTTGTTTTATGTATTTTGGAGCCCTGTCATTGGGTGCGTAGGTGTTTATTACGGTTATGTCTTCACTATGGATCATCTGCTTAATCATTATATAGTATCCTTGTTTGTCTTTTATGGTGGATTTTCTTTTAAAGTCTTTTTTATCCAAGATTAGTATTGTCACTGTTGCTTCTTTTTGGTAGCTGTTTGCTTGATATATTTTTTCCATCCCTTGATTTTTAATAAATTTATGTCTGTTTCTAAGGTGTGTCTCTTGTAGACAGCGTACTGATGGATCCTGTTTTTTTATCCATTCTGTCACTCTCTGTCTCTTTATGGGTGCATTTAGGCCATTTACATTCAGTGTAATTATAGATAGATGTGAGTTTATTGCTGTTATTTTGTAGTGCTTTTTTTTTTTTTTTGTGGTTCTGACGTTTTCTTTGTTCCTCTTACTCTCATGTGCTGAATTCCTTTTGTTTGTGGATTTTTTTTAATTTCTTTTATTTTTGTAGGTTTTGTTTTTACTGAGACTTTATGTTTTTTTCTTTATTTTGATGAGTAGGGTTGGTTAACTTTCTTTGTGGTTTCCTTCAAATTTACCTGTATCTTCCTAGGTTTGAACCAGTATATTATTACGTGGTATCGCCTTGCCTTCCTCTCAATTAGAAAGTTCTGTACCTACACCATTTATTCCCTCTTTTATTGTTCTGATGCTGTTGTCATTTACAGATTAACCTCTCTGGTTCCCTGTTGTAGATCTTTTGGTTTTGGATAGTCCTTGAGAGTTCATTTCCTAGGTTGGTATCTGGCTAGTACAATCCAGTGTCCTATATTCAGCATGAGGTCTGATGTTATTTGTTCTCAGATGGAAGGACTCCCTTTAATAAGTCTTGTAAGTTTGGTTTGGTTTTTACATA
>NW_004443952.1:5684877-5709944 GCF_000243295.1 Trichechus manatus latirostris | reverse complement strand
CAGGATATATTATTCTTGGCTGGCAATTTTTTTCTTTCAAGGTTTTATATATGTCATGCCATTGCCTTCTTGCCTGCATGGTTTCTGCCGAATAATCCGAGCTTAGTCTTATTGTTTCTCCTCTGTATGTGACTTTTTGTTTATCTCGAGCTTCTCTCAGGATTCTTTGTTTGTCTTTGGTTTTAGTGAATGTGATTATGATAATGCCTTGGTGATTTTCTTTTGGGGTCTATCCTATATGGGGTTCCTTGAGCTTCTTGGATGGTTAGCTTTCCATCTTTCATGATATTGGTGATGTTTTCTGTCAGAAATTCTCCAATGTTCCTCTTGTGTTTTCTGTTTTCTCCCCCTGTTCTGGAATTTTGATCACTCACAGATTTTTGCTTTTGATTGTATCCCATATAATTCTCAGGGTTTCTTCTTTTTTTTTTTTGTTCTTTTTTCTGAGTTTTTCTCAAACAGGGTTGTATCCACATGTTTGTCTTCAATTTCTCTGATCCTGTCTTTCATCATTTCAAACCTGCTCCTCAGCCCTTCTATGACACTGTCCTTTTCTGAAATCTTGTTTTTGTTTTGTTTTTTTTAATTTCTAATTGTTGTTTTTGTATGATTTCTAGTGGTGGATTCATTTTGGCATTTTGTTCCTGTATAATTTTCTTGAATTCTTCCATTTTTTGATCTGTATTTTCCATTAATTTTTCTTCCATTGCCATGTCTTTGTCTATTTTTCCCTCATTTTTGTCTGCTTTTTGCTTCAACTCTTGGATAATTCTGAGTATTAGAGATTTGCATTCCCTATCAGGTAGTTCTAGTGCCTTTTCTTCTACTGGAAAGTCATCTGGTGTTTTATTTTGGATGCCTACCAGAACCATCCTATCCTGTTTTTGTATATGTTTTGATATTATCTGCTGTCTTTGGGTCATTCAGTAGTTATTTTCGTTGTTTATTGATTGTAGATTTGTTTGTTTCTTTCGGCTTCTTTGTTTTATTTTGGTTATGTCTGAGCAGGTGGGCTGTGCATTCTTTGTTGTTTGCTAGTCTGTGAGCACGATACTTTTCACCTCTGTCTCCAATGGGCAGGGTCAGTCACTCAGGTATGGTTCAGCAGGGAAGATCTAGCTGAAGGGAAGTTGCTGGGATGGGTTGTTTGTGGCACATACTAGGGCCGACAGGGCAGGCCAGGAATCAGTGCCGGGCAGGTTCCGGAATGCCGTGCCTGTCCTGCTTGTGATTGTGATGTTCAGTGTATGGTGCATGTAGGCAGGAAGGAGGTGGGAGATTGTGGTGTGTGGCGCTCAGTTGGGTATGGGAAAGAGGAGAGAGAGCAGAGAGGAACAGGAGCGAAAAACATACACACAAACAACAAAAAAGAGTGTTAAGGGAGCTTGCTGTTGGAGTGGAGAGATGAGAGACTGAGAAATAGAGAAAAATAAAAAGGTTAAAAGGAAAAAAATGAATAAATAAAGATTAGAGGGGAAAAAAAAGGAAAGAAAAGCCCCCAGCCCCCAAATATCCTGCCAGTGTGGCTAATAGGACTGGGGAAGTTGCTTCCAGGCCATGAAGTACAGCCTGACTAGAAGGGATTGAGCTGTCACACAGCACCAGGTATTCAGGAGACAGTAAGAGAAAATAAGTATAGAAAGATGAGAAACTGGAAATAAAGAAAGACAAAAAGGGAAAAAGAGAGAGAAGAAAACAATACAAAGAAACAGAAACAAAAAAAATAAAACCAAAAAAAAAAAAAAAAGAAACGCCCCCAGGGAGTTCACTGTGCATCTGCACAGAGTAAGTGAGTAGCTCCCAAGCCACTCAGCAATGCCTGGCCAGAAGGTGCTCCCAAGACAAGAGAAGAAAAAGAAAACAAATACATCAAAACAGAACCAAAAAACAAAAAAACCCGGTGGGCCCACCAGCGCAGCGGCATGGGCTGGGAAGCAGTTCCATAGTTGAGCTGCACCTCGCAACCTTTCAGAAAAAAACAAAGATGGCACATGGAGCTAGGTATTTGAGAGAAAGGAGGGTGGGGGGTGGTGGTGAGAGGTCAGGAAGAAACCTAAAGAAATGGAAAAAAGTAACACCAGCAGGCAACAAATGGCACTCAGGTAGCCGGCTAGTGTGTATGGGTCGAATCTAAGGGGCTCCAGTGTGAAGCTGGTGCTTCCCGGCCAAGAGACTGTGGCACAGGAACCAGAGGAGGCGGAGTGGTTGTGAATAAGGGTAAGGGGTGGGAAAGTGTATATTCCTGGTTACTGATTATTCTGTCTCCTGCTGGAAGCTCCATGAAGCTGCTTTCTCATACCCCCTGTTCACCGATCTCCAATAGGAGTCCAAGATGGCAGATCTGTGCTGCATTAGCTGAGAGGGGACCTCTGCATGTATCTCTCCTCGCTCTCTGTTCTTGGTCAGTTTCTTATTCCATTTGGTGCTTGGCTGAGTTCTTTATCTCTTCATTTGATGCTTAGAGTTTCAGGATTTATATTTGTCTCTGTTTGACTTAGTTTTTTGGATCTTTGCTGTGGAGGGATGGTGTGGTGGTTCTGTCTAAAGCTCCATGTTGCCCAGAAGTCTCTAGTCCCTCTTTTTTGGTTTAATGTTGTCATCTTTTACATATTGATGTCTCTGTTTCCCTATTTTCAGTATTTTAGCTTCAGTTTGTTTTTGTGACTTCCCTATCTGGGTTGATATCTGGTTGCTCTGTCCTGTATTCTAGTCTTGGGTTGTTGTCTGATGTTATTGATCTTCTAGCTGGAAGAATCCCGTTAGTATTTCTTGTAATTTTGGTTTGGTTTTTGCAAATTCCCTAAACTTCTGTTTATCTGGAAATGCCCTAATTTCAGCATCGTATTTGAGAGACAGTTTAGCTGGATATATAATTCTTGGCTGGCAATTTTTTTTCCCTCCAAGGCTTTATATATGTCATCCCATTGCCTTCTTGCCTGCGTGGTTTCTACTGAGTAGTCCAAGCTTAGTCTTATTGACTCTCCTTTGTAGATGACTTTTTCATTTATCCCTAGCTCCTCTAAAATTCTCTCTTTATCTTTGGTTTTGGCAAGTTTGATTATAATATGTCTTGGTGGCTTTCTTTTGGGATCTACCTTATGTGGGGTTCGATGGACATCTTGGATAGATATCTTCTTGTCTTTCATGACATCATGGAAGTTTTCTGCCAACAAATCTTCAACAATTCTCTATTTTCTGTTATACCTCACTGTTCTGGTACTCCAATCACTTGTAGGTTATTCCTCTTGATAGAGTCCCACATAATTCTTAGGGTTTCTTCATTTTTTTTAATTTTTTTATCTGATTTTTCCTCAAATAAATTGGAGTCAAGTGCTTTATCTTCAGTTTCACTAATTCTGACTTCCATTGCCTCAATTCTGCTTGTATGACTTTCTATTGAGTTGTCTAATTCTGAAATTTTATTGTTAATCTTCTGGATTTCTGATTGCTGTCTCTCTGTGGATTCTTGCAGCCTATTAAGTTTGTCATTGTGGTCTTTAATAACCTTCTTAAGATCCTCTATTGCTTTGTCTGTGTGTTCCTTGGCTTGTTCTACATTTTGCCTGATCTTCCTGATTTCCTGAAGAGTTCAGTATATTCATCTTTTGTATTCTACTTCTTATATTTCCAAGAAATTCTCTTCCTCTGGAAAATTTCTTGATTCTTTATTTTGGGAGCTTGCTGAAGCCATTGTGGCCTGCCTCTTTATGTGATTTGATATTGACTGTTGTCTCTGAGCCATCAATAAGTTATTATATTTACTTATTTTTTGTTTGCTTACTATGGCCTAGTTTTTTGTTTGGTTTGGTTTTGATATGCCCAAATAGGCTGCTCATGTGAGCTACTTTTGATTATTGGCACCTTCGAGGCTCTAACGTCCTGTCTCCAGGTGGTTAGATCTGTTACTAGGTATGTGAGCCCAGGAGTCTGTTTACTTTTCTTGTATGAATTCAGCTCAGGTGTCCAGATAGTTGATCACCAAGTGTGTGGTGCAGGCTTCACCTACAGTCCTAGACAGGCATGGGTGATTGGTGTAGGCACAGGTATCTGGCTGCAGTAGTGGGTCGTGCAGATCAAGGCAGGGGGCTGATGGCTGTCCCTGAGTGTCTGGGAGGAAATCATGTCCCTGTTCCCTAGAGCACATAGGTGGGTGGGTTTTGCAGCTGGACTATGAACACTCAGAGCTGTTGGCTGTAAGGACTGGGGGGCACCACTTATTCTTGGACCCCTGTTGTGGGTAGTTAGGTGCCGTGGGTATAGCCGCCAGTCCTCAGGCCCCCGATGTGGGTAGGTGAGGACCCTGCTTAATTGGCAGAGCAGTGTCTAATGTCATGAACCTTAAACTTCACCATATAGCTGATACAGTTGAAGTTAGGCTTTAGGTATATACCCTGTTGTACTGTGGTAATGAGGGCCTATGCTGTTGAAATGGACCCACACGAGTCTATGCAGGGGTGAAAGGTATTTAAAGTCTGTGGAACCCTTATGCCTGTGCCTAGGCAAAGGAGCTGTGCCTTCCCTGGGTTCCTGGCTTAGGGGAGCCAGTAGATTATTTTTTCCCCTGTTTGTTGATTTGTTCCCTCTCCAAGGCTGGGAGAATGGCTCAGGGCATGTGACTGGTCCTACTTCTGGCCCAGGGGACTCGGCAATCACCGAAGCTGGCCCAGGACCTGGTGCAGAGCAGGGAGGGGGCAGGTAAATGGGAGATAGGTTTTTCTCAAAGGCAAAAATCCACGTGGTAGGTCAGATGCAAGTTACTTATCTTTTGCCGATTCAGCACTGCTTTTCACTTGTTCTGGTTACCTGAGTAGACTCTCTCCCGCTGAGTCTCTCCTGATGTGGAAAATGCCTCCCAAGTGCCACTGCTTGCCTCACTGCTCATACCAGCCGATCCAGCCTGAAGTTCTCTGGCTCCTGCCAAGTCAGGTCTGGCAACTCCTCCCTGCTTCTGAACCGTCTCTCCCTCCCCCTACCACTCAGTCTGATACCTCAACTTGACGTTTGATGTTCAGGGCTCTCCTAGATTGTCATATATAATCAATTCACTTCTTTTTTCAGGTCTTTGTTGTAAGATGGACCACAGAAAGCGTATGCTTACTCCACCTTCTTAGCCCCACCTCTACCATGTAGATATTACTGAGTATTACATTATTACATAGCACCCTGTAGAGATGTGACCACTGCTTTAAGATGTAATATACTATAGACTCCAAATTTATGAAGAGTTGGCGTAACATCATTTATTTGAAAAAGTCTTTGGAAGGAGTAGAGTGACAAAGACAGAATATCTCGAAAGCAGTGGTGAAGGGAAGCTGTGGGGACAGTGATTATAGAGGAAATCAGTCATGTGGGCATTTATCCACTCTGTGGTGGAATTAAGAGGACTAAGCCGAGTGCTGGTGGCAAAGTGATTAAGAGCTCAGGCTGCTAACCAAAAGGTCGGCAGTTCAAATCCACAGACACTCCTTGGAAACCCTATGGGACACTTTTAATCTGTCCTGTAGTGTTGCTGTGAGTTGGAATGGACTCGATGGCACACAACAAGCTGAGAAGCAGGAGACCTGACTCTGTGACTAGCATGCTAAAGACCATGAGCCAATCCTTTTTTTATCTGGTCTTGACTTCTTCACATTTCTGGCATCATGGACTGAGCCGTCAAAGGCCTGCTCACTCTTAATCTGAACATGTAGAAATGCTACATTAACTATAAACACAACAATAATATAATCGTATATAGCTAAGATCGAAAAAAAGCAACACAAATTCCAGAGACTGAGAACTAAAATGATAAACTAAAATGATAAAATGCAAATGCATAAGCATCCCAGTTAATACCATGGGAACAGAAAAAAAAAAACAAAAACATTGCCATCGAGTCAATTCCGACTCATAGTGACTCTACAGGACAGAGTAAAATGGCTCCATAGGGCTTCCAAAGAGTGCCTGGTGGATTTGAACTGCCAACTTTTGGTTAACAGCCAAAGTCATAACCATTATGCCACCAGGGTAGCAGACAAGATCTAAATCCCAGTTACTAGGGACAAGGCATTGCACGCTCAAGTGGGAACAAGAAGTACAGAATTAGGGAGACTGAGAGCTTTAACTAGATGTGATACATAAAGCCAAGGCCCTGAAAGATTGCGGGATTCAAGTAAAAAAGACCCAAAAAACAAAAAACTTCCTACAAGTCTAAGAAAGTAACAAATAAGTTTGTTCTCTCTATGACTCATGACAAAACATTATGGCTGCAATGAGAAATTAAAGTACCTAGCATGTGCCATGCATGCATGTCGGTGCAGAATTTATGTTATTCACAAGGAGTAGGGATGATGAGTGAAGAAAATAATGCACAAAGTACTCTAAGACCCTTGTAAACCACGTGGCTTTGGCAGAAACAAATGAAACAAACCACTCTGTGGAGACACTTCCAAACTCCAGGGGTTCTGTGACTCCCCTTTACAGCAAGGGATGAAGTATAGCAGAAGGACCGAGACTGAAAATAACCACATAATCCAAAATTACAAATTACTTAAGGGAATGAACTACTATGTGGGAAATGGACAGACAACAAAGCAGAAAATTAATACTCTAAGAAATTGAAATTGTGGAACATAAGAAAGAGACTATCAGATAAATAAATACTTTCAGATGATTAAAGAGATTATAGACAAAAACAAAATTAAAAAAAACATTAAATTAAAAAAAATGAAAAATTAAAATTAAAAAATGGATACTGTAAAGGGAAAATATATATACAACCTTAAGTATAACAATAACTCAGTTACTGGGTTAAATAGTAGATTAGTCATAGCTGAAGCAACAAGTAAAGAACTGGAAAATAAGGTGAAGTTGTCTACATTGCATTGCAGAGATATAGATGGAAACTATGAAAAAGAGGCTAAGAGACATGGAGCATAAAATTAGAAGATTTCAATATTTTATGTTGGGAATATATTACTATGTTCCTGAAACAATACGGCTCATAGTACGTGCTCTAAAAATATTGTTGAAGGGATATATGAATGAATGAATGAATAGAAGTTCCAGAAAGAGAAGGCAGATGAAGAATGACGAGATAATGTTGCTGAATTTTCCAGAAATAAATATATGTTATCAGTTTAAAGAAGTATAGCAAGCCCTGAAAAGGAAAACTCAAAATGCACATGTACTTAGACACTATATAGTAAAACCATGTACATAGTAAAATAAATCATGAAAAGCAAATGATAAAAGATAGAATATCAAAAACAGTACAAAACCAGAAATGATTAGAAGTACAACAGCCAATATTAGCAACAATAGAGGCCAGAATGAAATAACTTTATTCAACGTGCTGAAGGAAAGCAATTTTAAGCCTATGATTCTATAATACTTTATTGTCATTCTGGATTAAAAGTGACATGAATAAATTTTCAGCGCAATCTGAAGACTTACAGACCATCAGAAAAAGTATTGTAAAAGGATGATCTTAGGAAGTAGCAAATTGCCCTGAGAAAGAATTAGAGCGAAGGAAGAAATAATGCTGAGTAAAGAAATTAGTACACATGATAATAAATCTAAATAAGCATTGACATTAAAGCAGCAACAACAATAATAACAAAATTGAGGTAATCAGTAATAAGAAAGAAATAAGAAACAAAGTTCTCCAAATCAATAACATAAAAGGTTATTAACAAGATCAAATACACAACAGTCTTTTAATAGTTTACGGGGGTTTAGAGACCCTGATAAACCTTTGACATTGTTGTATTGTATGCATCCTAACATTTTAAAAGTAAACTTTAAAGGAATAAAAATTTTATATATACACGGGAGCCCTGGTGGTGCAGTGGTTAAGAGCTCAGCTGCTAACCAAAAGATTGGCAGTTCGAATCCACCAGCCGCTCCTTGGAAACCCTATGGGGAAGTTCTACTCTGTCTTATAGGGTCGCTATGAGTCAGAATCAACTCGATGGCAACGGGTTTGCTTTTTTTTTTGGTTAAGTACATAGATAACGTGAGAGTGTGTGTGTGACTCACAAATATACGTGTGTGTATATATATATATGAAATCAAAATAAACAAAATTAAATTAATCCAAATGAAGCCAGGAAAATAATGAAATAAAAGCATGTTAAATACAAAACACAAGATAGGATGATAGAAATAAACTCAAGTATTCAATAGTCATCATTATTGTGACCATATTAATTTCACTTGAGTAAAGACAGCTATTCACATATTGGATTTTACACTTTAAGTGTTGTCTCAAGTCTGTAATCAAAAGGATAGAGAAAAGTCAATAATAAAATAATGAGATAGACAAGGTACATAAAACCAGGAGAAACCTGGAATAAGAATATTATTTTCAGACAAAAAAGAACTTTAAAACAAAAGCATAGTTAGACATTAAAAACTGCATTAATTAACAATAAAATGATAATTCTCCAGGATAGGACTCCTCAACCTGCATGATCCCAACATCATTAGTTATATATTAAGCGATAATTAACATAATCATGAGAGAATGATATGTTCATAATTTATAGTGGGGTATTTTAACTTACCTTTTTCAGAAACTGGTAGGCAAAAAAGTAAAAAGAATAAATAAGCATAGAAAATATTTTTTAAACGTTTCATATACTAGGCCACATGGGGGGTCTAAACAAATTTGAAACACCTGGTTTAAGCCATGCTATCTGACCACACTTCAGGAGAAACATAAATCAATAACAAACAGATAACCAGAGCCTTCTGTACTTTTGGAAGACTAAAAATTAATTAAATTATCAGTTAAGAATACACAATGGAAACTAAGGTATTTAGATCAGAACCACATTGTAAACATCAATTATTAAGTGTTGTATAATATGGCGACAGCGGTTATTAGGGGAAATTTATACCCTAAAATAAGGGAAGAAGATTGAAAATAAATATATCAAGCATTGAATTGAAAATCAGAAAAAGAGAAAAAAGCATATGGAATAAAATAAGAGCGAAAAATGAAAACAAAGAAGCAAAAAATGTGATCTTACTCTTTAAAGGACTAACACAATAAACTAAACTGACTCAAAAAAGGGAGAAAAATGGATAAAACTCTATTGGAAAGATGAGTTGAATGAAAAGCTTATCCGTACCTGAATATGCATACATCTCAACTGAACCCAAACATTTGCAGACAAGTTTTATCAAACCAGAAGACATCTGTAATGCCCATTGTACACTATTCTAGAGAATGGAAAAAACTAACAAAAACAGTGTGCTGTCCAGTCATTTATGACCCAGATTAAACAATACAAAACTGAACAAGTATACTAAGAGAAAATTTAAACCAATGTCACTTAGAAACATTGATAAAAAATTTTAAAAAATTATTAACAATTGTTACCAAGCTTTTGCTGGATACCTTATAATCAGATAGAAGTTAGCTCAAAAAAGCAGTAACATTTTACCATCAGAAAAATCTATTATTGTAGTTTTTTACTAACAGATAAAAAGGGTAAGAACATAGTCTCCTAAATAGGTGTAAAAAAGCATTTGATACATTTAACATCTATTCATGATTTTGAAAAAATCAGCAAAAGTACAATGTAAACAAATAAAGAAACTTCATTTTACAGACAAATTTATCCCGCAAAAATCTTCTAGCAAAATTACTTAATGGTGACAAGTTACAAGCATTCACTTTGAAGTCAGGACCAAGGCAATGATGCACGTTATCACTGTTTCTTTTAAGTGTTCATGGTTGTCCAAGCTAGCACAATAGGATAAAAAAATAAATAAATATAAATTGGAAAGGAAGAAATGACAATTTTAGTATTTTCAGATAATTACAGTGGAATAAGAATTGTAAAAGAACTGATAAATTATTTGAACTTCTAGGAATTGAGGAAGATTGTTGGTTATAAAATCAAAATAGTAATCATCAGTGTTTCCAAAGAATAGTAGCAATTTAGTAGAAAATGTAAAGTTTTAAAGATGCTATTCATAAAACAACATCAGCTGTAAAATATGTAGGAATAAGTTTAGCCAAAGATACACACAACTTTTATATAAGGAAAAAATTATGAAACTTGTTGAAGTGCATAACAGAACCCCTGAATATGAGGAGAGACTGATCATATTGATAGGTATGAAGATCTAGTGTTAATTTATCCCTAAGTGTTCTACAAAATCTACCATTAAAACAATATAAAATGATGTAATTTTATTAAAAATTGCAACAATATTGATGATTGTGTGTGTGTGTGTGTATAACTTGACAAGTTGTTCGCAATGATAATGTGGAAGAATTAAAGGCTAAAACTAGCCAAGAAAATTTTGAATAATAATATAAGGAACAGAACTGCTTGGCTGGAAAGTAATACTTCACATAAAGCTATTGTAATTAAAACAGTGTTTAATTAGCCCAGGGATAGATAAAACTTAACAATGGAGGAAGAGACTTGAGAACCCCAAAGCAGACTCATTTATGAATAGGAAATTGCTATATGACAAATGTGGCATTTCAAATCAATGAGAAAATGATTAACTACTCAGTAAATAGTGCTGAGTCAATTGACTATTCTTACAGCAAAAAAAAAAATCCTACCTTATTCCAGATGGATTAACAATCTATGAACAGCAAAAATTTCTAACTTTAAACAACATAGAAATTGCTTCTATGACATCAGAGTACAGGAGTAGGTAACAAATAGAGGGCTAAAATTTTGCATTGAAAACCACAAAACATTGCTAAGATCTAAATACATGAAAAAAAAATCCACATTCATGGATTAGAAGATTCTATTGTTAAGAAAGCAGTTTTTCCCTAATTTTGATCTATAAATTAAACACAATCCCTATCAAAATCTAAGACTTTTTTGTAGAAATTGACAAACTAATCCTAAAATTTATATATAAACACAAAGGACTAAGAAGAGTTCAAAATAATTTTGAATAAGAACTACAATTGGTTTATTTACACTTCTGATTTCAAAGTGCAATAATCATGACTATATGGTACTGGCATGAGGATAGACATATAAAATCAATGGACAATAATTGAAAGTCCAGAACAAAATCCTTACATTTATGGTCTTTAATTTTTACAAAGGTCCCAAGGCGATTCAGTGGGGGGTTGGGGGGGGGTGCTGGGAAGGGAGAATAGCTTTTCAGCCATGATTCTGGGACAATTGTGTTGTTAGGTGTCCTCGAGTTGGTTCCAACTGATAGCGACCCTGTTTACAACAGAACAAAACACTGCCTGGTCCTGAGCCATCCTCACAATCGTTGTTATGCTTGAGCCCATTGTTGCAGTCACTGTGTCAGTCCATCTCACTGAGAGTCTTCCTCTTTTTCCCTGACCCTCTACTTTACCAAGCTTGATGTCCTTCTCCAGAGACTGATCGCTCCTTATAACATGTCCAAAGTATGTGAGATGAAATTTCGCCATACTTGCTTCTAAGGAGCATTTCAGCTGTACTTCTTCCAAGACAGATTTGTTCATTCTTTTGGCAGTCCATGGTATATTCAATATTCTTCCCCAACACCATAATTCAAAGGTGTCAATTCTTCTTCAGTCTTCCTTTTGATTGCTTAGGTTTCACATGCATATGAGGTGATTGAAAACACCATGGCTTTGGTCAGGCGCACCTTAGTCTTTAAAGTGACATCCTTGCTTTTTACACTTTAAAGACGTGTTTTGCCCCAGATTTGCCCAGTGCAATGCGTCTTTTGATTTCTTGAGTGCTGCTTCCATGGGTGTTGATTGTTGATCTAAGTAAAGTGAAATCCTTGACAACTTCAATCTTTTCTCCGTTTATCATGATGTTACTTATTGGTCCAGTTGTAAGGATTTTTGTTTTCCATACGTTGAGGTGTAATCCATACTGAAGGCTGTGGTCTTTGATCTTCATCAGTAAGTGCTTCAAGTCCTCTTCACTTTCAGCAAGCGAGGTTGTGTCATTTGCTTAATGCAGGTTGTTAATGAGTCTTCCTCCAATCCTGATGCCCCGTTCTTCTTCATATAGTCCAGCTTCTTGGATTATTTGCTCAGCATACAGATTGAATAGGTATGGGGAAAGGATACAGCCCTAACGCACACCTTTCCTGACTTTAAACCATGCAGTATCCCCTTGTTCTGTTCGAACGAGACTGCCTCTTGATCTATGTACACGTTCTTCATGAGTACAATCAAGTGTTCTGGAATTCATATTCTTCCCAATGTTATCCATAATTTGTTAGGATCCACACGGTTGAATGCCTTTGCATAGTCAATAAAACACAGGTAAACATCTTTCTGGTATTCTCTGATTTCAGCCAGGATCCGTTTGACGTCAGCAGTGATATCTCTGGTTCCACATCCTATTCTGAATCAGGCTTGAATTTTTGGCAGTTCCCTGTTGATGTGCTGCTGCAACAACTTTTGAATGATCTTCAGGAAAATTTTACTTGCATGTAATATTGATGATATTGTTCGATAATTTCTGCATTTTGTTGGATCACATGAAAATTGTGTATCACCTGAAAAGATGAATTTAGACCATTATCTTACATTATACACAAAAACTAACTCAAAATAAATCACAGGCATAAATTATACAGCTAAAACCATAACGCTTCTAGAAGAAAACATAGGCAAAAATCTTCATGACCTTGGATTGGACAAAGAGTTCTTAGATATGACACCAAAAGTACCACCCATAAAAGAAACAAGTGATAAGTTAGACTTCACCAAAATTAAAACATCTTTCACTGAAAAAAAAACAAAACAAACACGCATACACAAGAAAATGAATAAGCAAGACACAGATTTGGAGAAAACATTTGCAAATTTTGTGTCTGATAAAGTGCTTTTGTCCAGAATATATAAAGAACTCATGTAAGTCAATAAGGCATATCAAACAAACAGACAAACAAACAAACCCACTGCCGTCAAGTCAATCCCAACTCCTTGTGACCCTATAGGAAAGAGTAGAGCTGCCCCATAGGGTTTCAAAGGTTGTAAATCTTTATGGAAGCAGACTGCCACATCTTTCTGCCACAGAGTGGCTGGAGGGTTTGAACTGCCAGCCTTCCAGTTAGCAGCTGTTATGGATTGAATTGTATCCCCCAAAATGTGTATCACTTGGCTAGGCCATAATTTCCAGTATTGTGTGATTGTCCACCATGTTGTCATCTGATGTGATTTTCCTATGTGTTGTAAATCGTATCTCTATGATGTTAATAGGTAGGATTAGAGGCAGTTATGTTAATGAGGCAGGACTCAATCTACAAGATTAGGTTGTGTTTTAAGCCAATCTCTTTTGAGATATAAAAGAGAGAAGCGAGCAGAAAGACATGGGAGCTTCATACCACCAAGAAAGCAGTGCTGGGAGCAGAGCACATCCTTTGGACCTGGTGTTCCTGTGCAGAGAAGCTCCTAGACCAGGGGAAGTTTGATGACAAGGATCTTCCTCCAGAGCCTACAGAAAGAAAGCCTTCCCTTGGAGATGACGCCCTAAATTCGGACTTCTAGCCAACTAGACTGTGAGAGAATAAACTTCTGTTTGTTGAAGCCATCCACTTGTGGTATTTCCGTTATAGCAACACTAGATAACTAAGACAGCAGCCGAGTGCTTTAACCACTGAGACACTAAGGCTCCTTATAAGACAGACAATTCAATTAAAAACAGGCAATATATTTGAATAGACATTTCATTGAATAATATTTACAAATGGCCAATAAGCATATGAAATGATGCTCAACATCATTAGTCATTAACCAAACCAAACCCATTGCAGTAGAGTTGCTTCCAACTGATAATGACCCTAAAAGACAGAGTAGAACTCCTCCATAGGGTTTCCAAGGCTGTAGTCTTTATGGGAGCAGACTGCCACATCTTTCTCCCACGAAGTTGCTGATGGGTTTGAACCACCAACCTTTTGGTTAGCAGCCAAGTGCTTAACCACTGCGGCACCAGGGCTCATTCATTAGTCATTAGGAGAATACAAATTAAGACCACAATGATACACTACTATACACCTACTACCATTGCCATGATAAAAAAGACAGACAATAGTAAGTGTTGGTGAGGATGTGGAGAAACTGGAACCTTCATACGTTTCTGGTGGGAAGATCAACTGGTACAGCCACTTTGGAAAACAATTTGGCAGTTTCATAAAAAGTTACATAAGCTTACCATATGACCCAGCAATTCTATTCCTAGGTCTGTACCTAAAAGAAGTAAAAGCATTAGTCACAAAAATACTTGTATGCAAATATTTATAACATTGTTAATAGCTAAAACATGGAAAAATGCAAATGTCCATCAACGGGTGCATGGATAGACAAAATGTGCTATATTCATATAATAGGATATTATTCAGCAATAAAAATGAACAAACTATTGATACACACTACAAAGTGGGTAACCTCAAAATCATTACACTAAGTAAAAGAAGCCAGATATAAAAGATTACATATTACATTTACTAATTTATATGAAATGTCCAGAAAAGTGACAAAATCATTTTGATTCTCCTGGAATCCAGATTTCTGGGTTCCTGGAGCTGAAGGGACCCACTCTGCCCTTAGGTGTCCTTTTGAACTTTGAAGGAACTGGTTCCCTGGAGCCACCCTCAGATCAAACAATAGCTTAGTAAGCAATTTATTGGAGACCTTTTGGCCTTGGGCATTGGGTTCTTTTGGAAAATTATCTATGGGCAGCCAGGTTGGAGGAAATTATCTATGGGTAGCCAGCTTATCTATAGGCACTCCAGGGTCTGACTAGAGGCTGTTTTAGGATGTATGGCATGTCCTTGGTGACTGTTTCTGTAACCTGCCCTGTGTTTTGATGCTGTCTCTTGATAAATTAGCATAACAATGGTCTGTATAACCTGCTTTCACTGTTGCCTCTTCAGATCACCTTCCCAGTAAGCATTGAGGCTGCCTGATTCAAATCGTATCTACTCACAAATATATTATGTTATACTAATGTTTGCTGTTTCTCTAAACATTTAGGTTTTTGACAAAAGGTAAGCCTGTAAGCATAGAAATCAGATTAGTAGTTGCATACGGCTGAGGTGGGAATGCAGATTGAATGAACTGGCCCAAGGGATCTTATTCGGGTAATGAAAATGTTCTAAAACTGGATTTCAATAATTTTTGCACACTATATAAATTTACTAAAAAACCTTGAATTGTACACTTATGTGAACAGTTATGTGCCCAACTATTAGTTGAAAGGTTGGAAGTTCAAACCCAGGCGGAGATGCCTTGGAAGACGGTCCTGGCAATTTGCTTCTGAAAGGTCACAGCCTTGAAAACCCTATGGACCAGTCCTACTCTGCACACATGGGGTCACCATTAGTTGGAATCGACTCAATGGCAACTAACAACAACAAGAAATGATACCTCAAAAAAGCTGTTAAAATCACAAAAAAGTATACTATAGGGGAAAGATTAATAAATGTGATATACATTAAAATATAAAACTACTGTATAGCTCCTAAAGAAGAACATACAATAACATGGTTTCATTCTGGAGGATTCCCAGCTCCCATACTCATGATCTGGTGGGAGGCAGATAGCATAGTGGAAAGAGATTTGGAATTATAGGTTTTGAGTTTTATTACCAGCTATATTATTTGAGAGCTGTGAAAGATACTGATTACCTGAGTCTCATATTTCTCATCTGTAAAATGACCAATACCCTATTGATAATTAAAATTAAGGGATGCGATGTATAGGGGAAATATTTTGAAAACTGTAAACGTCTATAAAAAATATTAAATCACAATTGCTACTGTATTCGGATGTCTTCTACTGGCCAAGAATTCTTTTTAGGCATTTTACATTGTGTTATCTCATTAAATGTTAAAAAAGAACTTATAAGTAACTTCCCCATTTCTCAATGAGGATAAAGTGTAACTTCCTCAAAGTCACCCAGACAATGTATCGCAGAGATTGGGTTTAGCTTAGATTTGACTCCAGTGCCATTACTGAAATCAGAACTCCAGGCTACCACATCCCTACAATAGAAACAAAAGAAGAGCAGTGTATTCTCCAAGATATGGGGGCTGATTCTTACGCAGAAACTATCAGGAATATATTGGTCACCCAAGAAATCTATTCTTTTCTCAGAAAGGTCCAGGCTAAGGTGTCTTCTAAGTACCCACCTATCTGAAGGACATTTCCACCTGATTGGTCCACAGTATTCAGGCCTCTTCTAAAACTCATCTCTTTGTCTTCCCAAACTCTCTTTTTTATGCCCCTCCTCTCTACTGTAAGTAGCCCTGGTGAAGCAGTGGTTAAGTCGTCTCAGTTAGCACCAGGTTAAGTGGTCTCATTTAGCACTGAGAGGTCAGCGGTTTGAACCTACCAGCAGCTTTGAGGGAGAAAGATATGGCAGTCTGCTTCCTTAAAGATAACAGCCAAAGAAACCCCAAGGGGCAGTTCTACTCTGTCCTACAGGGTTACTATGAGTCATAATCGACCTGACGACGTTGGGTTCGGTTCTGTTACTCTCTACTGTAGTTTCAGGATCCCAAGTCCAGAAGTTTGGACTATATCTCCATAACCAACAAATCCCAAAGGCATGTTGAATATTTTTTTTAGATCTTTCTAATTGTCATTCCCTTCTTCCTTCAATGTCATAACATTAATTCATACCTTTGCCCCTTAAAGCCACAATACCACAGCAGCTTCCAAATCATTCTCCCCACCTCCAGTCTCTCCCTCGCCTCCATCTCAAATGTTACTGTCAGATAGATATTCCTAAAATACCATGGCCATCACATAACTTTCCTGTTGATTGTATCTCAGGCTGTTAAGAATGAAAAGAACTTTAAAGACCACTTACTATAATGCCTCATTCTGAAGTTCGGATTTCCTGATTTCTAGGCTTTTACAGTTTTATGACAAGCCTCTTTTCACTAAGGTGGAATTGGGTATAAGCGGAGAGCTGGTTTGGAAGGGGAAAATATTAAATATGAAGGAAGGCACCAAGCTCTTGAAAGGTGAGAAAGAGGGACATCGTGCTTTTGCCCAAGTGATCTATAGGCAGGGAGCTGCCTCCTTCCATTCACCTTCTTTACCTGGAAAAGTCCTGCTTATCTTTCAGATCGCAGCTTCTGCTTCTCTTCCTCAGGGAAGAGTTCTCTCACAGTTGAGGCTAAAGCAGCCTCCTCTGTCGTGTGGTATCATATCTCTCAGTAATTGTCCTTCATAGTTCTCTGAGATGATTAATTAATTGATGGCTTGATCACAGTCTACAATGTGAGCTCCAACGGGGAGACTGTATCTGTTTCTTTCACTATTTATAATCAGTACCTAGCATAGTCCTTGAAACATAGTATGTGTTGAATAAATACTCACTGAATGAATGAATGAATGAAGAAAAAATGACAGACCGGTTTAGGTAACAACTTTGCCAGAAACCTTGGCATCTCTCTATGCTATATACCAACTAGCATCAGGCTAAAAGCTTTGCAAATGCTGTTTCTAGTCCAAAGAGCCACCCTGAGGTAGCTTTATATTATAAAAGAGAAAACTGAGACTCAACAAGGCCAAGCTGCTTACCCCAGATCATTCCCAGATGCTGCATTATATATGGGCCATACACACTATGGCACAAACCATCAAGGTTCATATCAAAAGCATGGACGAGCTGTTGAAATCATTTCATCAAAGGAAAAGGTTTTTGATAATGACCACTGTATTGCTGTTATAGGTGTGATGGTTAAGGTTGTGTGTCAGCTTGGCTGGGTCATGATTCTCAGTGGTTTGGCAGTTATGAGGTAGTTTGGTAGCTATGTAATAATGTAATCACCTCCATGATGAGATCTGTTATGAGCAGCCAGTCAGGTGAAAGGGAGTTTCCTTGGGGGTGTGGCATGCATCCAATATAGGTGGACTTTTTGGCAAAGCTGTATGGCTCTTGCTCCCTCTGGATCTTGCAGCTGGCTCCTGTTCATCTGACCTCCAGTTCTTGGGACTTTAGCTAGCAGCTAAAGTGCTGATCTTGGGATTTGTCAGCTTCCACAGCCTGTAAAATGGACATCAGGATTAGAGGAAGACTCACTAACAACCTGCAATATGCAGATGACACAACCTTGCTTGCTGAAAGTGAAGAGGACTTGAAGCACTTACTGATGAAGATCAAAGACTACAGCCTTCATTATGGATTACACCTCAACATAAAGAAAACAAAAATCCTCACAACTGGACCAATAAGCAACATCATGATAAATGGAGAAAAGATTGAACTTGTCAAGGATTTCGTTTTACTTGGATCCACAATCAACACCCATGGAAGCAGCAGTCGAGAAATCAAAAGAAGCATTGGTTGCATTGGGCAAATGTGCTGCAAAAGGCCTCTTTAAAGTGTTGAAAAGCAAAGATGTAACCTTGAAGACTAAGGTGCACCTGACCCAAGCCATGGTGTTTTCAGTTGCCTCATATACACATGCAAAAGCTGAATGATGGATAAGGAAGTTTGAAGAAGAATTGATGCCTTTGAATTACGATGTTGGCAAAGAATATCAAATATACCATGGACTGCCAAAAGAATGAAAAAATCTGTTTTGGAAGAAGTACAGCCAGAACACTCCTTAGAAGCACGGATGGCAAGACTATGTCTCACATACTTTGGACATGTTATCAGGAAGGACCAGTCCCTGGAGAAGGACATCATGCTTGGTAAAGTCAGCGAAAAAGAGGAAGACCCTCAACAAGATGGATTGGCACAGTTGCTATAATAGTGGGCTTAAGCATAACAGTGATTGTGAGAATGGCACAGGACAGGACCAGGCAGTGTTTCATTCTTTTGTACATAGGGTAGCTATGAGTTGTAACCGAATCGATGGCACTTAACGACAACTACATACAATGTTACAGCACATAATTTGCTGATATTATCATTCTTAGATGTTCAGTCGCAAATGTTCAAAGTTCAGATTTATAAAGATACTGATAATAAAAGGCAACAATAATGAAAACTAAAAAAAAAAAAAAAAGAGGTATTTGACTTACATCAGAACCAACTTACAACAGAGTGCTTGGAATGGAACCCTGTCTAAGTCGGGTACTTCCTGTATATTGTCACCCTGCTGGAGTCCTGGAGGTGTAGTGGTTAAGAGCTTGGCTGCTAACCAAAAGATCAACAGTTTAAATCCACCAGCTGCTGCTTGGAAACTCTATGGAGCCGTTCTAGTCTGTCCTATAGGGTTGCTGTGAGTGGGAATCGACTTGATGGCAATGAGTTTAGTTTTTCAGTCTTTATCAAAACCCTGGAGGCAGGCACCAGGTACTCACACAATACCTGAATAACAAATGATGAAGTCAGGCATAAGAATTTTTATTCTTTATCCCTCTCTTCTGCAGTCCCTACTTGCCCCCTCTCCTCCCCTTCCCCACCACCACTTCATTCTCCCATGCCTTTGGGTTTATAGAACCTTTCCTCCTTTCCAGGACAAGCAGTCAAAGCATAGGCCTGTTAGAGCCTCACATGCCTGGGCAATAAGGGAAATCAGATTGGTTTCAGAAGTGTTTCTACATTATCTGGAAGAATTTTAGGTTTGCTGTGGTTCAGATTCAATAAAATCCCAAGTGAATTTGGCCAAACAGTCTCTCCCTTTATTTTTTAAATCCCAGGTGAAATTTAAGGAAAATTTAATCCCCAGATTTCATTCACAAAATGTGATTTTCTATAAGATACTTGATATCTTCTTTTTAAAATACACATTTTTTTCATTTTTTTAAAATCATTCTTTCCTTTCAAACACCAGAAGGTCAGAGTTGATAGTTTTTGATTTTAGAAAATACAAGCCCAAAAGTCTAAGGATTTTTAACATGGATAATGTATGTGGGCTTTGGAAGTTGATGTACAGCCATATCTGTTATCTGGGTTTAAATTATGCTTTATTTCTTAGTCTGCGTTTTGCTTCCCCCAATGCTTTATCCTCAGATTAAAAAAAGAAAGAAAGGAAAAGAAATACCAACACCAAACAGTGAAAACTGATTACATGTGACATTATTTTAGATCTGTGGTGTGTAAAGATCTATGCTTTAGAAAGCCTTTTTATGTCCCTTCATGTTTCATGACAGTTTCTGAAATTGATTTTTTTCTGCAGTTATTGTCCAAACTATTTTCTGTTTAAACCTTGCAATTTTTTTCCTATATCATCTTTCATTTAATTGGGGAGCTCATGCACCCCAAACCCAGGTCCTGTTTCGGAGGAAAGTGGTAACTGACTTTTTTTTTTAAAATAGACTTTATTTTTTTAGAGTAGTTTTAGATTTGCAGAAAAATTGTGCAGAAAGTACAGAGATGTCCCATATACCCCCTCAGTCCTGCATACTGTTTCTACTATTATTAACATCCTGCATTCCTGTGGTATATTTGTTATAATTGATGAACCAATACTGACGCATTATTATTGACTAAAATTCATAGTTTACATTTGACTTCACTATGTTGTACAGTCCTGTGGGTCTTGACAAATTCATGTTATATGTCCACTATTACAAGGAGCCCTGGTGGCGCAGTTGTTAAATTGCTCCGTTGCTAACCAAAATGTCGGCAGTTCAAACCCACTAGCAGCTCGGGAGAAAGATGTGGCAGTCTGCTCCTGTAAAGATGATAGTCTTGGATGATTTTGACTCATAGCAACCCCATAGGACAGAATAGAACTGCCCCATAGGGTTTTCAAGGCTGTAAACTCTAGGGAAGCAGACTGCCACATCTTTCTCCCTCAGAGCAGCTGGTAGGTTCCAACTGTTAACCCTTTGTTTAGCAGCCAAGTGCTTAATCTCTGTGACACCAGGACTCCAAAAGATAATAGCCTTGGAAACCCTATGGAGCAGTTCTACTCTGTCCTGTGGAGTTGCTATGGGTCAGAATCAACTCAATGGCAATGGGTTTGGTTTGGTTTTTTTGACCCACCATTACAGTGGACCACCATTACAGAGGACCACCATCACAGAACAGTTTCACAGATCTAAAAACACCCTGTGTTCCATCTGTTCATTCACTCATTTCCTTTTCCTCAACCCCTGGTAACCAAAGATCTTTTCACTCTATAGTTTTGCCTTTTCTGGAATGTCATATAGTTGGATTCATATAATATGTAGCTTTTTCAGACCCACTTCTTTCAGGTAGCAATATGCATTTAAGCTTCCTCCATGTCTTTTGTAGCTTGATAGCTTATTTCTTTTTATCACTGAATAATAATCCATTGTATGGATGTATATGGATTTTTTTTAAATTTTAGAGTAGTCTTACATTTACATAACAATTGCAAAATTAGTACAGATAGCTCCTTTATAGCACTTACCTAGTATCCTCTACTGTTATTAATATCTTAGTTACTGTTGTACGTTTGTTACAACTAAGGAACCAACACTGGTACATTGCTGTTAAACACCATGCTTTATTTGTATTTCATTAGTTTTCCTTAATGTCTTTTTCCTGTTCAAGAATTCCATCTAGGTTATCACATTACATTTAGTCATCATATCTCCTTAGGCAACTCTGTTTCATGACAGTTTCTCAGACTTTTCTTGTTTTTGATGACTTTAGCAGTTTTGAGGAATACAGGTCAGGCATTTTGTAGAATGGCTCATAGTTTGAGTTTGTCTGATGGTTAAAACTGGGTTATAGGTTTGCAGAGGAAGACCTCAGTGGTGAAGTGCCATTCTCATCATGTCACATCAAGGGAACACACTATCATCATGACTTGTCACTCAGGATGTTAACCTTGAGCACCCAACTCAGGTAGAGTTTGCCAGGTTGGAAATGGATTACTTTTCAGCTATATCTTCTCTCTAACATTCAGAGAAGCAAATAGGAAGAGGTTTGATGCATTTGATCTCAAGTCAGTAAACATCAATTTCTGTCTTGGCCTTGCCACTAACTTCTTGTCTCACATCATCTCTCGAGATCTCATCTGTAATCTTTTGGTTTAGGGGAAAAAAATCAAAAGAAAAAAGGAAACCTTCTTTTTTTAAATTTTTTCCCATACAAAAATTTATACATACATTGTTATGTGACACTAATTAGTCTCCCCATACTGTGACAGCAAACTCCTCCTTTCCACCCCCAATTTCCCGTGTCCATTCAACCAGCTCCTTCTCATCTCACCTCCGACAGTAGCTGCCCGTTTAGTCTCTTGTATCTACTTGAGCTAAGACGCACACTCCTCACGAGTATCACTTTATGTCTCAGTCCAGTCCAATCCCTGTCCGAAGAGTTGGCCTCGGAAATTGTTTTTGTTCTGGGCTGATAGGGAATCCAGGGGCCATGCTTTCCGGGGTACCTCCAGTCACAGTCAGACCATTAAGTCTGGTCTTCTTACTAGAATTTGAGTTCTGCATCCCACCTTTCTCCTGCCCCATCTGGGACTCTCTGTTGTGTTCCTGGTCAGGGCAATCATTGATGGTAGCTGGGAACCATCTAGTTCTTTTGGTCTCAGGCTGATGAAGTCTCTGGTTTATGTGGTCCTTTCTGTCTCTTGAGCTACTACTTTCCTTGTGTCTTTGGTGTTTTTCATTCTCCTTTACTCTAGGTGGTTGGGACCAATTGATGCATCTTAGATGGCCGCTTGCCAGCTTTTAAGACCCTAGATGCCACTCACCAAAGTAGGATGTAGAACATTTTCTTAATAAGCTTTGTTATGCCAATTGACCTAGATGTCCCCTGAAAGCATGGTCCCCAGACCCCTACCCCTGCTACTCTGTCCCTCAAAGTGTTTGACTGTATTCAGGAAACATCTTAGCTTTGGTTTAGTCCAGTTGTGCTGACTTCCCCTGTAGTGAGCACTGTCCTTCCCTTGACCTAAGATAATTCTCATCTACTATCTAGTTAGTAAATAACTTTCTCCCTCCCTCCCCATCCTCGTAACCACCAAAGAATGTTTTTTTCTGTGTTTAAACCTTTCCTTGAGTTCTTATAATAATGGTCTTATACAATATTTGTCCTTCTGTGACTGACTAAATTCACTCAGCAAAATGACCTCCAGCTTCCTCCATGTTGTAAGATGTTTAATGGCTTCATCATTGTTCTTTACTGTTGGGTAGTATTCATTGTATATGTGGATATAACATAATTTGTTTATCCATTCGTCTGTTGATGAGCACCTAGGTAGTTTCCATCTTTTTGCTATTGTGAACAGTGCTGCAGTGAACATGGGTGTGCATATATCTATTCGTGTGATGGCTCTTATTTCTCTAGGATATATTCCAAGGAGCGTGATAGCTGGATCGTATGGTATTCTATTTCTAGCTTTTTAAGGAAGCGCCAAATTGATTTCCAAAGCAGTTGTACCATTGTACATTCCCACCAACAGTGTATAAGTGTTCCAGTCTCTCCACAACCTCTCCAGCATTTATTATTTGTATTTTTTGGATTAATGCTAGCTTTGTTGGGGTGAGATGGTATCTCATTGTAGTTTTGATCTGCATTTCTCTAACGGCTAATGATGGTGAGCATTTCCTCACATGTCTGTTAGCCACCTGAATATCTTCTTTGGTGAAGTGCCTGTTCATATCCTTTGCCCATTTTTTAATTGGGTTATTTGTCTTTTTGTTGTTGAGGTTTTGCAGTATCTTATAGATTTTAGAGATTAGATCCTGATCGGATTTGTCATAGCCAAAATTTTTTTCCCAGTCTGTAGGTTGTTTTTGTACTCTTTTGGTGAAGTCTTTTGACGTGCATAAATGTTTAATTTTTAGGAGCTCCCATTTATCTGGTCTCTTTCCTAGTGCTTGTGCATTGTTACTTATGGTTCATATTGTGTTTATACCATGTATTAGGGCTCCTAGCATTGTTCCTATTTTTTCTTCCGTAATCTTTATCATTTTCAATTTTATATTTAAGTCTTTGATCCATTTTGAGTTCGTTTTTGTGCATGGTGTGAGGTATGGGTCTTCTTTCAGTTTTTTTGCAGATGCATATCCAGTTATGCCAGAACCATTTGTTAAAGAGACTGTCTTTTCCCCATTTAATGGACTTTGGGCCTTTGTGAAATATCAGCTGCTCATAGGTGGGTGAATTTATGTCTGAATTCTCAATTCTGTTCCTTTGGTCTATGTATCTGTTGTTGTACCAATACCAGGCTGTTTTGAATACCGTGGCAGTATAATAGGTTCTAGAATCATATAATATAATCATATAATATTATAATAGAATCTAGAATCTAGGTATTGTGAGGCCTCCCACTTTGTTCTTCTTCTTCAATAAACTTTACTTTATCTGGGGCCTCTTCCCTTTGCATATGAAGTTGGTGATTTGGTTCTCCATCTCATTAAAATATGCCATTGGAATTTGGATCGGGATTGCACTGTATCTGTAGATGGCTTTGGGTAGAATTGACATTTTCATAATGTTGAGTCTTCTGTCCATGAGCAAGGTATGTTTTTCCACTTATGCAGGTCTCTTTTGGTTTCTTGCAGTAGTGTCTTGTAGTTTTCTTTGTATAGGTCTGTTACATCTCTGGTTAGATTTATTCCTAAGTATTTTATCTTCTTGGGGGCTATCGTAAATGGTATTGATTTCCTCTTCGAGGTTGTCTTTGTTGGTGTAAAAGAATGCAGCTGATTTTTGTACGTTTGTCTTGTATCCTGAAACTTTGCTGAAGTCTTGTATTAGTTCCACTAGTTTTCTTGTGGATTCTTTGGGTTTTCTGTGTATAAGATCCTATCCTCTGCAAATAGAGATACTTTGACTTCTTCCCTACCAATTTGGATGCCTTTTATTTCTTTTTCTAGCCTAATTGCTCCGGCTAGAAACTCCAGCACAGTGTTGAATAAGAGTGATGATAAAGGGCATCCTTGTCTGGTTCCTGGTCTCAGGGGGAATGCTTTCAAAATCTCTCCATTTAGGATGGTGTTGGCTGTTGGCTTTGTATAAATGCCCTTAATTATATCTAGGAGTTTCCCTTCTACTCCTATTTTGTTGAGAGTTTTCATCATGAATGGGTGTGTGGACTTTGTCAAATGCCTTTTCTGCATCGATTGATAAGGTCATGTAGTTCTTGTCTTTTGTTTTATTTATGTGACGGATTACATTGATTCTTTTTCTAATGTTCAACCATCCCTGCTTACCTGGTATAAATCCCACTTGATCATG